>NC_053046.1:22681933-22993626 GCF_003473485.1 Medicago truncatula | reverse complement strand
ATTTTTTGATTCCGAGTCGGACCCTCTTTTCTCTTTTTATTTTCTTTCCATCTTTTATTAATTTTAATTTTAAGATTAGTTACTTTTTTTTATATTTAATAATTTTTATTTTCCATCTTTTAATTTTATTTTTCTTTAAATAATTTAGTTTAATTTGTTTTTATTTTATTTCGTATTAGATTTATTTTATTTTTATTTTATTTCTTTTTAATTAATTAGTGTAAAAAAAAAACAAAGTGTCAATAGATCCAAAATAAAATGTACAAGGTCTAAAAAAAATTTCAAGTCAAGTGTCAACTTTAACATTCCTTTTTCAAAATTCACCATAATTGTCCATCATTTCCATTAAACCAATTTTCCATTTTTCATCAACCTCCTCACCTATAAATAGAGCCCTCATTCCACACAGTTTCACACAACAAAATTTCTCTTGAGTTGTCAAAGAACTTTTATCTCTTCTCCCTCTTTAGCTTGTGTTGACGAGCTATTCTTTTCTTCTCCCTCTTTATTCTGTCCCTTCGGAAAAGTCACTTCGTTAATTTTTGTCCCTTCGGTTGTCCATTTCTTTTATTTTCTTGCATTTTATTTCTTTTTAGCATTTTAATTATTGTTATTTATTTTCCAGCAATTAGAATGTATTTAGGTCCAATGTAAATATAAATGAGAAAAGTGTGTGGGTGTGTGTGTCCTTTTATTTCTTTACCGCCTTATATATATCCAAAAATGCAAAAAAAAAAAATTAGATTAGGGATTTTGTGGTGATCCAACGTCACTACAAAAATCCATGCGCTTTTATTTTTATTGCTCCGTTAGTTTAATTTTTATTTAATATTCCAAAAAAAAACAACAAAAAACATGCAAATAATCAAAATCACAAAAATATTTTCATAATAAACCTTGATCCAAATCAAGTGACCGCATTTTTATTTTCTTTTCTTAATCAAACTTCAATTAATTTAACTTTACTTTAAGTCTCTTTTTTCAATATTAAAAAACACAAACAAATACTCATTTGCCACTTGGCTTTTCAATTTAAAACCTTTTTCAAAACAAATAAAAAACACCAAACCAATCAAACGTCAATTTCTACCCCGAACTACGAGGTTTTGATCCCTCACGGGTACGTAGGTAGAGGACCATGTCCTTTCAAATCAATAAAAAATGTAGATAATTAGGTCTCACTTTCTTTTTCTTTTAATCATCACATTAACTTCTTTTTCAAAATAGCAAGCAAGTTATAGCACAAAAATTAAATAAAAATCAAGAGGTTCCCGTAGAGTACTACGGACATGAAGGGTGCTAATACCTTCCCTTTATGTAACTAACCCCCGAACCCTAAATCTTTTTAAAATGGGGTAGTTTGAACTTTTTTCCCCTTTTTCTTAAAAAATTAAATGTTCAGTCGTGAAATAATTAGTGAGTCAAAAGCTAATCAAATAGCCTTGATCTCCGAAAAATGACGCGACAGAAATGGCGACTTCACTGGGGAACCCCCTAAGAGGGTTGAGCCTAACTTGGCTTTATTTAATTCTTTGTGCTATAACTTGCTTAAAACAAAAACAAAAAAATAAAGGATGGAAATACGTGTATATATGTGCTCCCTTCTTCTTCCTCTTTTTCTTAATGTGAGTGGCGAGATAAGCTCTACACCCGAGCTTGAGAGAGATTTAAGATAGGACGGTGGTATAATCATAGTTCCATGCCAAGAGTACTCTTCGGTATTGGCACATGTGATAACCCCACTCAACGGAGGGATCTTGGAAGTATATGTTGTCAACGTGAGTACTCATGTTTGACATGCTATTTTCAAGGGACCATTGAAGTTGAGGACCTTTAGTCACCTTTAACCCATCCTGGCCTTTTAGGACGTAGTGCGGTGGCTAATCGAGAGTACTCTTGAATTAGTTGATACGCGATACTACACCCAAACGAGACTTTCCGACGGATGTTAATTGGAATGGGAGTACTCCCGTCACCCGATAAATGTTCGGAAGTGGTTAAAGACTTTGGGAACTTGGTAGAACCTTTGTTACAAGTGCAATTTGAAACCATAGTCCTTACCAAATGGCGTTGTTACCCTTGACTCCAACATTGTGGACTTAACCTCACCATGCATTCCATGTTCTTTAGCATAAACATGCATACATGCATTCATTCATAAAAACTTTTTTCTCTCACTAATATCGAAGGACTTAGATAAGTTCTTGTAAACATCAAAGATATGGTCCTTGTAAGAAGGAACACCAAGAAATACAACTTCAAAAATCTTAACTAAGCTTTAGCTTTTGTTAAGAAATTTTTTCCTTGGTTTCGTTCTTACTTTTGAAAAGGGAACCAATTGCAACATCTTCACAATTTTCAAATAAAACAATGTTTCTTATCAAGTTTACAATTACTTTGACAAGTCCTTCAAAAAAAAATGTCTCTATTTTTGCATAAGCATAGCATGCATCATTTGCATTCATAATTTCAAGTCAGAGTCTTACACTGTGTCTTTCTACTAAAGGTCAATCCATCTCCAAAGTGTCCCGACTATCCTCGTCCAAAGCCAACTCGCACCTACAACACTCGTGCAAACAAAAAGAAAGAACATATCAGTTTGAACAAGAAATCCACGAGCATTCGTGAAGAGGTAACAACACTCCAGGCCGAGTTAGAGAGACTGAGTACTATGGTGGCTTTCATTGGTAGCTTCGCAAAAATCAGCTGCATTTCCAGCAAGGGCCCGAACGCCAACATCAACAGCAGCCTCAACAACAGGATCCAAGGATGCAATTTGACCCAATCCCAATGACATATGTGAAGCTACTTCCCATATTGCTCGAGAAGAACCTTGTCAAGACCAGAACGCCTCCTCCGGTGCCTAACGAGTTGCCAGTATGGTATCAAGCTGACCTCTCATGTGCCTTCCATCAAGGAGCACCCGGCCATGACATCGAACACTGTTTCTCTTTGAAGATTGAAGTCCAGAAGCTGATTGAAGCTAACATGTTGCTTTTCGAAGGTTAAGTTCAGACGCGCAAGATAATCCACTGCTGGGTTATATTCGCTAGTATTGCGACACATGAAGTGGTTAGCCGTAATTGGGTCGTTGTTGACGTTCCTCCCGCTACTTTTTGTTCAAAAAATGTTTGTTTGTTGCTTTTCGCTTTTCAAAAGAACATTCTTTCGTCCCGCCCGAGATGAAAGTGAACTTTTGTAGAGCTTTTTTCTTTAAGAATTGTCATCATTAATAAAAAGGTCGTTTTGATCCCGACTTTGTTTTCATTTTGTGCTTTTTCTGGAAAAATGGTAATACAAAAAACCAAAAAAATTCTTCTTTAATCGTTCTCAAATATCTGCATAATCATAACTTGTACTTACATGTCAAAATCAATAATCAAATCATGCATTAATAAACCCGTTGAACACATTAACCATGAAATCTCTTCCAACTTTGAGTTCCTTGTATCCGAAGCCGAAGAAGAGAAGGAAGAGACTCCCGACAAGACTCTCACATACTGGGGCATCATAAGCCGTCAAAACTACAAACAAAAATCATAAAGATAGTCCAGAAGATGACAATCGCTTACAAAGACTGGCTCGAGGTGTTACCATTCTCTTTGCTCGGATATCGTGCTTCAGTACACATTTCAACAGAGTCAACCTCCCACCTTCCCTCAAGTATATAACATGAAGGTCGTGCTTCCTGTGGAGGTCGAAGTCCCAACAATAGGAGTTCTGCCGAAGTCCAAGCTTGATTGAACTTAAAATGCTTGACGACCTTGTACAACCATGTCAAAAGAGGTTGAAACAAACTTCCAACAAGAAGGTTCGTCCCCGTGAAATTCAAGAAAGAGACTTTGTGCCCAAAAAGGTACTATCATTCCAACCAGACTCCAGGGGCAAGTGGACACCTAACTATGAAGGCTCGTGTGCAATGATTTTTAAAACTACGGATGGTGACAAACTCGCACGTCTTATGAAAGCCGATGCAGTCAAGTAATACTTTGTCAAAAAATAAAAGCTCGATAAGTCGCAAACCTGAAAAGGCGGCTCAGGCAAAAATGAGCGTCTCGGTGGACTGAAAACCCGAAAGGGCGGTTCAGGCAAAAATTAGAGACATGAACAAAAATAATTATCCTGATAGATTAAAAACCCGAAAGGGCAATCTATGCAAAAGTTAAGGATCAAAAGACAAAGTAACTGCATCCGGTCGGGCACAATCCACTTGGGGCATCCAGCTATCAAAAGACCTTTGATATGAAGCATCTGCAGATCAAAGACTCGGAACAGGGGCATTCAAAGTTGTTAGGGAGAATAGCGATTATTGTTTTCAATGTACCATCGCATACATTTACCATTTTCCAAATTTTTCAAAGATTCGTGGAGCCATGCCCTTGGTAGGTCACCACTCAATTCATCAAATTTGAGCCTGTGCCCATTTATTTGAAACTCTCATTTATTCTATTTGCATAATTTCTTCTATTTTTTATGGCAATACTTAAAGCAAAGATTTTCAAAATACAAAACTTGTTTTACATCTTTTGAAAAGTGTGAACAACAAACACACTCTCTTTGAACTCGTGGGTAGGTGAAGTGTACATCAGCATCCGCCTCGAGAGCAGTTACATTCCGAAAGAGGAACATGGCTAAGCAGTATGGAGAGGACCTCTACTTTGAGCAAGATGTTGTCACAGTCGAAAAATACAAAAAGAAAAAGAAATGCAAAAAATCAAAGCTCGCTAAGTTGAAAACCTGAAAAAGGCGGCTTAGGCAATGGAGAGCGTCCCGGTGGACTAAAAACCCAAAAGGGCGGTCCAGGCAAAAGTTAGGGATTTTCAAAGAAAAATAAAACAAAAAGCATGACTGCTGAAGCATACCAATGGAATGACACTCTGTGCCGGTTCACAAATGGCGACTTCTTTCATACCTTTTATCAACAATGGGCTTTACCCTCAGGAGGCATCAGTTGCTACCTTGTGCCAGGTTCTTACACCGTCAACGGCTCGATTTGTTCACAATAGTATCATCTCAAAGGAAGTTTGCCGAATTGTTTGTACTGAGATATCGGTCCACCTCCCACCTTTGTGATTTTATCATCTAGCACGGTTTTATTTATTTTGATTTCCCGTCTTTGTGTGTTGTGTTTTTAATTTCTGTTCTTAGTGCAGTGTGTATTTGATTCTGGTTGTAAGATTAGTTTTGATCAAGTGCAGATTCAATCAACGACTTTTGTGTCATCAACGTTACAGATCCAGAAACATGAGTATTTCGGTGGCTTGAATATTTGTAGGCATGTTTACTGATCATCTGTTTTTTACTATTAATATGGAAGCTTCGAGTTTGTTCGCAGATTTATCCTTTTTGTTTTTACCTACTTTAAAATTGTATTATATCGATGTACTTTATTAATTTGAATGAATGAATATCGTTCATTTTTATAAAAAAAAAAAAAAAAACTAAAAAACGATTAAATAAAAAGATTTAAAGAATACCATAGTAACAATAAATGTTTATATGACTTCCATTCAAACCTGAAAAAAGATTGTTTGAGTACTTTATTTTTATCTCTGTTACCTGTTTTGGTCCCTTCCGTTAAAAAATTCAAAAAGACGTTAGGGTTTTTATTATTCATCTTCTTCCTTCTCCTTCCATCCTCTTCTTCATGATCTTCATCATCAACAACACACCAATCCAGATTTTTTTTCGTTTTCATCATCTTCAACAAATCTATAAACATAATCAATTTCATAACTTAATCAATAACCAATTTTTTCATTCATAAACATCTCTTTCAATCTAAACAACTCAATTTCTCAATCTCCCTAAAGCAAATCAACCAAAACCTTCATATCTATTTCCTATTTTATTTATTTTCCAGATTCAATAACAATGGAAAAATCAACCAAAATCTTCAAAACATCCACAACAACTACAACTAGCAGTTGAAAAAATCCAGCAATAAAAACCCAGATTGAATCCAAGGTTGAAGAGCGGCACCGATTTCCAATTTTTTATGAGGTAGATTGAGTGTTGTTAGTGTTTTTGAGATGATGAATTTGAGTTTTTAAATGTTTTATATTTTAGGTTTGAATATGAATGAAGGTATTGAAGATGATTTGATTTTGTTTGAAGATTTGTTTTTTATTCTTTGTTGTTGTTGCTGCTAATTGAGTTGTTGTTATTGTTTGTTCTTGTTGTTGGTGTTGTTCTTTTTTTCTTTTTCTTTTTCTTTTTCAGGAAAGTGTTGTTGGTGTTGTTCTTATTTTCCAGAAAATGGGGGAAGAAGATGAAGAATTTAAGTGGAGAAGATGAAGAAAATAAATTAAATTTTTCAGCCAATGTCAAAATGACAAGTGAATAGTAGTTGATGTTTTTTTATTAAAACTAACGGAAGAGACCAAAACATGTAACAGAGATAAAGATAAAGTATCTAAACAATCTTTTTTTACTTAAAACCAAAGCTATATCAAATAATAACTTAAGGACGAAAAGAGCGATTAAGACAAAAAAAAAAAACCTTAAAAACGGCTAAATAAAAAGTGGGTGAAGAAATGTCATAATAACAATACATGTTCAGTTCATGTTTATGTTTATATGACTCATGTTCAACCCTGAAAATGTGTGATATTTCGTAATTTATAAATAAGTTCATTCCGCACCTTTTCGTCGGCGTGGGACTAATTTTGGTTTCTCTTTTCCTGCTTTGTAAAAACGTAAAAGAATAATTCAGCAGTAGGAAGCTACTGATAAAAGCAATTAACCTTCAATTCATATTACTCAAAGGGCTTTTTATTTGTCTTCGCTGCTTTGCAATGATTGAGATTAGATTCATGCCAAATTCGTTTTACTGATGATGTTCAACTTTGCGATTTGGGGTTTGCTTCGTTGACCTGGGTTTTCTTCATAGATCTCAGGTATTGTTGCTTGCTTCAGTTCGTTTTTGATCTGTGTTCTTTATTACCTATCGCCGGCGCCGTGTTTCTCTGTGTTGAGGTTTGGTAAGAAATCATTAGTTAGTTGGTAAGAAATCTTATTTTAGTGAAAGTTATTACGATTAATTCTGCATGTTCCCGTTTTCTCTATTGGGTTAGTATATTTCATGGTTCACTGAATATTATTTTTGGGTACTGGTGCTACTATGATTGATCGTTTAGTTGATTTTGTATGCTGAATTGGTTTTTCAATGTTGCCTCTTAATGTATTGATTGTGTTAAGTGACGTTATGCTATAACTGACTTATAAGCTAAGGTAGAAATGTTCTCTCTTTCAGGATTTGATGAAAAAACTTGGATGAACCTACTGCTGGGAGCGTAGATAGGATAGATGAACCTCCTGCTGCGAGCGTACATGGGATAGGTTGTTTGGTGCAAGACATTGTAGTTATGAGTGATGGTGGTGACGTTGATGCTCAGATAAACGTGATGTTACGGTTTCTAAGCGTCCCATCGATGGTGATAAGGTCGCAAAAGATGGTTCATCCAAAGCACTCGAGTTGATTAAGCGTATTAAGACCGAGAAGCCTTGATTTTTTAATCATATTCAGATTCGAACTTTATGTCTTTGTCCATTTGATGTTGGACCGTCTTTAGTTGTAAAAAGGTATACACCTTTATTTTAATTTATAGGTATATCTTCCTTTATTTTGTGTACAAACATTCGATGTGGGGCATTTAGCAATGTTTGATGATGTTGCAATGTTAGTAGTATTAGTTTTACTCTCTTTCCCATTACCTTTGATTTCTAACTTCCTCAATTAACTGTGATCTCGGAGCACAACACACGGTTATCCAGAACAGTCAGGGTCGGAGATTGATCCTCGTATGCTGAAGAAAAGAGCGGAGGAATCTGAGTAGGGAAAGTTCCATGATACGGATTGAGTTTTGCAATGTGTAATACCGAGTGAATCCAAGCATCCGACGGGGCCAAGGGTGCGCATGACCTGCTAAAAGTATTAAAGTATGATTCCTTTCTCTTGCTTAAGAAAATATCGTTAGACTTTATTCCAGCAAGATGATATGAGGTAGATTATGCTCAGAAGAGTATTAATTTTGAGAGCATTATTTAGCTACTACAGTTCTCGGTATCATATGATACGATTCAAAAAGGTGATATATCATGTATGAGGTTTCAACATATGCCCTTCCTCCAGATGATCCAAATCATGTAAGATCTACAACTTCCACTCCCTTCAAATAACATTTTCAAATTTTTTTATTTATACATATATTTCAATAGATTACTTATGTAATTAATGTTTGGAGCATTTAGTTATGCTTATTCCTTGAGAAATGTTGGGAACGTGATTTATGCTAGAATATTGAAAGGGTAATAAATCTACTGCAAACTAAATACTTACTTGAACATACTTTTCATGCCTCATACATTCGTCAATCTAGCACATACATAGCACCAAGGTAGTCCCAAAACCAAATTCAAATTTTTTTTTATTTTTTTTTTAAACAAACGAAAATGATGTATATAAAACTGCATCAGTTATTCCCGCACAAGGCGTGCAAAAGAGAATAACCAATTAAGAGTATTTACAAAGAAACGATGTGAGCCATAGCAAAGCACCAACGAAAGAAACAAACAAACAAAATTACAAGTGGACGGCCATACAATGGAGCGGTTTCATCCACCAGTCATGATAGCTATACATAAAAGTCGCCTCTTTTGACTTTAACCAAATTCAAAATTTACTTCACCTATCCTTCTGACCAGCTTATAGGGACCATAGAAACAATTGGCAAACTTCTTAATCGGATGCCATAAATTCAATACAGGTGCAGCAAGACAAAAACAGAAATAAAAATTCAATTTCAATGATGTTATCCAGTTAATCCTTTTGACTCTCCTATTCATAATATGCCAAAATTCAATACGGACGCAGCATTTCAATGATGTTATCTAGTTAATCCTTTTGACTCTACTTCATAAAATGCCAAAATTCATAAAAAAAAAAAAAAAAAGAAGGTCTAATTGAATTTTTTTAACTAACTATTCATTATCTTTAAAAATCGAAGCAAAAATGTCAATAAAACTACAAAGAATGAAAGATATTTAACCATTCATTATCTACACAGACAAACCTTGAAGCAAGTTTGACTGATCGTTTTGGTTTTTTAAAATTTTATGCAGCCCTAACATGTCTTCAATTTTTCTTTGCAGTTTATGCAACATTTTTGTTGTATTATATGGCTTCAGTTTAGATCCTTACTGCGAAAAAGCAACACAATGGTGATACACATTGCTGAGATATACCTCAGTGAAACGAAACCTCGGAAAAATCAAAAGCTCAATCAGCACGAACATGACCAAACAATGGAGAAGCAGATGAAATCTCAGCAAGATCACTTTGAATGCAGAATGAATTGAGAAAATACTCATGATATTGCAAACCCTTTGGTTAGAGTACGAAACCTACTCGTTTTGCTTTCAAAATCAAAATAAATATTACTGACATGAACAATAAGCAAAGAACTCATTGTTGTGGTTGATGGTGGGTTTTACAAGTGATTGCATTTTTAAATAAATGTCTTGTAAAAAAGCCCAACATGATGCACCACAATGACTATTTATAATTAAACCAACTTAATTTTTTTTTTTAATTTTATATCTTTTTCACCTTTTAAAAGGGGGAAAGATGGAGATGGGAAAGGTGAAATCCATTTCCACCTCCACCCATTGCTATGCCTATATTAAATTAGTTTTTTTTTTTAAGAAAGGTCACACTCAGATTAAAAATTCAGATTTACAACTAACTATTTAAAGAAGTTTGTTCACTAACAACTCTAAAATACTCAATTGGTTCAATCATTTATATAAAAAATGATTTGATTGATTATCAAAGATTTTTTGTTCCTACAGAAAGTGAATTAAGTTTCCATATAGCCCTAAAAGAGACATCACCATTAGATCTCTTACGAAAGAACAATTGAAGAGTTCTCTGGTTCAAAGGGGGTGTTATTCGTAAAATTGAGTTCAAAAATAGCGATGGTAGTAATGCTTGCCTAAGAATCATTTAATTGTAGGTTAATAGCTAAAAATGAAAACATGGTAAAAAGTTGTTTTTAAAAATAAATAAAAAATATTGAATACATACTATCGATCTTGCTTTAAACTCTGAAAATTGTAAATCTTACATGATTTGGATCACCTTATTGAATCGTATGATGTCGAGAATTGTAGTTGTTAAATAATTAATGCTCTCGAAATTAATACTATTCTAAGCATAATCTACCTCATATTTTGTTAAGCAAGAGAAGGCAATGGTACTTCAATTTTTCTATCAAGTCGGATGGATTCACCTGGTATTTCACATCGCGAAGCTCAAGCTGTATCATGGAACTCTGCCTACTCAGATTCCTCCGCTCTTTTTGTTTCTTCGGAGAAGTTCTAACTTCACTTGTGCCATGCCTCTTCTATGTTATAATCAACAAACAAAGACATTAGCAAGTTAGGAAACACAATTTGAGAGTCTAAAATTCAATATCAAGAACTTGTTGAACCTTTGAACTATATATCAAGATTATGCAAAAGTAAGAGTTATAGCTATAGTGAAACTTTGAAGTGCATCATGATCATGCAAAGTGAAGAGCTTTCCCAACTGTTCCATTGTAAAGAATATAAATGGTCGATTATGACCAATGGATCTCTCATGTTCTTTCTCGGACCATTGTTAAACAAGTGAATCTAATGCTAGTTGTAGACGAACAATTGAAGAGCGTTAGGGAGACTATTATTGCAGCAAAATCTAATTTGAAACATTTCCAATTGCATTAGTTGAAATAAATACATATTGAGTAATGAAATTTAGCTTAGCTTAATATATAAGACAAACCAGTCAAATGATATAGATAACCTTCGAATAATGTTCTAAACCACTGAATGATAAACAACTTATGCTTTGCACTTGTATGCCATAACTTTAGTTTAGAAGTCCCACATCAAAAGTGTGAAATAATAGAGAGGAATATTTTCTTATAAAATAGGAGTGTGGATCTAACTTTATACACATTGAAGAAAGGGACCATGTTACAAGATGAAGTTATCCCTTTGTTCTTAGTTTTATATCGCTAATTGTTGCGGTTCTTTTTGGGCATTACAATTATAAGTGATTACATTTTCAAATGATTTTGAAAGACTTTTTTGTTTTAAAAAAGTCTTGTGGTATTTAATCAAGATTTTTTTAAGAAATGTAAAACATTTTTGTGGTATTCAATTAGTATTTTCAAGAATTTTTAATGAGTCCAATAAAATCCAGTGGTATTCAATTGAGATTTTGCATAACTTAAAAATTGTCTATTAGTATTCAAAATTCTATGTGAGTAATGGATTTTGTGAGATTGTTTAGTGTAAAGTGTACCTACTAACAATCTCACACCTATAACCTTGAGACTTTTATGTCTCTCACACATAGCCTTGAAATTTTTTTTAATTTTTATATTATTGCTCTAAAAAAAAGTTTTTATTCCTTCGTCGTTTGTCTATTTACCCTTATGTGCTCATTCCAATCAAGAAAAATGTTGTCCATTTTACATACTAAGAACCATCGTTGTTGTGTGGAGATCAAATGTACCTTATTCATGTGGAGCATTTAACCTTATTCTCACTTTTATAAACATGCAGTGAATTTGTATTTATAGAACCATTGTTGTTGTGTGGAGATCCAATGTACATCCCAGTCAAGAAAAAACTTGTATTTCTTCACTATTGCAAATTCATAAGTGTAACTTTTTTAAGTAAATTTGTTTTTCTAATTTATAATAATTATTTGATATTTAGCAGATAATTTTTGTTGATAACATTATGTTATTTTGTTGTTAACCAACAATTATTAGTATTATTTTATCATGAGTCATTCACTCTGTTAATATTGAATTTTTCTTAAGAATCATACAAATTTTTCAAATCTTAAAATCTTTTGAAATCTTCAAGTTTATGTAACAAATCCATTCAAATCTTGATTTGAAATTCCTGATTGTGAAAAGTCTTTTAAATAAAGTCTTTTAAAATCTCAAAAAATCAATACAATCACATGAGGTCTTTTAAAATCTTTAAGATTTTATTTGCCAAAACAATCCTTCAAAATCTTAATTCAATACAGCCCCTAAGTGTTGATGAAAAATCTGTCCTTACTCCTTAGTCTAATATTTAATTCTCTTAATTCAACTTCTTATTTGTCATTTCAAAATAATTATGTATAATTAAATTTAAACAAAATTTCTTTATATTTTTTTTTCTTACTTGGGTTCTTTATTTTCTTATCCTTCAAATAAATATTTTCATAGAAAAAAAATCTATCCTAGAAAAACTAAATTATTTTCTTCAAATCCTATCAAATTCAATCAATATCTCAATTTTTCAAATTGTATTGGCTCTAATAAAAATCCAGGAAACACCAACATTGCATATCTTCATCAATTTTCCTTTTAAAAATCATCATCAACCCATAAATTAAAGAAATAATCCATAGATCTAGAACCCATAAGCCCTCAGTACATTATCTCTTTCCACTTAATACAAAGTCATATTAATAAACCGAAAATTCTTCTTCATCAGAAAAAAAAATGGGTGGGGTGATGAGAAAACTCTAATCCTTGGCACAAAATTGTAGCAGATGAACAACGACAATAAGATTAATTGGCTACCTCAATATTTGTGATAGTATTGATCGGACAATTCAAAATTTTATTTAAAAAAACACAAATAACAAAGGAATCCACTTAGTAAATTGGAAGACGGTCACTAGCCTAAAGCATCTTGGTGGTTTGAGTTATTCGTACAGCTAGAGATGCTAACATCTGCCTGCTAATTTTAACTAGTGTAGGTAACACATATATATCAAGGTATAAATATTCATTTTATATCATGAGCATCAACAACTACTACTTCTAATCAAAGAGAATCTATTTAAATAATAATTATAATATATGTTTGAGTTGAGACATGTTCTAATTGAAGAGTACTTATCTAAATTGTTTGGTTTGATATTTATTTATATAGATTTTTAATCAATGTACATGAAACTGACCCATCAAAATTAAAGGTCGTGTGCGCTTTTCTTTAACACCGTTATTGAGCACACTTTAAGTAAGATTGAGTAAAACAATATAGGCTTAAATAGGTCCTTCCTCCCTGTAAATATAGGTCATTTGAATTTTCGTCCTTGAAGTTACTAATCCTTCAAATCTGCCACTGTAAATATTAATCATTTAACTTTTGAACATAATTAGGTTTTTTGCTGACGTGGGTTGTCATTAACGATGTGGTGCCCATGTGGCAAGTGATGATTGGGCGAGGTGGTTGGCATAAATTGGTCTTTCGTCCTTGCAAATATATACCATTTGAATTTTCATCCTTGAAGTTACTAATCAGATGTAATCAGGACGATTTTTCAAATTATTAATATTTGCAGTGGCAAATTGGAAGGATTAGTAACCTCAAGGACGAAAATTCAAATGACTTATATTTGCAGGGACGAAAGACCTATTTAAACCAACAATATATGATTGACAATTCCATTCTTTGAAAGTTTTCCTTTCTTGAAATAACTTACTCTCATGCTGCTTCTTGTACTTTTCCATTATCCTTTTAGCCTCCTGGACCGTCATAATATTCCTAAGGACCTAAGAGACCTCCAAAAGGGCTTCTTAGACCCTCAGAAAGGACTCAGCGCCCTTGAAGAAATCCCAAAGGCCCAAGGCGCATGATTCCCAGATAGCCGCCTTACTAAACCTCTAGAACCTTCTAGAGATCGCCCAAAATACCTAAATACCCTTATTACTTGGATACTAAGCAACCAAAACCCAAGCCCATAGAAGGCTATAAATACCACCCTTGAGAGCACTCTCAAATATCTAATATTCAGTCTAAACCCTAATAGACGATTCTTAACCCTAGAATCCTTATTGTACTTTTTTTGCAACAAGGGGTCAACCTTATTAAGGCTCTGATGAAGGAGAAGTCAAAAGAAGATTCAACAGTAATCAAAGAATTCTATTCTCATCATTCACGTAAAGTATAAATGGTGAAGGCCGTCTATGCAATTTGAACATCTGGTTATAAGCGAAAGTTCTTATTATGAACAAAGTTGATTATGAATTTGAAACTTCATCAGCTGTGTCCAGTTAAGGCCGCCTTAAGAGGACGCCCTAATTCGGTTGACATTTTAACTCATCATCCCGGTCAAAATCGTAGTCTTAAAAGACAAACAACGATACGAAAAAATTGACAAAATAAACGTTATATTTTAACTCATCGTCACGAATCCAAAAACTACAAAATAAACGTTGTCGCAAGCGACTGAAATAAAAACAGTCTCAAAAAAAAAACTGTTATATAATTAAAAGTTGTTAAGGATAGATAAATATTCGCTTACAAGGCATCAAGCATCGCAAAAAGATAACAAAAGTCAAAAGCGATACAATTTTTTTTTTAAATTTAAAGCGAAATTCTAGTTCTCTAAGGCTCGTCCACTAGCTCGCCATCTTGAACAATCTTCAAAGAGTTCAGACCTGATAAATCTAAGTCTGGATAAAAATGCAACGCTTGAGATTTTGCCCTCTCGAACCCGTCCTCAAAAAAGCTAACCAGGGCCATTTTCCCATCTTCCACTTCGCCCTTAGCTTTGTTCAGATCGCCCTGTAACTTGGCATTCTGAGCCTCAAGAGTTTTTTTCTCTTCTTCCCAGGAAGATTTCTCCTTCTCCATATCAGCAACCGTCTTCTCCAGAGCGGACTTATCCTTCAGAAGCCCTTCAACCCTTTCCTCAAAAGCAGTCGCCTTATGCTTAAACTTTTCCACATCTTTTACGGAGTCCTGGTATTCTTTTTCCAGAGCTTCATGTTTTCTCTCCATAGACTGAATGTACAGCAAAGTTCGAAGAGCGCTAGTCCCAGCGTCTTGCACTAGTTCATCAAACTTTCCGTGGAAAGCAGCATCTTTATCCACAGCTGAGAAAGGAACGTTCTCCTCCATATAGCGGCGGTAGTCAAAATCCCGGTGCCAGAACGAGGCTTCAAAAGCCGCACCTGCCTCAACCGACAAGGTTCTTCCGCCTCCTTTCCTTCCTGCTTTCATCTTTTTCTTGGCAGGCGAGAGGGTCAGGTCATTCACCGCGCCGCCAGTCACTTCAACCTCAGCAACTTTCTCCGGCACTACATCTAAGTCGCCCCCGGCAGGTTCAGAACTGGAAACGTTTTCTCTTTTCTTGGCTCCTTTGCGAAGGATGACCCCAGCTGGGTCACTCGCTATATGTTCCCCGGAAGCACGTTTCTCTTTGAGAGCTTCCAAGTACTTTCTCCTTTCCTTTCCAGATAGAGGCAACATGGGCACTGTGTAAAAAAAAAAAAAAAAAAAAGAAAAGAGAAGGCGTGTTAGTCACACAGGAATAATATACACAAGAATAAAAATACAAATCGATTGAAACTCACAAAGGTAGAGTTCAAGATCCTCCGAATCCCCTTCTTTATTCAAAAGTTTTCGAAGATCGGTGTGAAGCATCCGATCTAGGAAACCAACTACGTCTTGTTCATAAGGGGACATTTTCTTATATTCGTAACCTGAGACAGCCACGGGGTTAGCAGTCCACCCTAAAGGAAACTTTACCTCACCCGCCACACTGGCGACACTCACTGAGGAATTTTTAGACGCTTCGACTCTCAGGAAACTTTTTTTCCAGTCTCTTTTAAAATTAGAAGCAAAGGCGGGGAAGAGCTGTTTTCCGGGATGAGCGCTAATGGGAACCCAGGAACCTTTATCTACTCCTTTGGTCCCATAAAAGTGGAAAAAGACCCCAGCAGAAGGAATCATGTCTAATGCTTCACATAAAATTTCAAAACCGCGAATAAACGCCCAGCTATTAGGATGAATCTGGGTAGGAGCAACATTCAGTAGGCGCAGTACATCCATTTCAAAAAGGGTAAAAGGTATTTTTACCCCAAACTCCTCCAGAACTGCGCCGTACATGTGAAAGATTTCTTTTACCCCTTTCGGGCGCATAGTGCACACCTTCTCACCGGGCGGACAGGGTGTGAGGATAATATCTTCCTCTCTCATGGTGGATGAAACCATAATTTTACTCCTAAAAAAATCAACTTTTGATTGATCGTTGTAAGTAGATTCGTATCGCTGAACGTCATCCGAAAAGCATTCTGTGTCTGACTCCGGACGTGCAAGCTGAGTCCCCTTTCCACGAACCATTTACGAAGGGGAAGTCGTGACGTCTCCTTGACCAAGAGGATCTCCTGAGGTTGAATATAGCAAAACACAATCACTATCATCAGATTCACTACAATCACTCTCGCTAGAAATATCGGAGAAAGTCATATGGCTAAAATAAGTGGAATCGTACACCTTCCAATCGATTAAACCATTTCCCCGAGTGGCATGCTTCAAACATTGCAATCTCAGTGTCTGCCTATCTAAAGGGTTCGAAGGAGGTAGTTCTCTCCCTCTCTCATCACACTCCCTAACTACTACCATGGATAAATAAAAAAGAACAAAGAAAAAGGGAAGGGAGCGAACAAGTTACCTAAGTTATGCAACCAAACAAGTCAAGGACGGAAAGGAAGTTTTTCTCTTCGTGAGGAAACGGAAGCGACGAAATGAAATAAGAGGGAAAGGGTTTCCGCCTCTTTTTAAGGAAAAAAAGTACCTCTCGAAAAACGTGCCGATTCAGTGGATCGTTGACACGTGGGACAGATCGAACGAAAAAATAATACGCCATCAGAATAGCAAAAGTCAGAAGATATGGACCGTTGGATGAAGGGAACATCATAAACGGAACCATCCCGCCCAAACGTATTAGAACATCCAGACCGCGTAAAGAATTAAAAGCACCACGCCTTGTACCAAGACTTGTGCTTGGGGGCTGTGGACCGTCATAATATTCCTAAGAGTTTTGGGACCCACCGGAGGGGCTTAAACACCGTCTGTAGGGACCTAAGAGGTTCTTCAGAAAGTCTGTGAAGTTTGGGCGCGTTATCCTATACGACGTCGCCACGCTACAGACTTAAAAACCCGCCTAGATCTATTCTTTAGTTTTAAAGCATCACGCCTTGTACCAAGACTTGTGATTGGGGGCTGTGGACCGTCATAATATTCCTAAGGACCTAAGAGACCTCCAAAAGGGCTTCTTAGACCCTCAGAAAGGACTCAGCGCCCTTGAAGAAATCCCAAAGGCCCAAGGCGCATGATTCCCAGATAGCCGCCTTACTAAACCTCTAGAACCTTCTAGAGATCGCCTAAAATACCTAAATACCCTTATTACTTGGATACTAAGCAACCAAAACCCAAGCCCATAGAAGGCTATAAATACCACCCTTAAGAGCACTCTCAAATATCTAATATTCAGTCTAAACCCTAATAGACGATTCTTAACCCTAGAATCCTTATTGTACTTTTTCTGCAAGTACACCTCCTCAACAGGATCATCCATAGGAGTGGTGGTAGTTTCTCCATTGCAGCTAGATATTAGATATTTGATCTTTGAATGCTAGTAAACAATAAATCAAAAGTTTTATTTATTTATTTTAAAAAATGAACATGTGTGTGTTTGACAGCTTAAAACTTGCGTAAATGTTCATGGTGCTCAAACGCGTTCATGATACTTCGGTTCGATGAGTTGCACGAATTTTGGTACAAATTTCGGCAAACCAACATGCAAACGAACCGTGAACCGATTCGTGCGAACCAATTCACGGTTCTCTGATAAAACCACCGAATTATATTATATGTGTTGTTCTTATTATATATATATATATATATATATATATATATATATATATATATCCATAAGATCATATATTTATTACCGTTTTATCTTTTCAATTACATTTTGCCATAACTTAAAATTCAAGATATTCAAGATCAAATGAAACAAAAGGCATGCAACAATTGAACACATAGAATACAAAATATTACTCCCTCCGTCCCTAATTATAAGACCCTTTTGACAATTTTTTTTGTCTCTTTTTATAAGACCCCTTTGTTATTTCCAACTACATTAATTATTTCTTTACATACATGCCCCTATTTATTATACATCTTTTTCTTCAATCAACAATAAATAATATGTTGAAAACATAAACTAACCTTCTTTCTTAAAGGATAAAATTGTAAAAACAATAGTGATTACAAACAACTTTAATACAAATATCCACTATCTTAATTCCCGTGATTTTGGCAAAAGGGTCTTATATATAGGAACGGAGGGAGTATATTGTTAACACCTTGATTGCAAATTAAATATGTATTATCTATTAGAGCCTTAGGAATTGGATCCATAAGCTTTTTCCCATTGAGAGATTATTGCAAAAACAGTGAATTATGTAGCGATTGGGTACCTGTACGGATATGTTTCATGTAAAAAAAAATATTGAACTTTGTCGACTTAAAGAAAAGTTTTTTAATGTGAAGCTCCACATGATCAAACTTATAGCAGCAATAACTTATGTATACATGTCATATTTAGAGATGAAAAATACACCAAATTGAATTTTCTATTTTCTAATGAAATTGGCATGTGTTAATCTAAGATACACATGAGCACCTAAATTATATCACTACTCAGTATTCTTGAGATATTATCCAAGATTATAAGTGGATGCATTTTTAAATGCCATTGATTTTAGGTTCACTTAGAACCTTGGGAATTATCATTGAATAATAATGACGGTGAATATTAAATGGAAAATTTTAATTTATGTCCTTAAGGCATATGTTAGCATGACCCATATTAAATCGTAATTCAAAAATATTAATAAAAGAAAGATTTTATTTTTCTATCATATTTCTTTTTTGCAAAGCCCTCAACAGATTCTAAAGATAAATTTAAAATTGATTAACTCAACACAATTTAAACACAATTTCATAATAATATGAATTATATCTTTTTCAAATGAATCAAAAATAAATAGTACTAAAGTACAATTGCATTAATCCAATTGAAACGCATCTGCACCAAACCACCACACTCAAGGTATGCATGAAAATTAAAACGAGATTATTTTTTGGTGGGAAAAGATTAAGTTAAAGATATCGCTTATTTAACACACGGAGTTAGAAGGCGAATCTTGTAATCGCCCACTTTTGTGTGGTACGAATTACAACTTTGAAGTTTTATTTAAAAAAATAATCAATTCTAATGGGAAAATAGTCATTTTTTGTAGAAAACCAATTTAAAGGTACAGTTGGCTTTCACGCGCTAGTTACCGGATTTTAAACTTATAACCGCCAGCTTTCGCGTGCACGGTTATTATTTTAAAATCTCTTTTTGCAAAATTGTATTTTCTAAATTAGTTTAAAAAGCATTTTGCTGTGTTTAAAAATTAATTCTCAAATTTTCTAAATTAATAGTAAACTTTTAATTTGAAAAACAGAATTTTCAGACTAAAAATATACTTCTGTTTCAATTATTTAACATACAATATTGGTATAATGGTCCTCACATTTCGGACTCAAACAAAACTACACAGACATAGTGAGCCTTCAAGATATATCCTATACTTGTATTGTTGAGGAGGGGAATGTGAAAGAATTCAACAAGAAAAAAACATGCACAAATCTTCAATTTATTATCACAAATGAGATGTTAATGAGAAGAATGGTGATCAATATCATGTTCTGCTACGACGCTACACATCTAAATGGAACAAATGCAATATCTTAGCTCATAATTATATCATTCAGGTTGCTTTAGAATTGACGATGTATATTGTAGCTCATATTAATATCTTGAAACGTTATTGTTACCTTGCATTAAATCATTATATCATAAACTAATTAGGATAGGTTTATTGCTATATTAAGATTATTAAGAATGGATGCTGGACACCAAACAATCAAGAAGTTTGATTCAATCTTTTAAAAATCAAGAAGGAATCAATGAATAAAGAGCATAGAAAATGGATTGAAATTATGATGGAAAATGAAAAGGCACATATCTAAGAAATCAAACCTCAAATCAGTCGTAGTACCTTCGCTGAAACAAAGTCTAGAAAAGAAGAATGAAAACACTAGTGTGCACTGTTCTTGAGTTAAGCTGTCCCACATCGAAACTGTGTAAATAATTGACAGAAAAATTTAGCTATAAAAGTAATACTAGTGTATTACCTTATCTTATAGTGTATTTGTGATTGTTCCCTTCAAATCTTAATAGTATTCGGTATATCACTAGTCATTATTCCGTTGAACTTGGTGGAAGTTATAAGTGAATTACATTTAATTTCTTAGTCACTTGCAACTTCCATCTTTGTTTTTCGGGATAATGAAAGGATATACTCCTTTCTTTAAAAAAAAAAAAATTATATTAATTTAATTAAAAATCTAATACTTTTTGGAGCTTATATTGTCTCATTTTTTTTTTTTGGTAGAAGTGATAAGTGTCAGAAAACAGTTAAATAGAATACACAATTTAGACACTTTGATTACTTGGTTTGCAAGTTATCCAGTGAAAAGCTCACAAATACTGAAGAATCATCCATTTATGCTTTTTAAATCTAATGTCAACTTTTGTGTAGGAAAATGCATGCCTCGACACTTAAGAAGCAAGGAAACTTGAAGAAATGCAAAGGCTAACTCGCCATGGCGTGTGTAAGGCGAGAAATCTCGCAATGGCAAGTGGATGGCGAGGAGGTCCAGAAAGTAAAGGTTCAGCGCTCGCCATGTCAAGCAATATACTCGCGAGGCGAGCTAAGGCGGCCAAAACTCTTCATAGCCGACGTGGAAGAAATCCACTGGTGAAGAAACATCAACTCGCCATGGCGAGTGCATCTACTCGCGAGGCGAGTTCAGTCAGACATGAACTGTATAAAAGCCCATTCACTAAAAAAAAATATATAGAATTAAAAAAAAAATATTAAGTTGATTTAATTATATATAGTGATTGTTTTTTTAGTGATTGTTGTGTATGTTGAGTTTTACATGACATTTATTTAAAAATGCAATCAAAAGAAACAACTCTAAAATACTCAATTGGTTCAATCGTTTATATAAAAAATGATTTGATTGATTATCAAAGATTTTTTATTCTTACAGAAAGTGAATTATGTTTTCCATATAGCCCTAAGAGCTACATCCTGCCACAAAAGAAACATCACCATTAGATCTCTCACTAAAGAACAATTGAAGAGAAGAATTGGTACTTTTATACTATAGCTCATAAGAACAAAATGCTATAGAATTGGTACTATATACTATAGCTCATAAGATCACACAAACTATCTTAAAGATAAGAAGTACCAATGCTTGCATCAGAATCATTTCATTGTAGGTTAGTAGCTAAAAATGAAAACATGGTAAAAGGTGTTTTTTAAAAAAAAAAAAAAAGTTGAATACATACTATCAATTTTACTTAAAATAAAACTCTGAAAAGATTTGGAAGGAGTGGAAGTTGTAGATCTTACATGATTTGGATCATCTGGAGGAAGGGCAGATGTTGAACCTGATACATGTCAAATCCCCTTATTGAATCGTGTTATATCGAGAATTGTAGTAGCTAACTAATGCTCTCAAAATTAATACGCAACTGAGCATAATCTACCTCATATCATCCTGCTGGAATAAAGTCTAACGATATTTTCTTATGCAAGAGAAGGCAATCATACTTCAATTTTTTTATCAGGTCATGCGCGCCCTTGGATTCACCTGGTATTTCACATCAGGAAGCTCAAGCTGTATCATGGAACTCCGTCTACTCAGATTCATCCGCTCATTTCTTCAGCAGACGAGGATCAATCTCCAATCCCGACTATTGTAGGTAACTGTGTACCGTGCTCCAAGCAAGGAAAACAATATCAGCTGCTGATCTAGTGGAGTGGGTTGTCAGCAGAAGAGCACTGTTAGACAAGATATGCTTTCATATGAGAAGGAATCATAACCATTTCACTGTAAAAATTCACCCTTAGATCAATGAATTGAGCAGACTATAAATCCACATAAATCTCACGACTTCAATTCTCTTCTATATGAAGCTTCTCATGATTGAAAGGAGATTTATCATTTCGCATCCAGAAGAATAGAAAAGGAATTTGGTGTTAAGAACCAGATTTCGTTTCATACTATCAATACCAGAAATAAAAAAGAAAAGGAATGACTAAACTTAGGTGGTTATAGTATGAGACAAAATTCTTACTAAAACTATAAATTTCAAGCCTTATTTCTACTGAAACTGGCATGTGATCTGACAAGTACTTCGTATCATAATTCATTATCATATTGGTACGTGCTAAACTAAACTAGCTGAATGGTTTTGATACTCACAATTAGAATATATAGAGATCTAATTAATGTGATGATTTTGTATAATTTGAATGCTGAACAAATAATCAACTTACCCATCCCTTCTTCAAAATCAATATAGATAGATAGATGCTGCATTGCATGAGTGAGTGTTCACTGATGGATTCTTTCCTTAGTGTTGGGCTTTAATTCGGAAGAAGCTTTAACAATTAAATTTTTAAAATAATGATGGAAACTTGAATGAATCATCTTTGTAGAGAGAACACATGAGACACTTATGCCTATATATAAGTGAAATAAATGTGTGTGAGACACTTATTTTCTTTAAATATTCGAGTTTCTTCTTCTACTGTAACCTTGTGCATGAGTTTAGACTTGTAACTTTGGTTTTCTCTTAAGGTATGCAGTAATACCACAACAAGTCCCACATAGAGTATACGTTAAAACAGGCACTGAGGTTTATCTATAAAATAAGAGTGTATATCACTTATTAACTCATAGTTGGGGACCAATCTATTACTTTTGTTGCTGGGAATTATAAGTGATTGCATTTTTAAATAAATGTCAATTTTGTAAGGCCCAGAAAACATCTGCACTATATAATTAAACCAAATAAAAATCTTATTGTCCCTCCTTTCAGATTGTTATTTGTCATTTCAAAATTTTATGTTTAATTAATTCTAAAAAAAGTTACTCTAGAGGCCTTTTTTTTTTTCTTACTTGGTTCCTTTATCTTCTTATATTTTATCTTCTTTATCATTAAAAGGTTGGTCCTTTTTCAATTTTTTTCTCTTAAAAAACTATGAGGTGGCTTGCTAGATTATTTATGAATAATTTGATTTTTAAATAATTATTTTCATTGAATCCACTTACCATCAAATCCCATCCGTTCGAGAATAGCCTTAAGAAAGCCCATATCAACACGATCATAAGCTTTACTGATATCAATTTTGAGGGCTAGCTCACCCCTCCATCTTCCTTTTCATAGCAAGGATAATTTCTAGAGCAATAAGTATGTTATCCATAATCGACCTTCCTTCAATAAAGGCTGATTGCTCCAAGGATACACATTTATCTAGGCACCCGACCAATCTATTAGCAAACAAATTCGATAGCATCTTATATATCACATTACAAAGGGACATAGGCTGTAAATAAAGAAAGCTACTGAGGGAATTAACATTAAATGCAAGTCACGCTGAACCTGATAACGTGGATCAAGTTGTGTACCATCTGCACATTGTGTCTTTAAAGAAGATAAATTAACATCAGCAGCAATGGCCAGATGCATTTGTTGCAGCAACAGAGATTTCTGGTTTGAGAAAGCCATCATGAATGAGCGGGATAAAGCAACGGATGTTGTATTGTCTTTGCCAGATTTATATTCAATCACAAAATCAAAGCCAGGGAACATGTGAAGCCACCTTTGTTGCTTAGGTGTTTGAGAATAGTTTTGTGCGTAAGTGTCTTCAGACTCTTCTCATCAAATCCGGACGATGAATTTGTGGCCCAAGAGGTAATGTCGGAATTTTGCCAAACCTACCTTAGATAGGACCAAAAAAGAATACAAGTTCTTTCCTCTCATATCTCAACCACATGCTCCAAGAAGCTCTTGTCAAGTATATGAGTGGTGACAGTTCCTCTATTCCTATTAGGTCTTTGATGCTTGTTGAATACATATATATTTAAGAGGATTACCAATATTAAAAGGATTGTCGACTTTTACAACACTGCCTCAATGTTGTCTCCACCTTATAGGGCGTTAATACCCCCCGCGGTCGCTGCTTCTGGCTGCTACCGCATTTGTAACCCCGTCGTCGCTGCATCCTCTTCCTCATACGACACCATCTCTCCATTTGTGCTAGTTACTGAAGTTGAAGACTTGGACCTTATAATATGATCATGGGAAATACATAATGTATTTAAAATGGTTTTGTTAAATGTGGCAGTGCTTCATGTGCTTCTAAAAAAGTATCATCGTCATTCTAACAGATTCTCAGCACAAAGACCAAAAAAGCAGGTATAAACTTTGGATCTGGTTTGATATAAAATGCCATGAGTTAAACTAATGGGATAATGAAAAGGCTTATAGTTTCTATAGTGAATGAATGAACCTATATAAGCATCTTCATCCAAGGAGCCACCATTGAGATAATAATAATAATACTAAGAAAAGAGAATTGAATTGAATTGAGAATGAAAAAGAACATACCTCTTGGAGCAAAAAAAGAGAGAAAGAAAGTTCCACACCCACCTTATAGCACTCTTGAGTCCCACATCGATAAAAACATAAACATTACACACCAAGTTTACCTATAAAATGATATTCGTCTATGTTACATTTCAGTGCGACTGTTTGGACCCTTTGTATTGTCCTCTTGGTATATTGATATTTTGCTACACTGTTGTTGCAAAAAAATGATTTAATTAATTTAATTAAATTAATCAATTTTGGGACTTCAATATCCCAATAATCAATACGCAATACAATAATAAGAAACTTGTGGTGGTTAAAAAAAATATTAAGGAAAAAATAATTTTCTGGTGGTTAAAATATCAAAGTCCTAAGAAAAAACATTTATCCAGATTCAAAAAATTTAAACCTGAATTTATTGTTACCGACATTAGTTGCATTTAGATATTAACATCATTGTTACATTTACATTTAGATAACAAACTTGTGGAGTTCTTCGAAATGTTCAAATTCAATTCAGATTGTTGCAAGCACATGCCTCAAGAAGACAAACATGGAAGTAATAGTAACTAAAATTTGCAATATTCTAAAACATAATTAGTTCCTCGTTCACCTTATTTTTAATGGATCATGGTATAATTTAAAAGGAGTTGGGTTGCACAGACTGCATGAAAAGTGAAGAGCTTCGCCAACTGCTCTGATGAAAAATTAGTGTTATGTTATGACTATGATGTACCTCTCATGTTCTTTCTCAAGCCATTGTTAAGCAAGTTGAGCCTAATGTTAGTAATTCATCATGAAAAGTGAAAGTTGGTGCTGAGCAAAATGGTTTGCTACTGCGACCTAAACCTCGTGAGAAAGCCTCAAAACTCTCCTACACAAAGTAATAAAGCATAACCCCATACAGAACCTGCAGAATATTGCAGATTTAGACTTGACAACCAACATCATTCAAAGCGGCCTCTTGCAAAGAGGTGCTTTAATATTTCAGCTACGCACCCACTACATTGTGCAATAAATCCACCCCAGGCTCTCCTACACTCCCGAGCAGACTAAGCAACTGACTGATTACACAAGGACCACACACCAACACTGTGCTCCCTAAAAACTGAATTTCTTCTCCAAATTCTTCAAAAGGCACGCCGATCATACCACCACCACTCCAAAACCTTCGAAACATTGCATTACCTGACTCCCACTTTAGAAGTAATGATTGTAACCATCAGACCTCTCCTGTACTTCTGACTCAGCGCCAGCTCCTAAACAAGCTAGAGGGTTAGTCCACTAATGTGATATTGCATATCCAGATCTCATCCGGTTCCAGGAAAGCATTTTAACCTGTTCTGAAATAGTATCAGTCGAAACACTTATATCGTGAATTTTTTTCGCATTCCTAGCCTTCCAAATACACTATAGACAAGGGTCATAGAGTGTGTAGGACGTGGGTGTATGATGATTAATGAAGTTCATAGAGATAAGGGTCTCTATGTTAAGCCTATTGTTACCCTCAATTTTGTTTATCCCTTGGTCCTCACCCACTCCCAATTGCCTAGCTATGTATGTGATGATACCACCCACAACTATCTCTCCCTTACCGTCAGACCTATTACCTACAAGGGAAAGGTAATCAAGCAAGTAAAAGCAAGTATTAACGGGGTGGTTGTTAAGCATGGCCCACAACATGAACAGTTCATCCGTCCTAGTGTTTCCTAATTCAGTTCTTCCCCAAATAGTGCAAGCCATAACCCGTTGGAGGTATCTAAGTACCGGGTTGTGAATGTTACTAGCTTTGTTGGAACGTGTGTTAAATTGCCTAAGACCGGTGATACGTTCCCAAAATGCAGCGGGTTGATAGTCAACCGACTTAAGATTTTGATCCCAAGAGTCGTGGATGAACCCCGCATTTGCGAAGCCCATCTCATCACAAAAATGTTGGAGAGACATCTCGTAATCAATGTTCATAAGCCGGAAAGATACTCTATGGTTGGGGTTATTAAAATTCATCTTATCCTTGGTACAAACAATAGAACTTAAAAACTCATAGGTGAAATTTTCATAACCTCTCATAGGTCTCAACAAAGCAATCCACCCTAATCTACCTAGCAAGTTATACACGTTGTCTCTAAGGCCAATTACATTCAAGCTATAAGAATCAGGGTATCTACAAGCATGTAAAGGTTTAGAGATGAGAATTTTATACCTATCCCATTGCTTGTTGTTTTTGAATGTTATGCCATGATTCTTTGCGGCTACTTGCTTCTTCGGGGGAGGTTCTCCTGAAGAAATTGCTCCCTCTTTTCCACCTCTTTTGAAAGCCATTTCCTTGACCTTGGTTGGACTTTGGTGTGGTTTTGATGAAGATTGGTTTAAGGGAATGTTTTGGGTGGAAAGGGTCGGTTTAGTTATGGGGTTAAAGTTTGAGTAAGTTTTAGGAGTTGGGTTTTATGAATTGGTGAGGATTTTGTGGGTTTTGGGTTAGGTTAATGGGGGCTACGAATTTGGATGTTTTTAGGTTTGGGTGGATGAAAGTTGTTTTTGATCGGAGGGTTATGATTAGAATGACGTTTGTGATTGATTGGGTGAAGAAAATTTGTGAATTGGTGAAGTTTTGATGGAGATGTGAAGGTTTAGAGTGTTGTGGTTATGGAGGTTTTAGAGAGAAGTTTTAGGGTAGAGAGATGTTTTTGTTGGAGAATGAGGGAAGAAGAATAAGAAGAAGAAAAATTGTGTATAAACTTACCTGGACTCGGGCACGGCCGTGCCAAGTTCCTGGAGTTTTGCTTGGTTTTCGAAAGGCAAGGTCTGGCACGGCCGTGCCAGCGTGAGCACTGGCCGTGCCAAGGTTCTGGGCTCCGGGGCTTCAAAAATTTTCATTTTCTTGAATCGTTCTTGGACAATTACCTACAAAATAACCTAAAACAACAAAAAACAAACAAAACAAAGCAGTTAAATGTGTGGGTTGCCTCACACGAAGCGCTTCTTTATAGTCATTAGCTTGACGTTAAGAAAGTGTCCTTAGAAAGGATCAAAGAGATCATATTGTGTAGATGACGCTAAAAAGCGTTCTTTCACCTCATGATCCTTTAATCATGCAACAAGAATAAAGAGTGGGACCTTTCATAACATTGTCCAACTCGAATCCTATCATCTCATCACTCACTTGAAAAACAATGCAACCATTCTTAATGTAACAGCCCAATTTTTAGCTAGATTTATTTTAATTACTTTTAATTGTGTTTGTGTGTGATTAAATGTGCTTGTGTGTATTTAATTGTCATTGGGTGCATTTAAATGGATTACCGTATTAGAAGGGTATTTTGGTCATTTGACGGGTAAGGGTAAAATGGTAATTTTGGTGAGAATTATTTTATTAATTGGTGAGGACCCTTATTTTACTAAGTTACTAGTGTAGTGATTAGTTTTTACCGTTAGTGACCGTTGGTTATATTTTACCGTTGTTAGTAATTACCGTTGAGTGTATAGAAACTTTTGAATTGTGTTAGAATGGGTTAGGCCCATTAGCATTTTGAGTTAAGCCCATTAAGGGAGATAACATTAGGGTTGTCATAGAAAATATCATTCACTTCACAAAACATTTTCCTAGAGAGAGAAAGAGGTGAAGAGAAGAACAAGAGTGTGAAGGGAAAGCTTGAGGAATCAATTTGGGTGACCTAGGAGCTGAATTGAAGCAAGAGTTAGAGATAATCAACTTCAAAGGTAAGGGGGTTAGTTATTATCATAATCATGTACAATCTTTGCATTTTCTCATGTTGTATGAAAATGGGTTGGTGAACAATTGTTGTTAAATTCGTGCTCTTGCTGTGATGCTATTTTCTTGTGCTTGAATTGATGATTATGGTATGTTTATGGGTGAAATTACATGTTTCAAAGTATGTATAAATGTTAAGTTATGAAATTATGCTTAATTGATGAAATTTGATATGCTTTGATTGAAAAGAGATGTGATTCATATTCCATTAATGTGGTTATTGTTAACTGATGCTATTGTAAGTGAATTATGATTTGGGTATACTTAATTGTGGATTGATGATGAGAAATAAATTGTTGTTGATGGTTTTGTGAAATTAGTGAAGTTGAGTTAAGTGTTCATGTGAAGGACCAAAATGAACTTTTTGATATATATATGGTTGTTGACTGAAATTTTGTTATTGTTGGATGAATTGAACCTATGAGAATTTCTGTTTTCACGTTGTGGTTATGTTAGTTGAGTCGTTTGGGAGAAAACGGATTTTTCGTGTGAAATGTCGATGTTTAAGCGTTTTCGCCAATAAGTGATTATGTGAGGTTTTGGAAAATGACTTTTGGGATGGTTGAAACATGAAATTTTTATAGATTATGTTAGAGTCAAGTGTCAGGATCATGTAGGTGAAAACGGCATCAAAATCCGATTAACGGTTTGCATTTTACGCGCGAAATGGTGAAAAACGCACTTTTGGAAAAGCTGTAAGCGAACAGGCCAGAAGCACACTTCAGAAGCATACTTCAGAAGCACACTTCAGAAGCACACTTCAGAAGCGTACTTCAGAAGCACTCTTCAGAAGCGTACTTCAGGAGCACTCTTCAGAAGTAGGCCAGAAGCTTCTCAAGAAGCGCCAGTTCCAGCATCTCCTGTTTCGCGTTCTTGCGTCTTTTTCACCTATTTCTGTTTCGAATTGGCCTTTGGTGTAAACATGAAAGTTTTAGATAATTTTGTTAGCTTTCTAATGGCGTTGGTTTCAGGTCCAAATGATTTTTAGAACTCGAGTTATGATCAAATTACTACACATGGGTCATGTGAATTTTTGTGAAAACTTAGCATAACTTTTTCTATGAGTCGTGAAACTTTTCCAAACTTGATATTTGGCTTAATGAAGTATTTAGAGGGAATAATTGAGTATGTAAATATGTAATTGGGATGTGATAATGATCATGAGATATATTTTGCTATCTTACTTGGAATATGAGAATGCTTGAATTGGTGAAACTATATGATATAGTTGATGTTGAGTGACATTGTTGATTATTGATAATATGTTGATGTGTGATGATGAATACTATGATTTATTTGTGTGGGCATGTTTTCTTGATAATGCAATGTTGTGGAGATAATCAATATAATTGGGTGTTGTCCTATATATTGAGTTGAGATTGTGATTTGTTGTCGCATTATCGAGTCCTTACACATGTCCATGCATCATAGTCGTTGTTGCTGTAAAAGGGATGAATCTTTTACTTCGAGATTATTGTAAGGCAGAGGTGAGCCTTACATGCGATGTTGACTTGTCCATCGGAGGTGACGACCTTGTTGAGATTTGGTACCACATGCATTTATGTGTCAATAAGTGCATATCATAGCATGAGTCCTATGTGAAATATGTGATTGGTGATGAATTGAGAAGAATGAAAGTTGACAATGATTGTTTATGATTGATGTTGTGAATGAATATTTATGATTGGATAATTATTCATGTGATTGATATACGTGGATATGAGCTATCAAGTTGTGATATAAGTATTTATGCATGACTATTATTATTCAAGTACATGATATTTATTTGATTTGATTATTATCTGGATTATGATAATGTAATGCTTACCCCCAGTGGTTTTAACCGCCTACTTGCCTGTATGGGTGAGTAGACGTTGTGCAGGAGTAGTCTCGGTGAGTCTTTGCTTGGGATATCGGGAGCTTCCTCCGATATCGGTGTCGTGTCGGCTCTGATCTAGGCTTGTCGTGTCGGTCTAGATTAGGTTGTTTATTTTTTCGTTGGGATTATTATTTTGTTGATGACTACCCGATGTTTGGGTTTGAGATTTATCTTTTGGATATGATTTATTTGCTCATGGCATGTATATATTTGATCACTCTGATTTATATTCCGCTGTAACTGTTGAGGTTTACATACATGTCTATCGGTTTTTGAATTTTGAATAAGACGTAATCTCTATTTCTTGAATAAATGTATTATTCGCATGTTTAATTGCTTTAATAGAAATAGGAGCGTTACAAGTTGGTGTCAGAGCCATGGTCAGTCGCGTTTAGATTAATCTTTGTTGTGTTGTTTCTTATCGTTTAGATGGTTGTGTAGTGCGAACATGGCAGGAGGTCGTGATGATGCGGCGATTGCACAAGCCTTGGCAGCGATGGCTCAGGTTTTGGCTCAATCGAATGAGCAAGCGGCGATTGGTCGTCGGAATGAGGGAGAAGCTGAGGAGCGGAGGCTTGATCGTTTCTTGCGAAACAATCCACCTACGTTCAAGGGAAGGTTCGACCCGGATGGAGCTCAAACATGGTTGCAAGGCATGGAGAGGATCTTTCGTGCTATGGTGACTAGTGATGATCAGAAGGTGAGGTTGGCTACTCACATGCTTGCTGAGGAGGCTGAGTATTGGTGGACCAATGCTAAGGGAAGACTTGAGATTGGTGGAGAGGTTGTGACTTGGACAAGGTTCAAGGCTGAGTTTTTGAGGAAGTACTTTCCAGAGGATTTGAGGACTAGGAAGGAAGTGGAGTTCCTGAATTTGAAGCAAGGGAGTATGTCTGTGGCCGAGTATGCGGCGAAGTTTGAGGAGCTTGCAAGGTTTTGTCCCTACATCAATGCGGAGGATGCTATGGTTTCCAAGTGTGTGAAGTTTGAAAGTGGGCTTAGGCCGGACATCTATCAGTACATGTGTGTTCAGGAGATCCGAGACTTTGATACTTTGGTGCATAAGTGTCGTATGTTTGATGATGCTGGGAAAGCTAAGTCTAATTACTACAAGGCTCAGGGTGAAAAGAGAGGAAGAGGACATGGGGCTGGAAAACCTTACAGCAAGGACAAAGGAAAGAAGAGAGAAGCTGGTGGAGGCTCTAGGCCAAGTTTGGCGGAAGTCAAGTGCTTTAAGTGTGGAGCTATGGGTCATTATGCTAGTGATTGCAAGAATGATTTTACTTGTCACAAGTGTGGGAAAGCGGGTCACAAGGCGGTCGATTGCAGAGGTGTTGCAAGAGAGACTACTTGTTACAATTGTGGAGAGAAGGGTCATATTAGTACCAAGTGTACCAAGCCAAAGAAGGCGGCGGGAAAGGTGTTTGCTTTGAACGCCGAGGAGGTGGAGCAGCCGGATAATCTTATCCGAGGTATGTGTTTTATCAATAGTACTCCTTTGATTGCAATTATTGATACTGGTGCTACTCATTCTTTTATCTCGGCTAGTTGTGTTGAACGTTTGGATTTGGTTGTAACTCCTTTGTTGCGTGGAATGGTTATTGACACCCCGGCTAGCGGTTCGGTGACTACTTCTTTTATGTGTGCTAAGTGTCCTGTTAATTTTGGTAATGTTGATTTTGAGTTGGATCTTGTTTGTCTTCCGTTGAAGCTTATGGATGTGATTTTTGGTATGGATTGGTTGTTAGCTTTTGGGGTTAGCATTAATTGTTTGACTAGGAGTGTGACTTTTTCTAAGCCGGTAGAAGAGTTAGATAGGAAGTTTTTGACCGTGGAGCAAGTGAAGAAGTCTTTAGATGGTGAGGCTTGTGTGTTTATGATGTTTGCATCTTTGAAGGTTGGTGGTGAGAAAGGGGTTAGTGATTTGCCGGTAGTGCAAGAGTTTCCTGAGGTTTTTCCAGAGGATATTACCGAGTTACCGCCGGAGAGGGAAGTTGAGTTTGCAATTGATTTGGTACCAGGCACGAGTCCTATTTCGATTGCGCCGTATCGGATGTCTGCATCGGAGTTGGGTGAATTGAAGAATCAGTTGGAAGAGTTGCTTGAGAAGCAGTTTATTAGACCGAGTGTTTCACCGTGGGGTGCTCCAGTGTTGTTGGTTAAGAAGAAAGATGGAAGCATGAGGTTGTGTGTGGATTATCGACAGTTGAACAAGGTGACGATTAAGAATCGGTATCCACTTCCAAGGATTGATGATTTGATGGATCAGCTAGTGGGTGCAGAGGTGTTTAGTAAGATTGATTTGAGATCAGGATATCATCAGATTAGAGTAAAGGCGGAAGATATATCCAAAACTGCGTTCCGAACGAGGTATGGACACTATGAGTATTCTGTGATGCCATTTGGAGTATCTAATGCACCAGGTGTCTTTATGGAATACATGAATAGAATATTTCATCCTTATCTGGACCGTTTTGTGGTGGTGTTCATAGATGATATTTTGGTGTATTCAAAGTCTGAGGAAGAGCATGCTGAGCATTTGAGGATTGTGTTGCAAGTCTTGAAAGAGAACCAGTTGTGTGCCAAGTTGTCTAAGTGTGAGTTTTGGTTGAAGGAAGTGAGTTTCCTTGGTCATGTGATTTCTAAGGGTGGTATTTCTGTGGATCCTTCCAAGGTTGATGCAGTGTTGCAGTGGGAGTCTCCTAAGTCTGTTTTTGAGATTAGAAGCTTTCTTGGTTTGGCCGGTTATTATCGGAGGTTCATTGAGGGATTCTCTAAGTTGGCGTTGCCATTGACGCAGTTGACTCGGAAAGGACAGGCTTATGTTTGGGATGCCAAGTGTGAGAAGAGTTTCCAAGAGTTGAAGAAGAGGTTGACTTCAGCTCCGGTGTTGATTTTGCCGAATCCGAAGGAATCGTTTGTTGTGTATTGTGATGCTTCTAAGATGGGTCTTGGTGGTGTGCTTATGCAGAATCGTCAGGTTGTAGCTTATGCTTCGAGGCAATTGAAAGTGCATGAGAAGAATTATCCGACTCATGATTTGGAATTGGCAGCCGTTGTGTATACATTGAAGATTTGGAGACATTATCTGTATGGTTCTAAGTTTGAGGTGTTCAGTGACCACAAGAGTTTGAAGTATTTGTTTGATCAGAAAGAGTTGAATATGAGGCAGAGAAGATGGTTGGAATATCTTAAGGATTTTGATTTTCAGTTGAGTTATCATCCCGGAAAGGCTAATGTTGTTGCGGATGCTTTGAGTAGAAAGACTTTGCATATGTCTGCTTTGATGGTTAAAGAGTTGGAATTGATTGAGCAGTTTCGAGACTTGAGTTTGGTTAGTGAGTTGACACCTGATGGTGTGAGGTTGGGTATGTTGAAGTTGACAAGCAATATTTTGGAAGAGATCAAGAATGGTCAGAAGGAAGATTTGGAACTCGTGAATCGAGTGACGTTGGTTAATCAAGGAAAAGGTGGAGACTTTAGATTGGGTGAGACTGGTGTTTTGATGTTTCGTGATCGAGTTTGTGTGCCGGATGTGTTTGAGCTTAAGAGGCAAATTTTGGACGAAGGTCATAGAAGTAGTTTGAGTATTCATCCAGGAGCAACTAAGATGTATCAGGATTTGAAAAGGTTGTTTTGGTGGCCTGGAATGAAGAAGGAGATTGCTGAGTTTGTTTATGCTTGTTTGGTTTGTCAGAAATCGAAGATTGAACATCAGAGACCGTTGGGTTTGATGCAACCGTTGTTTGTGCCAGAGTGGAAGTGGGATAGCATTTCTATGGATTTTGTTGGAGCGTTGCCTAAGACTAGTAAGGGTTTCGATTCGATTTGGGTGATTGTTGATCGGTTGACGAAGTCAGCGCATTTTGTTCCTATCAAGACTGGTATGTCGGTAGCGAAGTTGGCTGAGATCTACATTGAGCAGATTGTTAGATTGCATGGTATTCCTTCTAGTATTGTGTCGGATCGGGATCCGAGGTTTACTTCTAAATTTTGGGAGAGTTTGCAAGCTGCTTTAGGAACTAAGTTGAGATTGAGTTCTGCTTACCATCCTCAGACCGATGGGCAGACAGAAAGGACTATTCAGAGTTTGGAGGATTTGTTGAGAGCTTGTGTTTTGGAGCAAGGTGTCAGTTGGGACGAATGTTTACCGTTGATTGAGTTTACTTACAACAACAGTTTTCATGCTAGTATCGGTATGGCACCGTTTGAGGCTTTGTATGGTCGGAGGTGTAGGACACCGTTGTGTTGGTTTGAATCCGGAGAAAGTGCTTTGTTTGGGCCGGAAGTTGTGCAAGAAACTACGGAAAAGGTTAAGATGATTCAGGAGAAGATGAAGGCGTCTCAGAGTAGACAGAAGAGTTATCATGATAAGAGGAGAAAGGATATTGAGTTTCAAGTTGGTGATCATGTGTTTTTGAGGGTGAATCCTGTGACCGGAGTTGGTCGTGCTTTAAAGTGTAGGAAGTTGACTCCTCGTTTTGTTGGGCCGTTTGATGTCATTGAGAAGGTTGGGGTTGTAGCGTACCGGATTGCGTTGCCACCGTCTTTGTCGAATCTTCATAATGTGTTTCATGTGTCTCAGTTGAGGAAGTATGTGCATGATGCGTCTCATGTGATTCAAGTGGATGAGTTGGAAGTAAGAGATAATTTGACGGTTGAGACTTTGCCGATTAGGATTGAGGATCGCGAGTTGAAGCGTTTGCGTGGCAAGGAGATTGCTTTGGTCAAGGTGATTTGGGTTGGACCAACTGGAGAGAGTGCCACTTGGGAACCGGAGAGTAGGATGAGAGTTTCGTATCCGGAGTTGTTTCCTTCAGGTAAATTTTCGAGGGCGAAAATTCTTTTTAGGGGGGGAGAGTTGTAACAGCCCAATTTTTAGCTAGATTTATTTTAATTACTTTTAATTGTGTTTGTGTGTGATTAAATGTGCTTGTGTGTATTTAATTGTCATTGGGTGCATTTAAATGGATTACCGTATTAGAAGGGTATTTTGGTCATTTGACGGGTAAGGGTAAAATGGTAATTTTGGTGAGAATTATTTTATTAATTGGTGAGGACCCTTATTTTACTAAGTTACTAGTGTAGTGATTAGTTTTTACCGTTAGTGACCGTTGGTTATATTTTACCGTTGTTAGTAATTACCGTTGAGTGTATAGAAACTTTTGAATTGTGTTAGAATGGGTTAGGCCCATTAGCATTTTGAGTTAAGCCCATTAAGGGAGATAACATTAGGGTTGTCATAGAAAATATCATTCACTTCACAAAACATTTTCCTAGAGAGAGAAAGAGGTGAAGAGAAGAACAAGAGTGTTGAAGGGAAAGCTTGAGGAATCAATTTGGGTGACCTAGGAGCTGAATTGAAGCAAGGGTTAGAGATAATCAACTTCAAAGGTAAGGGGGTTAGTTATTATCATAATCATGTACAATCTTTGCATTTTCTCATGTTGTATGAAAATGGGTTGGTGAACAATTGTTGTTAAATTCGTGCTCTTGCTGTGATGCTATTTTCTTGTGCTTGAATTGATGATTATGGTATGTTTATGGGTGAAATTACATGTTTCAAAGTATGTATAAATGTTAAGTTATGAAATTATGCTTAATTGATGAAATTTGATATGCTTTGATTGAAAAGAGATGTGATTCATATTCCATTAATGTGGTTATTGTTAACTGATGCTATTGTAAGTGAATTATGATTTGGGTATACTTAATTGTGGATTGATGATGAGAAATAAATTGTTGTTGATGGTTTTGTGAAATTAGTGAAGTTGAGTTAAGTGTTCATGTGAAGGACCAAAATGAACTTTTTGATATATATATGGTTGTTGACTGAAATTTTGTTATTGTTGGATGAATTGAACCTATGAGAATTTCTGTTTTCACGTTGTGGTTATGTTAGTTGAGTCGTTTGGGAGAAAACGGATTTTTCGTGTGAAATGTCGATGTTTAAGCGTTTTCGCCAATAAGTGATTATGTGAGGTTTTGGAAAATGACTTTTGGGATGGTTGAAACATGAAATTTTTATAGATTATGTTAGAGTCAAGTGTCAGGATCATGTAGGTGAAAACGGCATCAAAATCCGATTAACGGTTTGCATTTTACGCGCGAAATGGTGAAAAACGCACTTTTGGAAAAGCTGTAAGCGAACAGGCCAGAAGCACACTTCAGAAGCATACTTCAGAAGCACACTTCAGAAGCACACTTCAGAAGCGTACTTCAGAAGCACTCTTCAGAAGCGTACTTCAGGAGCACTCTTCAGAAGTAGGCCAGAAGCTTCTCAAGAAGCGCCAGTTCCAGCATCTCCTGTTTCGCGTTCTTGCGTCTTTTTCACCTATTTCTGTTTCGAATTGGCCTTTGGTGTAAACATGAAAGTTTTAGATAATTTTGTTAGCTTTCTAATGGCGTTGGTTTCAGGTCCAAATGATTTTTAGAACTCGAGTTATGATCAAATTACTACACATGGGTCATGTGAATTTTTGTGAAAACTTAGCATAACTTTTTCTATGAGTCGTGAAACTTTTCCAAACTTGATATTTGGCTTAATGAAGTATTTAGAGGGAATAATTGAGTATGTAAATATGTAATTGGGATGTGATAATGATCATGAGATATATTTTGCTATCTTACTTGGAATATGAGAATGCTTGAATTGGTGAAACTATATGATATAGTTGATGTTGAGTGACATTGTTGATTATTGATAATATGTTGATGTGTGATGATGAATACTATGATTTATTTGTGTGGGCATGTTTTCTTGATAATGCAATGTTGTGGAGATAATCAATATAATTGGGTGTTGTCCTATATATTGAGTTGAGATTGTGATTTGTTGTCGCATTATCGAGTCCTTACACATGTCCATGCATCATAGTCGTTGTTGCTGTAAAAGGGATGAATCTTTTACTTCGAGATTATTGTAAGGCAGAGGTGAGCCTTACATGCGATGTTGACTTGTCCATCGGAGGTGACGACCTTGTTGAGATTTGGTACCACATGCATTTATGTGTCAATAAGTGCATATCATAGCATGAGTCCTATGTGAAATATGTGATTGGTGATGAATTGAGAAGAATGAAAGTTGACAATGATTGTTTATGATTGATGTTGTGAATGAATATTTATGATTGGATAATTATTCATGTGATTGATATACGTGGATATGAGCTATCAAGTTGTGATATAAGTATTTATGCATGACTATTATTATTCAAGTACATGATATTTATTTGATTTGATTATTATCTGGATTATGATAATGTAATGCTTACCCCCAGTGGTTTTAACCGCCTACTTGCCTGTATGGGTGAGTAGACGTTGTGCAGGAGTAGTCTCGGTGAGTCTTTGCTTGGGATATCGGGAGCTTCCTCCGATATCGGTGTCGTGTCGGCTCTGATCTAGGCTTGTCGTGTCGGTCTAGATTAGGTTGTTTATTTTTTCGTTGGGATTATTATTTTGTTGATGACTACCCGATGTTTGGGTTTGAGATTTATCTTTTGGATATGATTTATTTGCTCATGGCATGTATATATTTGATCACTCTGATTTATATTCCGCTGTAACTGTTGAGGTTTACATACATGTCTATCGGTTTTTGAATTTTGAATAAGACGTAATCTCTATTTCTTGAATAAATGTATTATTCGCATGTTTAATTGCTTTAATAGAAATAGGAGCGTTACACTTAACATCAACTATAGCACCCGCAGTAGCGAGAAAAGGTCGTCCTAGAATTATAGGGCACTCATTGTCCTCATCTATGTCAAGCACCATGAAATCAGTCGGGATGTATATCCCTTCTATTTTAACGGGGATGTCCTCAACATATCCGACAGGTTGGATACTAGAACGATCGACTAACTTCAATGTTGTTTCGGTATGTTTCAACTCTCCTATTCCCATCCTTATAAAGAGGGATAAGGGCAACAAGCTAACACTATAACCTAAATCACATAAGGCTCGGTCTAAGGTTTCACTCCCTATCATACAAGGGATGGCAAAACTACCTGGATCTCTAAGCTTTGGAGGTGGCTTCTTGATGATTGCACTACTTTCGCTTGTCAAAGCTATTGTCTCATTGTGCTCTATAGCCTTTTTCTTTGAAAAAATTTCTTTTAAAAACTTGGCATATAGAGGCATACGAGACAAAGCTTCAGCAAAGGGAATCTTAATGCAAATCTTTTTAAGAATGTTTAAGAATTTATTGAATTGAGCCTCTAAGTTAAGCTTAACAAGCCTTAATGGGGAAAGAGCTTTGTTCTTGTCAAGTGGCTTCTCACTCTCAATCACATCTTTCTCACCTAGAAGCTTAACACTCTCTCCCTTAGCACTCTTGGCCTTAGCAACGGTCTCTTCTAACTTACTACCCCCAAGAGAAATAGCATTGACATGAGCTTTGAGATTTGTTTCGATTTGACCGGGAAAGACTCCCGGTGTTTGAGAAGAGGTGGCCACTTGTTGGGCCACTTGGCAGATTTGGGTCTCAAGCATTTTGGTGTGTGTGGCTATAGAGTCTACCTTGGTATTGAGTTTGGAGAGAGAGTCGTTCAGAAATCATGTTTGGTTTTTGAGCTCTTGAAGTTGTTTATTTTGATTCATAATGCAATTTTCTAACAAAATTTCCAAAGTTGATTTCTGAGCCACTCTCTGGTTGTTTGTATAGCCTGGTGGTGCTACTTGTCCATAGGAACCTTGAGGATTTTTATAAAAATGTTGGTTGGATCTTGTTCCTTGGTTGTATTAAGCGTAGTTCATTTGTTCAATACCATTGGCAACACTACCTAACTGACAATCAACACCTATATGACCAAAAACACCACAGATTTCACAAGGAGGAGATGTAGTAGAAGGTATGACAACATTAACATTAAGTTTTTCAAATTTTTGAGTTAAGGCATCAACCTTAGCAGCAAGGTGATCATAATCAGAGACCTCGTACATGATGAGATAAAACCGCAAGTGCACGGTCTTACCGAAGTAGTATAAAAGAGTATCTTTCCGATAGGGAGTAGTTCAATTCAATTAACTTTTTAGAGATGATTAGAAGAGAGAAGAGAATTGTAAGTTGGGGGTTTTCAAGCGTTTGAAAGATAATAATGATAAAAAGAGCCTTGGGATCGTTGGTTTCCTCTAAATGACAAGTCCTTCTCAAACCAAAACTATAAGCTTATAATGTTATGTTAGACCTAATTTCTCAAGACAGTTTCTCTTATGTTCCTCTAGCAACCAAGCCTATTTCGCTAACTTGATTACTATTAGATTTTGGTTCCTCTAACAACCAAGCCTATTTCGCTGACCTGATTGTTATTAGTTCCCTTGAAGATCGAAACTATATGTCCCAAAGATTGCAAAGCCTATTTCGCTGACTTTGCAATCCTTGTCTGAATTCACTTGTTCGAATATCAAAGCTCCACTTTCGTTTTATGAATTGATATTTGGAATAATGGATAAACAATTATCAAACCCTCCACTTTGGTTTCCACAGTTTGATAATGGTTGATCCATGTTAAGACGGTGAATCCAGATAAGAAATTAGGGTTACATAAGATTAAGGCTTAGAGCTTGGTTTGATTAGGATTATGTCATTTAGACTTATCCAACAATCCCAAGACAAGGAGAAGTCTACTCACTCATGTTCATCGTAGACATGGGGGAGAAGAGAGAAAGCATAAAAGTAAATGACAAGAAAATAAAGGAAAAGAAAAGAACTTTAATTAGAAAAGCAATTGTCACTTATTGAATTCCAAGTAAAGATGAATATTTGTGATGGATGGCTACTCTATTTATAGCATTCGATCGACTTAAAATCTAAGCTATTACATTTGGGCTAAAAATAGAGTAGCTTAAAATCAAAGCAAAAGCAGCAAAAGACACTCTGACTTGTGAGAGACATATTTTTGTCTCTCAATCTTCATATTTTTGCATCCAATCGGCTCCAAGTCCCTTTCTTTTGCTCCAAGATTCAATCCATCCAATATTCTTTCCTGAAATATAATAAAATGCAATTTAAAGTAAACTATCCTAAAAAGGAAATAATACTAATATAAAATCAAATAAAATCTAAATAAAACTAAACTAAAAAGCATATTAAAATAGTCAATAAATGACTCATCAAACTCCCCCACACTTGAATCTTTGCTTGTCCTCAAGCAAAAGGCATAAACACAGTAGCACAAACAGTTATATCAAATGACAATTCAATTAAAGCACATGTCTCCTCAAGGGCTTAAATCCCAAATGTACACTAATCACAAACTCAAGCATTTCTTGTAATTTTTATTCAACCCAACGATCAAGTTTCAAGTGAGTGTGTGTGTGGAGTCCAACCCTTTTCTTGCTCCTGTATAAGATAGGCATTATGAGGAACCAACCAAGAAAGATTCCTTCTATAATTCATATAAGAGAGATGGGAGTATTTGAGAATCCTTGTTCTTTGCCATTTGCACATTTAAGTTCTTTATTTAAGGAACAACATCTTCACGTAGGAAGTCGGAGGGCCTACCCCCTTCCCCAATCTAGATTCAATGGTATCCCTTAAAACATCATCTTCACGTAGGAAGTCGGAGGGCCTACCCCTTCCCCAATCTAGATTCAATGATGCTTTTTAAAGTTTTTCCTCAAGATAACAATCATCTTCACGTAGGAAGTCGGAGGGCCTACCTCCTTCCCCAATCTAGATTCAATGATGAGATCTTGGAATTAGTTTGGCTTTTTATGAACTCCCTTATACCAACTTATACTACTGGCACTTTGAGAATCTATAAAGGTTAATGCACCACTAAGATTAAAACGCGTTTCCTTAAAATACCTATTCATACATTTACTCAAGGGAAGCAACTTTGTGTTTTTCTCCTTGGAGAATTTTATTCACTTTAAAACAAGGTGTGGGTATATCAAGAAGACTTTAAAACACAAGAGTTTGCTTTCATGTACAAGGATCAACAAAATAAGAGGAGACAATGAAAATTTTGTGTCATGATATTTTCAATAAAATTTAGCTACTTAACCATGCCTTTTACAATAAAACAAAACAAAAGAATAAAGTTCAAGGGAGTTTGGAAACACTACGACTAAAGACACTTTATTAGGCTCCCCCCACACTTAGGAGAAGCATTGTCCTCAATGATTTAAGATATTAGAAACGAAAGAAATAATGAAAAGGTGAGAAAGGATGCGGAAAGCTCACAATTTGTCGAAATTTTGAACTCCGGAGGCCTTCAGGTTGGCACGGCCGTGCCAGCTGTAGCACGGGCCATGCCGTCATTCTGCCAAGTTTTATGAAGATGGGGTTGTGATACTTGGCACGGCCGTGCCAAGTCAAGTACGGGCCGTGCCACCTTTCTGGTTCTTGGAACTTTGATTTTTCTTGCGTTTCTTAATCAATCTCAGACACTTACCTACAAAACAAAGAAAAATAACAGAAAACAAAGAAAGCAATTAAATTGGTGGGTTGCCTCCCACGAAGCGTTCTTTTAACGTCACTAGCTTGACGAAGATAGGGATAAAAAAAATCCTTAAGGCGGGTCACTAAGGGTGAAATCAGCCACTACTTCATTTACTTCTCCGGTATTATAGATTTTAAGCCTTTGTCCATTAACCGTGAAGGATCCTGTTTCTTCAGAAAAGATTTCAATCGCCCCATAAGGGTAGACCGTGCGAACTTGAAAAGGACCGGACCATCGTGACCGTAATTTACCTGGAAAGAGCTTGAGCCTAGAGTTAAAGAGCAGCACAAGGTCACCGCATTTGAAGTGCTTCTGGATGATTTTCTTGTCATGCCAGTTCTTAGTTCTCTCCTTATAAATGCGGGCATTCTCATAGGCATCTATCCTAAGTTCTTCTAGCTTGTTTAATTGAAGTTTTCTTTTTTCACCGGCTAAATTGGGGTCTAAGTTGAGGTTTCGCCCAATAGGCCTTATGCTCGAGCTCAACGGGAAGGTGGCAAGATTTCCCATAGACAAGTTTAAAAGGGGTCATTCCAATGGGGGTTTTATAAGCCGTTCGATAGGCCCAAAGGGCATCGTCAAGCTTACTTGACCAATCTTTTCTAGAGGTTGAAACAGTTTTTTCAAGGATAGCTTTGATTTGTCTATTTGAGACCTCCACTTGTCCGCTGGTTTGGGGGTGATAAGGTGTCGCAATTTTGTGCCTCACTCCAAGTTTTTGCAAAAGTTTTTCAAAATGTCTTGAAATGAAGTGAGACCCTCCATCGCTTATCACAACTCGTGGCACTCCGAACCTAGGGAAAATGACCTTTTTAAACAGTTTTATAACAACCTGTGCATCATTAGTGGGGGAGGCAATAGCTTCAACCCATTTGGACACATAGTCAACGGCTACTAATATGTACTGATTCCCAAAAGAGGAGGGGAATGGTCCCATAAAATCAATACCCCAAACATCAAAAATTTCTACTTCAAGGATGTTGTTCAAAGGCATTTCATTTCTCTTAGTAATGCTACCGGTGCGTTGACATTTGTCACATTTAGAGATAAAGAGATGCACATCTTTGAAAAGTGATGGCCACCAGAAACCAGAATGAAGAATTTTGAAAGAAGTCTTTTGTGTACTGGCGTGGCCGCCATAAGAAGAGGAGAGGCAATGAGTTAGAATACTACTTACCTCGTTTTCAGGAATGCATCTCCTGAAAATCCCATCTGAGCCTCTTCTGAAGAGGTAGGGCTCATCCCAATAATAGTGCTTGAGGTCATTGAAGAATTTCTTCTTTTGTTGGTAATTTAACTCAGGCGGTAATACTCCTGCTGCAAGAAAATTAACAAAATCTGCATACCAAGGTGCGTCAGTTTGTGCCAATAAGAAGAGTTGGTCATCCGGGAATGAATCATCCAAGGGTAACTCATCTTCATTGGTCTCCCGAAGTCGAGACAAGTGGTCAGCGACAACATTTTCTACGCCCTTTTTATCTTTTATCTCAAGGTCAAATTCTTGGAGGAGCAAACTCCATCGGATCAATCTCGGTTTGGCATCTTTTTTGTTTAGCAAGTATTTTATGGCCGAGTAATCTGTGTAAACAATGATTTTTGATCCCACCAAGTATTGCCGAAATTTGTCAATGGCGTAGACAACTGCTAGCAATTCTTTTTCTGTTGTGGCATAGTTTACCTGTGCCCCATCTAGGGTCTTACTGGCGTAATATATGGCATGCATCTTTTTTTCCTTTCTTTGTCCTAACACTGCTCCAACTGCATAGTCGCTTGCATCACACATTATTTCAAAAGGCAAGTTCCAATCTGGTGGTTGTATGATTGGGGCGGTAATTAGTGCTTCTTTCAACCTGCAAAATGCCTGCAAACAAGAATCATCAAAGACAAAGTCTGCATCCTTGAGAAGCAGACTTGTTAGTGGTTTAGTGATTGATGAAAAATCTTTAATGAAACGGCGGTAGAACCCTGCATGTCCTAGGAAACTTCTAATTTCTTTGACTGAGGTGGGAGGTAGCATTTTTTCAATAATTTCGATTTTTGCTTTGTCTACCTCTATACCTCTGTCGGAGACCAAGTGTCCTAGGACAATTCCTTCTCTTACCATGAAGTGACATTTCTCCCAATTTAAGACTAGGTTCACCTGTTCACATCTTTCCAAAACTTTTTCAAGGTTAGTCAAACAATCATCAAAACTAGATCCATGCACAGAAAAATCATCCATAAAGACTTCCATTATCTTTTCAACAAAGTCAGAAAAAATAGACATCATGCATCTTTGAAGAGTAGCAGGGGCATTACAGAGACCAAAAGGCATTCTTCTATAGGCAAAGGTCCCGAAGGGGCATGTAAAAGTTGTCTTTTCTTGGTCATTAGCGTGAATGGGTATTTGGAAAAATCGAGAATAACCATCTAAGTAGCAAAAATGTGAATGCTTAGCTAACCTTTCTAACATTTGGTCTATAAAAGGGAGAGGGAAGTGATCTTTACGGGTTGCTTTATTAAGCTTCCTATAATCAATACACATTCTCCAACCGGTGACGGTCCTAGTGGCAATGGATTCATTTTTATCGTTTTTTATAACTGTGAGACCACCCTTTTTTGGTACAACTTGCACGGGGCTAACCCATTTGGAATCAGAAATTGGATAAATAACACCTGCATCTAGGAGTTTTAAGACTTCTTTTTTCACAACTTCTTTTATGTTAGGATTTAGCCTTATTTGATGTTCAATGGAGGGTTTATAGTCTTCTTCAAGAAGTATCCTATGCATGCACAATGAAGGATTTATTCCTTTAATGTCGTCAATGGTGTACCCTATAGCTTTAGGATATTTCTTGAGGACATAAAACAACTTTTCAGTTTCTACTTCATCGAGACTTGCATTTACAACAACAGGATAGGTAGAGTTAGGGCCCAAGAATTCATACCTTAGATTTGATGGAAGTGTTTTAAGTTCTACTTTCGGTGCTTGCTTGGGTAGGAGTGCTGGTTCTTCTTTTACTAACTCCTCCACACTTAGACCTTTCATTGGAGGAGTTCTATCCAACAGCTCTTCATAAGCTTTTGCCTCCCCTTCCAGTTTTGTACCTGCATTGTTTACTAAGCATACTTCCAAACCATCATGTGTAGTTGATGCTAAAGAGCACTCTTTCACGCAATGGTCGATTATATCTATCATGCAACAAGAGTCCTTAATGGAAGGACTTTTCATTAGTTTAGCAAGTTCAAATTCAACTGTCTCCTTACCGACATTAAAGGCAAGCTTACCCTTTTTCACGTCAATGATAGCTCCTGCAGTAGCAAGAAAAGGTCTTCCCAAAAGAATTGGCACTTGATTGTCTTCCTCCATTTCCATTACAACAAAATCAGCGGGGATGGATACCTCTCCTACCTTAACGGGGACATCTTCTATGATTCCAGCTGGATACTTAACAGAACGGTCCGCTAGTTGTAGGGTCATCCTTATCGATTTAAGTTCCCCTATTCCCAACCTTTCATAAAGGGATAAAGGCATTAGGCTGACACTGGCTCCTAGATCACACATAGCTTTCTTCACAACTTCCGATCCTATGACACAAGGTATGGAAAAATTGCCTGGATCTTTAAGCTTTGGTGGCAATTTATTTTGGATGATGGCACTACATTCTTCCGTAAGGTTAACCGTCTCACCTTCCTCAATCTTTCTTTTTTTAGAAAGGATTTCTTTCAAAAATTTAGCATATGTAGGCATTTGGGTTAGGACTTCGGCAAAAGGCACATCAATATATATCTTGTTCATCATTTCTATGAACTTTTTCAATTGCTCATCTAGCTTTGATTTGGCAAACCTTTGTGGGAAGGGAATTTTTGGTTTAAAGGGAGGTGGTGTGTTTTCCTCAACTCGTGGTTCTTTTTTTTCTGCCCTGGTTTCCCTAGATGGTGGTTCGCAGCTCTCTTTCTCACTGTCATCGGTTTTGGTTCCCCTTATGGGGTCTTCGAGTAGCTTACCACTCCTAAGTGTAACAACATTCATTTTATTGGGGTGGTCAACCTTACGAACTACCTGGGAGAGCTGAGTTTCAGAAGTTTTGTTGTGAGAGGAGATGGAGTCTATCTTTGTTGTGAGAGTAGCAAGAGAGTTGTTCAAAAGTCTAGTTTGATCCTTGAGCTCTTGGAGCTGTTCGGATTGTTTAAGAAAATAGTTTTCCATTAAAAGTTCTATGTGAGATTTTTGAACAACTCTTTGGCCATTCTGAACAAAGTTTAACTGCTCAACACTACTTGGGTTGCAATCGGTGCTAGAATGACTAGATAGGCCACATGCTTCACAAGCAGATGAGAGGGTAGGTGTGCTAGCACAAATGCTCATGCGATCAAGTCTTTGAGATAACGCATTCACCTTGGTAGATAGATAGTCAATGGAAGAGGTTTTATCCATACCTGCCTCTTTTTTAGAGGGTGAAGGATCGATGATTACTTTTTCTTCTGTCCATTGGAAAAGGTTTAGAGCCATGTCCTCAATCAACGCATAAGCTGTTGTGAAGTCTTTGTTCATTAGGGCACCACCTGCAGCTGCATCAATAGTCAATTTAGTGCTAGATGTTAGACCATTATAAAAGGTGTGGATGATTAACCACTTTTCTAGACCGTGATGGGGACAACGTCTAAGTATTTCTTTAAAACGCTCCCACACATCGAAAAGAGATTCCCCGTTCTTTTGAGTAAATTGGTAAAGCTTTCCCCTAAGTTGGGCGGTTTTAGATGGGGGGAAACCACGGCAAAGGAATTCTCGCCTTAGTTGGTCCCATGAGGTGATGGAACCGGGCTTTAAAGAGTTGAACCAATTGCTGGCCCTATCTTTTAGAGAAAAAGGGAAGAGATGTAGCCTGACGGTTTCTTGGTCGTCTTTGCAAGTTACACTAAGTCTCCAAAAGGTTGAGATATGTAAATTTGGATCTTCGGTAGGTGATCCAGAGAACTGGTTTTGTTGTACTAGAATTAGTAGTGCAGGTTTTATTTTGAAGTTGCTACCTTGAACCGTCGGGTAAACTATAATAGTGCATGGCTTATCCGAAGAAGGGATCGAATACTCCTCAAGAGTGCGTTCCTCAGCCATGTTATCTATTATTGTTAAGGCTACCCAAAAAGTCAAGTGTAGGAAAAGAGAAAAGAAGGGAAGAAGAGGGGAGAAAAGGATTCTAATCACAAGGAAAGAGTTAATCAAATTAGTTTACTCCCCGGCAGCGGCGCTGTAACGCCCTAGTCGTTATTTTATTATTTTTGGAATTATTTAGAGTCTTTTATGTATTTTATAAAATATGTGTGATTTATTTGGTGTGTAGTATTTATTTATATAATTTATTTAATATAAATAGAATAATAGAAATAATAGAATTATTTAGGAGGTTAGGGATTAATTAGAAATTAATAATAATAAGGGAGGTTTTAATGAAAAAAAGAGAGGTTATAGTTTTGGAAAGTTAAGGAAAGAAAAAGGGGAGAAAAACTGTTTAACGTGAAAACAAGTTGGGGAGGAGAAAAGCTAAGGCAAGGAGAGAAGACCAAGAGAGAAGAACTAGAGAATCGATTGCCGTGTTTTCTTTGTCTTTGCAATTCTAAGGTAAGGGTGGGATTATCTTTCAATGATTATAATATATAACTCCTGAAAATTAATCTAATTGAATAGTTCTTAAGTATAAGATTGAGAATTAGGGTATGAGACTGATTTTGAAAGAAAGATGTAAGAATTATGTTTAACAGATTATAATTGATGTTATGTATGATTTTCTTAATCTGTAATGCTGCTATATTCTGAATTGGATTGAGATTAGGACTGGTGGAATGAATTGAGAGAAATTGTGTATGATGGTTGGAATGAGTTGAATTGATGTGTTAATGCATGTTTTGTGTTCCCTTTGATGCCTAGTTGTGTATAGGACCTGTAAACAATCGCTGGAAAACGTTTTGGGTGATCAAGGGATTAAAATTGGGTTTTTGGAGTGGAGAGAAGTCTGAAATCGTAAGTTTTTACCCTGTACTGATGAATGGTCGCTTAAGCGAACATCCCATCGCTTAAGCGAGCGATCAAAATCGCTGCCCAGAATTTGTCTTTAGCCGTTCACTTAAGCGAACCGTGAGCGAGCCGTAAGCGTAGAATGCCTTTAGATACGACATTGTGTTCGCTTGAGCGAACTTGTGAGCGAACCGTGAGCGAACAAGAATCCAGATTTTACTGTAGCTGGTCGCTTAAGCGAGCTACCCTTCGCTTAAGCGAACTGGGCCTTAGTTAGCCTTTTTCTGAACTTTGCTTCGTGCACTAGGGTTCCTTTTTAGTACCTCTAAGTGTTTCCTTTAGCTTGTAAACTCTTGTATAGGCATTAAATCTTACTTATAATACAACGTTAAATTGATTGGTTAATTTTGTGAATTTTGGAGAGGTTGTAATTGCATGAATCAAGTGATGAACATGTTGCATTAAAGGGGTGGTGAGTCATATAAGTACATATGCATTTTTTGAGTTGTATGTAGATATACACAAGTGGAGTCAGTTGCATAAACATAAAAACGGTGAGGACCTCGGTCCTGGAACGCCTTGTCGTTCAAAGCGGTGGAACACTATGTTGTTCAAAGCGGTGTTAATGGGAGGACTCATGTCCTGATAAAAAGAATGCTTTAACCATTCTATAACGGTGAGGGCTTCGGCCCTGATATGGTACCACATGCATAGTTGCATTTGTTGAGGAGTCTTAAGGGAGTCGTCATGTCCTGCATGGGTCTTATAGTGGAGTCGAGTGGATGCATGAATCATTATTTGCTGGATTAATTACCAATGGATGTTGATGTTGCTAATGATGTTGTACATATTTAATTGATGATTCATTATGTTAATAGGGTGTTAGATTCATTGAAGTTATTATATATTAATATTATTGTTTGAGAATCTCACCCCTTCTGCTTGAAAATGTTGCCCTTCCTATGGGTAACTTGCAGGTGATCCTGAGTAGTAGGTGTTGGCTCACTGTGTCTAGGGCTCTGAATACGTGGGATGGGATTTTACTTTCTTGATTTCTCCTATGTATCAATTTTGAAATATTATTATTGTAGCCCTATGGATGATTTGGTTTCTTTCGATGAGGCGTTTGTGCCAAGAATAATTGTTGGAGTTTATTTAAGTTGAAAAATATTCCGCTGCAAGTTTAATGTTGTTTTTATGATGAATGATTAATTAAATAGATTTTTATATATTCTATTTAAGAAATTTTGATGACGTAGTGTGACATGCCCGTTGGGATTTTACTCTGATTGTTGAAATATGAATATTTAATTGATTATTGGGAAACGGGGTGTTACAGGCGCCAAAAACTTGATGAGATAAAACCGCAAGTGCACGGTCTTACCGAAGTAGTATAAAAGAGTATCGTTCCGACAGGGAGTAGTTCAATTCAATTAACTTTTTAGAGATGATTAGAAGAGAGAAGAGAATTATAAGTTGGGGGTTTTCAAGCGTTTGAAAGATAATAATGATAAAAAGAGCCTTGGGATCGTTGGTTTCCTCTAAATGACAAGTCCTTCTCAAACCAAAACTATAAGCTTATAATGTTATGTTAGACCTAATTTCTCAAGACAGTTTCTCTTATGTTCCTCTAGCAACCAAGCCTATTTCGCTGACTTGATTACTATTAGATTTTGGTTCCTCTAACAACCAAGCCTATTTCGCTGACTTGATTGTTATTAGTTCCCTTGAAGATTGAAACTATATGTCCCAAAGATTGCAAAGCCTATTTCGCTGACTTTGCAATCCTTGTCTGAATTCACTTGTTCGAATATCAAAGCTCCACTTTCGTTTTATGAATTGATATTTGGAATAATGGATAAACAATTATCAAACCCTCCACTTTGGTTTCCACAGTTTGATAATGGTTGATCCATGTTAAGACGGTGAATCCAGATAAGAAATTAGGGTTACATAAGATTAAGGCTTAGAGCTTGGTTTGATTAGGATTATGTCATTTAGACTTATCCAACAATCCCAAGACAAGGAGAAGTCTACTCACTCATGTTCATCGTAGACATGGGGGAGAAGAGAGAAAGCATAAAAGTAAATGACAAGAAAATAAAGGAAAAGAAAAGAACTTTAATTAGAAAAGTAATTGTCACTTATTGAATTCCAAGTAAAGATGAATATTTGTGATGGATGGCTACTCTATTTATAGCATTCGATCGACTTAAAGTCTAAGCTATTACATTTGGGCTAAAAATAGAGTAGCTTAAAATCAAAGCAAAAGCAGCAAAAGGCACTCTGGAGGGTGGCACGGCCGTGCCAAGGCTAGCACGGGCCGTGCCAAGCTTCTGACTTGTGGGAGACATATTTTTGTCTCTCAATCTTCATATTTTTGCATCCAATCGGCTCCAAGTCCCTTTCTTTTGCTCCAAGATTCAATCCATCCAATATTCTTTCCTGAAATATAATAAAATGCAATTTAAAGTAAACTATCCTAAAAAGGAAATAATACTAATATAAAATCAAATAAAATCTAAATAAAACTAAACTAAAAAGCATATTAAAATAGTCAATAAATGACTCATCAGTACATACCTGCCTCCTTTTTGGAGGGTGTAGAGGCGGTGATGGCTCTTCCGTTGGTCCATTGGTAATGATTCTGAGCCATGTCTTCAATTAATGCGTAAGCCTCCGTATAGTTCTTGTTCATCAAGGCTCCACCTGCAGCTGCATCAACATACATCTTAGTGGTATATGTTAAGATGAAGTCTTACGGCTTCTTTGTTCTCTTTTATGGTGCCACTAAGTCTTTTATGGTGATCCAGAGAACTGATTTTGCTGCACCAAATTGAGTAGTGCAGGCTTGATTTTGAAGTTGTTACCCTCAACCGTCGGGTACACGATAATAGCTTGTGGCTCTTCCGTTGAAGGAGTAGCATACTCTTTGAGAGTGTGTTCAGCCATAGCAATACCTCTCTCTTTTTTTTATGCAAATATCTTTCAATCTCAAGAATAAATTCTCTGAGACTTTTACTTCTTCGCATAAGAAACTGAGAACCCAAGAAGTTCATGGTAAACAAAGAAAAGAGAAAAGTAGAAGAAAAGGAAAAGAGAAAGTTCTAATCATAAAGAAAGAGTTAATTAAATTAGTTGACTCCCTGGCAACGGCGCCAAAAACTTGATGAGATAAAACCGCAAGTGTACGGTCTTACTGAAGTAGTAATGAAAAGAGTATCGTTCCGACAGGGAGTTGTTTAATTCAATTAACTTTAGTGGGTGATTAGAAGAGAATCAAGAATGTAAGATTGTTGTTTTCAAATGATTGAAAGAGAAAATAATAATAAAAGAGAGCCTTAGGATTGTTGGTCTGTCATAGGCGACAAAAATCATGCAAAAGCCAAGCCATTAAACCTAAACCTTATTTTAGACCTAGTTTCTAAAGACGAGTTTCTCTTAAGCCTATCACATCTCCTATCGGTCTCAGTGAGTGATGAGTCATTTATTATCTATTTTAATATGTTATTTAGTTTTGTTTTAATTAGATTTAAGTTTATTTTATTTTAATATTATTTCCTTTTTGAGCTATTTTACTAAAATTGCATATTGTTATATTTCAGGAACGAATATTTGATGGATTGAGTCTTGGAGCAAAAGAAAGGGGTTTTGGAGCTAATTCGGTACGAAAATACGAAGATTCGGAGACAAAAATATATCTCCCTCAAGTCAGAAACTTGGCACGGCCCATGCTAGGCTTGGCACGGCCGTGCCACCCTCCAGAACTACTTTTGCTGCTTTTGCTTAGATTTTAAGCTACTCTGTTTTTATTTACTTGTGGAACATTCTAGTGATTGCTTAGATTTTAGGTCGAATGTAAACTATAAATAGAGTAGCTAGCCATCACAAATATTCATCTTTTCTTTGGAATTCAATAAGTGACAATTGTCTTTTGAATAAAAGTTCTTTTCTTTTCTTTTACTTTCTTGTTATTTACTTTTATGTTTTCTCTCTTCTTCCTGATGTCTACGATGACCATGAGTGAGTAGACTTCTTATGTCTTGGGATTGTTGGATTAGTCTAATGACATAATCCTAATCAAGTCAAGCCTTAAACCTTAGTATTACATAACCCTAGTTTCTCTTCTAAATTCACCGTTTTAACATGGATTAAATATTATCAAACTGTGGAAACGAAAGTGGAGGGTTTGATAATCGTTAATCCATCATTCCAAATGTTAATTCATAAAACGAAAGTGGGGCTTTAATATTCGATCAAGTGAATTTAGACAAGGATTGTGAAACATGAAAATAGTCTAGTGAACCTTAAGACTTATAGAGTTTCGATCTTCAAGGATTCTAATAGTAATCAACCATGAAAATAGGCATGCTTGCTAGAGGAACACGCTCACTGAGACCGATAGGAGATGTGATAGGCTTAAGAGAAACTCGTCTTTAGAAACTAGGTCTAAAATAAGGTTTAGGTTTAATGGCTTGGCTTGTGAATGATTTTTGTCGCCTATGACGGACCAACGATCCCAAGGCTCTCTTTTATTATTAGTATTTTCTCTTTCAACCAATTGAAAACAACAATCTCATATTCTTGATTCTCTTCTAATCATCAACTAAGGTTAATTGAATTAAACAACTTCTTGTCGGAACGATACTCTTTTCATTACTACTTCGGTAAGACCGTGCACTTGCGATTTTATCCCATCAGTGAGTGTGTTCCTCTAGCAAGCACGCCTATTTTCATGGTTTATTACTATCAGAATCCTTGAAGTTCGAAACTCTATAAGTATCAAGGTTCACTAGACTATTTTCATGTTTCGCAATCCTTGTCTAAATTCACTTGATCGAATATTAAAGCTCCACTTTCGTTTTATGAATTAACATTTAGATAGTTGGATTAACGATTATCAAACCCTCCACTTTCGTTTCCACAGTTTGATAATATTTAATCCATGTTAAAACGGTGAATTTAGAAGAGAAACTAGGGTTACATAATGTTAAGGTTTAAGGCTTGACTTGATTAGGATTATGTCATTAGACTTATCCAACAATCCCAAGACATAAGAATTCTACTCACTCATGGTCATCGTAGACATGGAGAAGAAGAGAGAAAGCATAAAAGTAAATAACAAGAAAAGAAAAGAAAAGAAAAGAACTTTTCTTCAAAAGACAATTGTCACTTATTGAATTCCAAAGAAAAGATGAATATTTGTGATGGCTAGCTACTCTAGGTAACATTCGACTTAAAATCTAAGCTATTACATAACTAGAATGTTCCACAAGCAAAGGGCTTTGTGGTAAAACCAATAGAGTAGCTTAGAATCTAAGCAAAAGCAGCAAAAGTTGTCCTGGGAGGTGGCACGGCCGTGCGAACCTTAGCACGGGCCGTGCAAAGTTTCTGACTTGAGGGAGATATCTTTTTGTCTCCGAATCTTTGTATTTTCGTACCGAATCAGCTCCAAAACGCCTTTCTTTTGCTCCAAGACTCAATCCATCAAATATTCATTCCTGAAATATAATAAAATGCAATTGAAGTAAAATAGCTCAAAAAGGAAATAATATTAAAATAAAATAAACTAATATCTAATTAAAACGAAACTAAATATTAAACTAAAATATCTAATTATTGACTCATCATTTGATCAGAAGGAATTGAATATGAGACATCGAAGGTGGCTTGAATTGTTGAAAGATTATGATTTGGGTTGAATTGTCATCCAAGTAAAACTAATGTTGTTACAGATGCCTTAAGTAGGAAGACATTTCATATATCCGCTATGATGGTAAAAGAGTTTGAGTTGCTTGAACAGTTTGGAGATTTGAGTTTAGTCTGTGAATTGTCACCTCAGAGTGTGAAGATAGGAATGCTAAACATTGATAGTGAATTCTTGAACAGTATCATAGAAGCGCAGAAAATTGATGTTATGTTTGTGGACTTGTTGGTTGCTAGTAATCAGACTGAAGATAGTGATTTTAAAATCGATGATCATGGAGTGTTGAGATTGCGAGGCAGAATTTGTATTCCTGACGATGATGAGATGAAGAAAATGATTCTTAAAGAGAGTCATAGAAGTAGCTTGAGTATTCATCCAGGAGCTACGAAGATGTATCATGATCTGAAGAAGTTGTTTTGGTGGTCTGGGTTGAAACGCGATGTGACACAGTTTGTGTATTCCTGTTTGATTTGTCAAAAGTCAAAAGTTGAGCATCAGAAACCTGCAGGGTTGATGACACCTTTAGATGTACCAGAGTGGAAATGGGATAACATATCCATGTATTTTGTGATGAGTTTTCCGAATACTCAGAAAGGGAATGACGCGATTTGGGTGATTGTAGATAGATTGACGAAGTCGGCTCATTTCTTTCCGATTAATATCAGTTTTCCTGTATCTCAGTTGGCGGAGATTTACATTCGCAATATTGTGAAGCTATATGGTGTTCCTTCGAGCATTAGTTTACCACCGCATCTTTCGAATTTGCACGATGTGTTTCATGTGTCGCAACTTCGGGAGTATGTTCCGGATCCATCTCATGCGATCCAAAGAGATGATGTGCAAGTTAGAGATAACCTTACGGTTGAGACCTTACCAGTAAGAATTGAAGGTCGTGAGGTGAAGCAATTGAGAGGCAAGGAGATACCTCTTGTGAAAGTCGTTTGGGACAGAGCGGCTGGTGAAAGTTTAACGTGGGAGCTAGAGAGTAAGATGCTGGAGTCTTATCCATAGTTGTTTGCATGAGGTATATTTTCGAGGACGAAAATTCTATAAGTTAGCGAGAGTTGTAACACCCTCTTTGATTATTTGATTATTTTGTTGAGTTTAAAGTATAATTATATGATTTATGTGATTTAAATAATTATGTGATGTGTTGTGGATTTATTAAGTGGCTTATTTTATTATTTAATAGAATAAGATTTGAAAATAAAATAAATATTATGATGAGGGGTTGTTTTGAGAATTTAGAGAGTTTAGTGGAAGATGTTTAAATAAGATAAAATAGATGAGAAGAGATAAATAGGAGAAAATAGGTTAGAATTGTTTTTACGTGAAACAAGTTTTGGAAAAGGGAGAACAAGAGGAGAGAAGAACCAACAGAAGAGACTGCCCAATCGAAATCCTAAGGTAAGGGTGGGACTAACATTCATTAATCTTAAGTCTATTATTCTGAAATTGCCTTTAACATGTTGTAGGATTAGTTTTGAGAATTTGGGAATTAGTGTTGGAACAAAATGTGTTTTACAATAAACCTTAATGAGTTTTGATGATAACAAGGTGTCGCATCATTTTTCGGAGATCAAGGCTATTTGATTTGCTTTTGACTCACTTTTCTTTCCACGACTGAACACATTTTTTTTAAGGGGAAAAAGTTCAAAACACCCTATATTAAGAGATTTAGAGTTCGGGGGTTGGTTATATTTAGGGAAGGTATTAGCACCCTAAATATTCGTAGTACTCAATGAGAACCTCTTGATTTTATTTATTTTTCGTGCTATAACTTGCTTGCTTTTTTTGTTTAAAAGAAGGAATTAAAAAGTAGTGATTAAAAGAAAAAGAAAGTGAGGCCTAATTTATCTACATTTTTTATGATTTGGAAGGACATGGTCCTCTGCCTACGTACCCGTGAGGGATCAAAACCTCGTAGTTCGGGGTAGAAATTGACGTTTGATTTGTTGAGTGTTTTTTATCAGTTTTGAAAAAGGTTTTAAAATGAAAAGCCAAGTGGCAAATGAGAATTTGTTTGTGTTTTTTAATATTGAAAAAAGAGACTTAAAGTAAAGTTAAATTGATTGAAGTTTGATTAAGAAAAGAAAATAAAAATGCGGTCACTTGATTTGGATCAAGGTTTATTATGAAAATATTTTTGTGATTTTGATTATTTGCATGTTTTTGGTTGTTTTTTGGAATATTAAATAAAAATTAAAACTAACGGAGCAATAAAAATAAAAGCGCGTGGATTTTTCTAGTGACGTTGGATCACCACAAAATCCCTAATCTAATTTTTTTGCATTTTTGGATATATCTAAGGCGGTAAAGAAATAAAAGGACACACACACCCACACACCTTTCTCATTTATATTTACATTGGACCTAAATACATTCTAATTGCTGGAAAATAAATAACAATAATTAAAATGCTAAATAGAAATTAAAAAAATGCAAAAATGCAAAAAAGAAATAAAATGCAAGAAAATAAAAGAAATTGACAACCGAAGGGACAAAAATTACCGAAGGGACTTATTCCGAAGGGACATAAAAAAGAGGGAGAAGAAAAGAATAGTTCGTCAACACAAGCTAAAGAGGGAGAAGAGAGAAAAGTTCTTTGACAACTCAAGAGAACTTTTGGTGTGTGAAATTGTGTGGAATGATAGCTCTATTTATAGGTGAGGAGATTGATGAAGAAAGGAAAATTGGTTTAATGGAAATGATGGACAATTATGGTGAATTTTGAAAAAGGAATGTTAAAGTTGACACTTGACTTGAAATTTTTTTAGACCTTGTAAATTTTATTTTGGACCTATTGACACTTTGTTTTTTTTTTTTGGACACTAATTAATTAAAAAGAAATAAAATAAAATAAAATAAATCTAATACGAAATAAAATAAAAATAAATTAAACTAAATTATTTTAAGAAAAATAAAACTAAAAGATGGAAAATAAAAATTATTAAATATAAAAAAAAAGTAACTAATCTTATAATTAAAATTAATAAAAGATGGAAAGAAAATAAAAAGAGAAAAGAGGATCCGACTCGGAATCAAAAAATGAGGTATTTTAAAATATCTCCCTGCCGAATTTTTTTTACTGAAAAATCAGAGATCGATCAGAGTCGAGCGACATGTGTCAGTGGGGCCTTAGGTAAAAAATTGGGGTATGACACAAGGTATTAAAAATTGTCAATTGGTTATTGCTAATATTTGTTCAAGTGTACAGGACCATAGACAAAGTTATTCAATTGCAATAGGTATTGGAAGAACAATAAAGAGCAAAGGAATCTAAAGCATCTGAAGAAAACTGCGTCTGAAGATATAAAGTGCTTCTGAAGTTACAAGTGCCTCTGAAGTGATGACGTCATCAGAAGCAGAAGTTCATCAGAAGCAAAGTTCATCAGAAGCAAGATTTCATCAGAAGCTATATCATCACCAGAAGCTACAGTTGATCAGAAGATTCAATCTGAAATCTCATAAGAGCTGTCTCTTTAAGTTAACCTCGTCTAAGAGAGCGAACGATCAAAAGGGAAGTGCCAACGTTCATTTGAAAAGCACTGGGTGCTTGTTCCTCATTGAAGAGTTGACAAAGTACAAGTGTACAACCACTACCTCCACGACCCTGAGTGTATCCTCGCTACAAGACAAGATAACAGCTCTGCCTGCAGAATTGTTCCTTCAAGATAGGAATGAATTTGAAGTTGATCCTTCATAGAACTACACCCAAATCAGGCAAAAGATTACTAGTAGATGATCAAAGGAACTCAATGACTCTTTAGACGTGCTAAAGATCTCAACATCTCTCTACTCACCTCTATATAAAGGAGCGAAGACTTGAAGATCATAAGAGAGATAAACACAAGTTAAAAGCGCCAAAACTCTCCCAAATTTGATTCTAAAAAGCACTTAGAATTTCTGTACTGATTTAATATATCTTAGAAATTCTTAAGTCTAGAGTCTTTTATTGCATTGTATTGTGAACACCACTGATTGTATATCAAGTGTTCAAGTCAAACAATTTTCTGTGTAATTCTGTTTGATTAGAAGTCTCTTGCTTTAGTGCTTGAGCATTGGAAGTCTCTCGCCTGCGTGCTTGAGCATTTGGTGTAACAGCCCGATTTTTAGCTAGATTTATTTTCATTACTTTTATTATGTGTTTGTGTGTGATTATTTGTGCTTGTGTGTATTTAATTGTCGTTGGGTGCATTTACATGGATTATCGTATTAGAAGGGTATTTTGGTCATTTGGCGGGTAAGGGTAAAATGGTAATTTTGGTGAGAATTATTTTTAATATATTGTGAGAACCCTTATTTTACTAAGTTACTAGTGTAGTGATTAGTTTTTACCGTTTAGTGACCGTTGGTTATATTTTACCGTTGTTAGTAATTACCGTTGAGTGTTTAGAAACTTTTTAGAATTGTGTTAGAATGGGTTAATCCCATTAGGGTCTAGAATTGAGCCCAATTGAGTGGGAACACACCTAAACCTAAACTTGGAGAGAAATTCATTCATTCATTTCATTTCACAAGTTAGAGAGAGGTAGAGAGAGAAAGAGGGAGAAAGGAAGAACAAGGGTTAGAGAAAGGGAGAAACTTGAAGATTGAAGAATTAGGAGCTAAAGTGAAGCTCAAGTTTGAATTGATCATAACCTAAGGTAAGGGGGTTAGTGTTCTTCATAATCATGTTCATTTATTGCAATTTCTCATTTGCTGTATGAATATGGGTTGAATTGAATAAATGGATAATTGTTGCTAAATTCATGCTCTAACTGTGATGTTATGTTTGTATGCATGAATTGATGATAATTGTATGATTGTTGGTGAAATCACATGTTCAATTATGTAAAAATGTGAAGTTATGAAAATTGTGCTCAATTGATGGATTTTGCTAAGTCATTGTGAATTGAGTTATGATTCTTGTTCAGTTGATGTTGATGATTCACTACTTGGGTATGCATATTCATGAATAGGTGATGAAAATTTGAATTGTTGTTGGTGTTTTGGTGTGAATGGATAATTTGGTGAATTGGCTAAAAGTGAGATTGATTTTCATGTTCAATGTGTTTTTGAGTATCCTTGTGAGTTATATGACCTATAAACAATCTTTGGAAACATGTTTGGGCATTGGGAGATCAAAATTGGGAGTTTTGGGTGAAAAAGGGGTGAATCCCGTAACATTTTTGTCTGCAGAATTTTGACTAGTCGCTTAAGCGACGCTGCAAAGTGCTGTCTGATGACTGCACGCTTAAGCTTGCTGTAAGCGAGCTGGTAAGCGTGCAGTTACAGTAGCTACTGGAATTTGGACGCTTAAGCGAGCAGTTCTTTTTCCAGCACTTTTGAAATTTTGTTTTGAGCTTCTGGAGGTCAATCTGAACTTCTTAAAACACTTCTTTTAACTTGTATAATCATTAGTCTCATACTTAATCCTGCTGGAACACCTCCTTGAATGAAATTTGTACTTGGTTTGTGAAATCAAAACTTAACTTTGAAAATTGCTCAAGAACGTTGATTTTTCCGGAAAATGGGGTCTTCAAGGAAATGGAATGGGATTAAGATAGAATAGAGATTATATGATTACTAAAAATGGTAGTGATTGGTTTCCTTGAGTTTTATTTGGTTTTGGTTTTGAAAATGGAAGACTCTTGTAAAATGTTAAAGAGAGACGAACATTGATGAAAATATCTTTTTAAGCCAATCACCTTATAAATCTTTCATATTTAGTTTTGTATGACTATATGGAAGTATTTGATTGTTAGTTGAGTGTTGAATGTGATGTTTATCTTATGGCGATGTATTTTCCTCTTACTTGGAATATGAGAATTGTATGGAATGGGATTAATGTTGTTTAATGATTACTAAATTTCCAGAAATGGATGAGATTGGTTCCTTTGAATTTTACTTGGTTTTACTTTGAAAATGGAGATGTATGGATGAATTATGATATGTTGGATATGATATTAACATGAGGTGTTGTATGTTCTCTAACTTGGTATATGAGAAATATTGTAATGATGAGATGATACTGGTGAGTCCATATACATTGTTATTATGATATGATATTGATTATGCATGTGGTGATGAATTATTGGTGTGATTACGTAAATGCAAATAAATATTGGTGATGAATTATTGGTGTGATTGCATAAATGCAAATAAATATTGGTAATGAATTATTGGTGTGATTGCATAAATGCAAGTAATATTGGTGAGAATATGGTGAATTGTTTGTATGAACATATGTATTGTTGTTGAGATATATGTTTATGCATACATGACTGATGGTGACGGATTTTATATCCAATGTGGTGAGTTGTTTGTGTGAACATATGTATTGTTGTTGAGTCATATGTTCATGCATACATGACTGATGGAGACTGATATTTTTATATATCCAAATGGTGAGATTATGATGTTCTGTCGGCATCATGGGCGACGGCCTAAATATCGGTGAGACCAGTACCGCATGCATCTAGAAGAGTCTAGAACATTGCATGCATTTGATTGGTTGATGAAGTATGTCATAATTGAATATGTGACTTGATGAAATGTGATTGGTGATTGTTCATGACTTATGATTGTTGATTGTTCATGAAATGTGATTGGTGATTGTTCATGACTTATGATTGGTGATTGTTCATGAAATGTGATTAATGAATGTTCATGGAATATGATTGATATTTGTTCCCGATATATGTGATTGGTGATTGTGTATGAATAACTGTGAATTGATATTTGTTCATGACACATGTGATTGATGATTGTTAATGTGAGATATTGGGGTTTGATGTAAGTATTGATATGAGAATATTATTATTGATCAAGTGCATGATGTTTATATTGAAATAATCATGTTAACTATTATTTGGATTATGTTGATGTAATACTTACCCCCAGTGGATCTGTTATGGACCGCCTGCCTATCTGTATGGATGGGTAGACGTTGTGCAGGTTTAGTAGCTTGGTGAGTTCCTGATGTTGGTGGATAGTGGGAGCTTTCTCCGCTATCGGGTCTTAGAGTAGAGTTGGCTCTAATACAGGGTTTTGTTGTTAGCTCTAGATCTTGTTGGATTATTTTCATACTTTGAGATTTTGTCCACGTGTCGGACTTGGAGATTTTATGCTTATGCATTTTTGAGATGACATGACATGTATGTTTGATGTATGAGATTTGTATCCGCTACGACTGATGAGGTTTTATATACATGCATGTTGACCGTTGATTCGATTTTGTTTTCTTTGATTTGGTGAAGTAGCATCTATTTCTTGAATATATGAATTATTCGCATGTTTAATTGCTTTAATAGAAATAGGATGTTACATTTGGGAAGTCTCATACTAGATAGTATTGAGCAGTTGTAATCTGTGTGATTATTTCTTAGTGGAAATCTCCTTGGAAGTGCAAGGGGGACTGGACTACTTCCGGTTTATGGAAGGAACCAGGATAATTGCTTGTGTCTCTCTTTCTTTTCTCTACTCTGTTTTTATTCCGCTGCATATCTGATTCTGAACATCACATCAGAAGCACTCTCAACTAGCTTCTGAATTGATATCAGAAGAAGAATTTTAGGAGAAAAAGAAAACACAATTCAACCCCCCTTCTTGTGTTTTTCTCACCTTCAATTGGTATCAGAGCTTGCTCTGTTATCAAAGCACTTAACCGTGTGACAGATCAAGATCCGAGAAAAACATGTATGCTGAACCCGAATCTTCTACATCTACAAGGTACAATAAGGTTAATTATGATTATGGTACATCTGACAAGAAATTAGATTCTGGAAAAGCTCCAAAGTTCAATGGAGATTCATAATAGTTTTCTTGGTGGAAAACCAACATGTACAGCTACATCATGGGATTAGACGAAGAGCTGTGGGATATTCTTAAAGATGGAGTTGATGATTTGGACTTGGATGAAGAAGGAGGTGCTGCTATTGACAGAAAGATTCACACTCCTGCTCAGAAGAAGCTATACAAAAAGCATCACAAGATTAGAGGGATCATTGTTGCTTCTATACCACACACTGAATCTATGAAGATGAGTGATAAATCCACTGCTAAGGCAATGTTTGCATCACTCTATGCTAACTACGAAGGTAGCAAGAAGGTTAAAGAAGCAAAGGCACTCATGCTAGTTCATCAGTATGCGCTGTTCAAGATGAAGGATGATGAGAGTATAGAGGAGATGTACTCAAGATTTCAAACTTTAGTATCTGGACTGCAAATAATGAAGAAGAGTTATGTTGCTTCTGATCATGTAAGCAAGATTCTGAGAAGCTTCCCTTCTAGATGGAGACCCAAAGTAACTGCCATTGAGGAAACTAAGGATCATCTAAACACTTTGAGTGTTGAAGATCTTGTCAGTTCCCTCAAGGTACATGAAATGAGTCTGAATGAGCATGAATCCTCTAAGAAGAATAGATCTATTGCTCTACCATCTAAAGGAAAGTCTTACAAAGCTTACAAGGCCAGTGAATCTGAAGAAGAATCACCAGATGGAGATTCTGATGAAGATCAATCTGTGAAGTTGGCTATGCTGTCTAACAAGCTTGAATACCTGGCAAAGAAGCAGAAGAAGTTTTTGAGCAAGAGGGGTGGTTATAAGAACTCCAAGAAAGAAGATCAAAAGGGATGCTTCAACTGTAAGAAGCCTGGATATTTCATTGCTGATTGCCCTGATCTTCAGAAGGAAAAGTCAAAGAGCAGACCTAAGAAACCAAGTTTCAGCTCGAGCAAATTCAGAAAGCAAATCAAGAAGAGTTTGATGGCGACCTGGGAAGATCTGGATAGTGAATCTGGTTTTGATAAAAAAGAAGCAGATGATGATGCAAATGCAGCCATGGGGTTAGTGGCAACAGTGTCATCAGAAGCTGAATCAGATTCAGAAGATGAAAATGAGGTATATTCCAAAAGGGTTAATAGGTCTTTACACCCCTGTAATATAGGTCATTTTCGGTTTTCACCCCTGTAAAATTTTTATTTTGATTCACCCCCTGTAAAATATTTTTGTTTTGATTTAACCCCCTAATAGGCCAAACAAAAACGAAAATTTTTTGAATAAAAAAAAAAATTGGTTTTTGTTTGGCCTATAAGGAGGGTAAATCAAAACAAAAATATTTTACAGGGGGGTGAATCAAAATAAAAATTTTACAAGGGTGAAAACCGGAAATGACCTATATTACAGGGGGGTAAAGACCTATTAATCTATTCCAAAATTCCCAGACAAGAACTTGTTGATTCTCTTAAAGAACTTTTATCACTATTTGAACACAGAACCAATGAGTTGTCTGATTTAAAAGAAAAATATGTTGATTTAATGAAACAACTCTATTGGAACTGAAAGCTTCTGAAGAACTCAGAGGGTTTAACTTCATATCTACCACATTTGAAGACAGACTCAAGATTCTTTGTCAGAAGCTGCAAGAAAAGTGTGATAAAGGTTCTGATAATAAACATGAAATTGCCTTAGATGATTTTATAATGGCGGGCATCGATAGAAGCAAGGTAGCTTCTATGATCTACAACATATACAAAAACAATGGCAAAGGGATCAGATACTCTGAAGAGAAATCTAAAGAGTACAGTCTCAAAAGCTATTGCAATTGTATTAAGGATGGATTGAAATCCACCTTTGTGCCTGATGGTACTGATGCTATAACTGCTGTTCAGTCAGAACCTGAAGCTTCTGGTTCTAAGGCTAAGATTACATCAAAGCCAGAAAACCTCAAGCCTAAGGTTATGACAAAATCTGATCCTAAGACTACAAAGATCAAAATTCTAAAAAGGTCAGAACCTGTTCCTCAAAGTCTGATCAAACCAGAACCTAGAATCCTAAAGTCAAAGGGTCAAAAGAACAAAACAGTTGTTGCTTCTGAGAAAACAATACCCAAAGGTGTTAAATTTAAAGTATTGAATGATCAGAAGCTACTCAGCACTCAGCCCAAGGTACAAGGGAGGAAAAGTAAAACCTCCAGAACTAACCCAAAAGGACCCATGGAGATATGGGTACCTAAGTCTGAATTGATCAATACTGCAGGTATGCCTAAGGGCAAAAGAGAAACAAAGGTCCTGGTACCTAGACAGCGGGTGTTCAAGGCATATGACAGGAGAGAAAGCTTTGTTCCTCACCCTTACCATGAAAGATGGAGGAGAAGTGAAGTTTGGAGGCAACCAAATTGGAAAAATCATTGGTACAAGTACAAGATGGTTTGAAGCATAACCTATTGAGTATCAGTCAATTTTGTGACAATGGGTATGATGTTATGTTTAGTAAGACCAACTGCACTCTAGTCAACAAGGATGACAAATCCATTACATTTAAGGGAAAGAGAGTTGAGAATGTCTATAAGATTAATTTCTCTGATCTGGCTGATCAGAAGGTAGTTTGCCTTCTGTCAATGAATGATAAAAAGTGGGTATGGCATAGAAGGTTGGGACATGCTAATTGGAGATTAATTTCTAAACTCAGCAAATTACAACTTGTCAAAGGCTTGCCTAACATGAATTATCATTCAGATGCACTCTGTGGTGCATGTCAGAAAGGAAAAATTGTTAAAACTTCTTTCAAATCCAAAGACGTTGTATTAACCTCCAGACCCTTATAATTACTCCATATTGATCTGTTTGGACCAGTTAACACTGCATCCTTATATGGAAGTAAATATGGATTGGTCATTGTTGATGATTACAGCAGGTGGACTTGGGTAAAATTCCTAAGAAGTAAAGATTATGCTTGTGAGGTGTTTAGCAGCTTCTGCACTCAAATACAATCTGAAAAGGAAATGAAAATTTTGAAAGTCAGAAGTGATCATGGTGGAGAATTTGAAAACGTGCCATTTGAATCTTTTTGTGAAAAACATGGAATTATCCATGAATTCTTTTCTCCTAGAACTCCACAACAAAATGGGGTTGTAGAGAGAAAGAACAGAACTTTACAAGAAATGGCCAGAACCATGATCCATGAAAATAATTTAGCTAAACATTTCTGGGCAGAAGCAGTTAATACTCCATGTTATGTCCAAAATAGGATCTATATCAGACCTATGTTGGAGAAAACTGCATATGAACTCTTCAAAGGAAGAAGACCCAATATCTCTTGCTTTCATTAGTTTGGATGTATATGTTACATTCTAAATACTAAAGACTATCTAAAGAAATTTGATGCCAAGGCTCAAAGAGGAATCTTTTTAGGTTACTCTGAAAGGTCAAAGGCATACAGAGTGTATAATTCAGATACACATTGTGTTGAAGAATCTATGCATGTTAATTTTGATGATAGATGTGCTCGCGATTTTCGGATGTCAAACCATTAATTGATTTGAATCGTCAATCTTTGAACTCTCGATTTTTATGCTTGGGAAGGGAAAAAATGAGTAAAAACCCTTATCGAGACTTTGGATTCGGGGGTTGATTATGCGAAGGGAAGGTGCTAGCACCCTAAGCATCTACGGTATTCCGTAGGAACTTCTTACCTAGATTATCTTGTGCTAAGCTACTTGTTTATTTGAAAAATTATTGCCTAATGTCTAAGTGAAAGAATGGAGGGAGAAGAAGTATGTTTTTGGTTATTTTTATTTGATTTGGAAGGACAAGTCCTCTGCCTACGTACCCTTTTTGGGAAAGGGATCAAAACCGACGTAGTTCCACTCAAAAATTTCTTTAGCGGGTTAGGTTGATTTTAAGATTTTTTGAAATGGGTTTCAAGAAGAGAAAGAGGCCTCAAGGCATGAGAAAAAAAAGAAATGAGTGAGGTTAATTGATTTTAAATTTTGAAAATGATTGAAGTTGAATTAAAATTGATTGAGAATTTGATTAAGAAAATAAAGAGAAAAATATTGCTAAGAAAATGATTTTTTTTTGTATTTGGCATATTTAGTTTTTTTTGATAAAAAGGTTTTTTCTAAACTAACGGTGAAAACTAACGTAACGTCGTAAAAACTAACGGAAAGCGGTAAATAAAATGTGGTAGTGTCGGTGCATGTATCGGTGCTTGTGTTACCTACATTATTACATCAATTCCTAAATACAACCCTAAGGCCTTTATGCCAAAATAAAAATGCAAGAAATAAAATTACATCAATTTCCTATTTATACGCACTAAGTCAATGACAAAATAAAATGAAAAATAAATAAATAACCGTGTATGCCATGATTTAAACAAGTATTAAAGCAATAATAAACATAAAGAAAATTATGATGAAAGGAGCAAGGAATTAAAATGAACACATGAACAAGTAACAAGCAAGAAATTAAGGGAAAAAAAGACACATAGAAAAGTCAAAAGAGTAAATTTTAACACTTAGGAAAAAGATAAAATGGTTGAGGAATATGTTTTTATGATTGTTTAGAAACAAAAAGTATCAAAAAAAAAAAGGTGAAAAATATAAAGAATAAAAAAACAGCAACTCAAAAGTAAAGTAAAAAAAAGCAATATATTTTTTAGAATGTGTTTAGAAACATAAAAAACAAATATTAATGTAAGTAAGATATTTAAAATGATGAAAGAGAATAACATGACATAGAAATATTTGCAAAAGAAGAAAAGTACATAAAATAATAAAAAGAAATTAAAAAAAACACGAGAAATATTTTTAGAAATTTTTAGAAGCATGAAATGACCAAAAATTAGTGTAAAAAGGCATTTAAAAATGATTTAAACGAATATAAGGAAAATTAAAATAATTTGGCATACTATATGAAATTAAAATACTAACTAAACAAGCATAACTCAAGTGAAATCATGTACTAAGGCAAAGAAATGTGATAAGGCATGCAAAGAACATAAGAATATCAACATGAATTAAGGGGGGTGCAGCAAGCAAACAGGGGGTACAGCCAGCAAGCAGAAAGAAAAAAAAACGTGAGGAAGGAAAGGGTATAAGAGCATAACTCAGTTTTCTTAAATCATTTTTCTTGTTCTCTTCTCTCTCTAAGAAATTTTTAGTGAGAGAAGGTCTGCAAATGCAGCCTTCTTCTCCGGCGAGTTGAGCAACTTCCGGCGTGGTGGCTGCCGGCCAACAGGCGGCGCCGCCGCGCCGGAGAATCAAACATCTCCGTTCGAATTTTTTTTACATTTTTTAAAAATCCATTTTTCTGCTTTGCATGAATCCGAGATTAGATTTTTGAAAACAAGTCCCAAACGGAGTAGATCTGAGTTTGAACTTGAATTTTTTTGTTTGCAAAGAAAGCATAAAAACATGGAAGAGAAAGTTTCTACATCTTTACCTCAAGTTGAATCTGTCACGGTTCTCCTTCCTCTCCTTCCGGTCCGGTTCGTTCTCCTCCTTGCTCCGGTTCGGCCTCTTCTTTCCGGTTCGCCTATTCCTCTCTTTTCCGGTCCGGTTCCTTCTCTCTTCTCCGGTTCGGTTCTGTTTGCTTGTTTATGCTTGTTTGTGATTTGTGTGATTATATGAATGGTTTTGAGGTTTTGGTAAAGTTTTGGTGTTGCTGGATTTTTCCTATGAACCTATGAATGTTTGCAAAAACTCATGCTATTTTCTTTGTAATTTTTGTGCTTGATTTGAAAAAGGGTTGGAAAAGTAGAAAATTAGGGTTTGTGAATTGCTGCTGATTTTTCTGACGTGAACAGTAATTTTCGGACCCATTTCCCAATGATTGGACAGTGTATTTATAGTAACAAAATAGGGTTGGCTCTGGTACAGATCAAAGACCAAAATACCCCTGCAGCTGAGACTTGGAGAAAAAGACTTTAACAAATAAATAAATAAATAAATAAAACAAAAACAAAATGAATAAAATAAATAAATAAATAATAAAAAAAAAGAAAAAAAAAGAAAAGAGGAAAGAAGAAAGTCACTCACGTGACTTTCATTTCTTTGTTTTTTTTTCTAAAAAAAATAAAAAATAAAATAATAATAAACAAACTAACCTAAAAAAAGAAAATAAAAAGTCCCTTCGAAATCTGACATGAGGTACTTCAAAGTATCCTCCCTGCCGAAATTTCGGTTGAAATGATTAAAAAGACACGCCTTTTAAAATACAATTAGCCATTTTAAAATGACTTGCCTGTTATGACTAAAAGGATTATAAAATGCGTTTATAAAAATTCAAATGAAGTGATTTTAAATATTGTAGAAAATGCAAGCGGGGACTTAAATGCAAGATGAAAGTTTTTTTTTTAAATGATTAATGACGAAAAACACGAGTTTTAAAAGGTAAAAAACGAATAAAAGAGAATCTGAACTATTAAAAAATGTGGACAAAAAAGATTTCAAATGGTCCAAATTTGGGGTATGACAGATGCCCCTATTTAAGTTTCTTCGTCACGAAGGTTTTAAAAGGGAAACTTTTAAACCAAAGGGTCGAGGAGACTTAAATATATAAAAAACGCCAATTTTGGACCGTTTGAAATGCCAGGGATGTGATGCTGATGAATGTGATGATATGACTGAACATGATGCAAGTATGAATGTAAAGATAATGCATAAAGACTGACTGGGGTTCAATTGGATAGGTATCACTGGGGAAAGAACTGATAAATAATGCTTAAAGTCGCCGTGAGATAGCTTGAAACAACTAGAGTATGAACGATGATGTTTATTAACGTTGCTTCAAGATAAGATAAGGATATGATTAGCCGACGAGTGGCAACAGTAAAGACATGATTAGCCGACAAGTGGCGGAAGTAAAGACATGATTTGCCGACGAGTGGCGAAAGTAAAGACATGATTGGCCGACGAGTGGCGAAAGTAAAGACATGATTTAGCCGACAAGTGGCGAAAGTAAAGACATGATTGGCCGACGAGTGGCGAAAGTAAGGACATGATTTAGCCGACGAGTGGCGAAAGTAAAGACATGATGGACCGATAGGGTTTGCTAACATTGTGGGATAGCAAACACACTGTAAAAGATAAAGGCAAGACGGACCATTAGCATTTGCTAAAAGCAAAGCCTCCGGTGAAAGTAAAGACAAGACGGACCGACAGGGTTTGCTAACATTGTGGGATAGCAAACACACGGTAAAAGATAAAGGCAAGACGGACCATTAGCATTTGCTAAAAGCAAAGCCTCCGGTGAAAGTAAAGACAAGACGGACCGACAGGGTTTGCTAACATTGTGGGATAGCAAACACACGGTAAAAGATAAAGGCAAGACGGACCATTAGCATTTGCTAAAAGCAAAGCCTCCGTGAAAGTAAAGACAAGACGGACCGACAGGGTTTGCTAACATTGTGGGATAGCAAACACACGGTAAAAGATAAAGGCAAGACGGACCATTAGCATTTGCTAAAAGCAAAGCCTCCGGTGAAAGTAAAGACAATGTAGAGCTTGGTATCAGTGAGGAGTAACTTGATAAGGGTAAAGCTTAGGGGAAAAAGAATTTGTATGAGGCTAAAGGGGAATGTATGTATGTATAGACTGATTACTGGTGAGACCTGCCACTTTGGAACATGTTTGATTTGATGACATTTTGGAGTTAGACACACTGGGTGTGGTATCTGAGGATAGTGAAGCAAAATATTGGGCAAAAATGCAACTATGTATGAATGATATTTATATGCGTGCTATGTATGCATGCATGAATGAATATGTATAAGACTCATATGACGGTGTAATGGTAAGATTGTTGAGGCAGGACTGGGCAGGTCTACAAGGAGAACGGCCCGGCATCACTGGACGAACACTCGAAACCTTCATTGGGGATAAAGCCACGGGGAATGAATCAACCATTGTTGGGGTACAACCCTTAAACATACTGCTGGGGTAAGTCCTCACAAACCGGGGAAGAAGTCGCCATTTCACCAATGCAACACCGTATTGTCTTGTCCGAATAGTCATTGCTTTTTGTATATATTTTTGAAATCCCTAACTTTTGCCTGGATCGTCCTTTCGGATTTTGGATCCACCGGGGAGGTATATATTTTTTTTTATTTTTTTTTTTGCAATGACTACTACTCCTTCGTTGAACCTGCTAGTTTCGGACCAACTGTTGACACATACTTCTGTATTTTCAAACTGTTCGATGGAGAACGTGCCATTTGAAATATTGTGGATTGGCGACATCTCTGGATCAGCCACACTAGTGATGACACTTTTAATGAGATACCATTGAAATAAGACACTGGATGGTAATGCAATTTATTTATAAATGATATTTGTATGCATGTTAGATGTGCATGAATGTTATATGCATGTATATGTATATGAATGAATGTATGAATATACGCATGAAACTTGTAGGACCGTATGACTGTATATAACAGGTGAAACCGACAAACAAGACTGGATAGGTAAGATAGGAGGTTGAACGACATCGCAGTACAAACACTCAGCAATCTTCATTGGAAATAAACCACGAGTAGGGGAAACAAACCATTAATCAGGCCACTGAAAGGAGAATGCCCCATAATCAAACCACTTGAAGGGAGAATGCCCCATAATCAAACCACAAGCAGAAGTTGCCATTAATCAACCCACAAGAGAGGTACCAACCCATGTTTTGGCAGAAGTCGCCATACATCAAACCATAGGCAGAAGTTGCCATTTGTAAACCAATACCGAGTGCATTCTTCCATTTGACCCTCTTGCACTGTGATGTCTCTGTCTTTGTTTTTTTTTTTTTTTTTCATTTCATTTTTTTTTATATTTTTTGAATCCCTAACTTTTGCCTGGACCGCCCTTTCGGGTTTTCAATCCACCGGGAACATATTCTTTTTGTTTGTATGCCCCTAATTTTTGCCTGGACCGCCCTTTCGGGTTTTCAGTCCACCGGGACGCTCATTTTTGGCTTAAGCCGCCCTTTCGGGTTTTCGACTCAATGAGTTTTTTTTTTTTTTTTTTTTTTTTTGACAGAGGTCATCTCTCTCAGCTTTTAGTCATGCCAACCTTGCAGAGTTTAACTGTCCTTGAGACGGATGTTGATGTATGTTTCACCTGCTCATAAGTTCAAAGAAGATGTACCTGTTGTTTATGCTTTTCAGAAGACATGATAAAAGTTGTTTTTTTTTTTTTTTAAAAGATTTTTTTTTGAATTTTTTTTGCTTTAGGTATTAACATCAAAAATAGAAGAAAAGTTTGCAAACAGAATAAATGAGAATTTCAAATAAATGGGCACAAGCTTAAGTTAATGTAAATGGAGTGGTGGCCTGCCAAAGGCGTGGTTCCACGGATTTTAAAAGTTTGGAAAATGGTAATTAAATGGAAAAGGTACATTGAACACAATAACCACTGTTTCCTCTACCAACTTTGAATTTCACTGTTCTGAGTATTTGATTTGCAGACGCTTCAGATCGGAAGCCCTTTAACAGCTAAGATGCCCCAGATGAATCATATCTGATTTGATGCAATTACCTTGCCATGAGTCGGAGGTCTTTTGACGGCTGAAATGCCCCATATGAATCATATCCGACCAGATGCAGTTACTTTGTCATGATCCTTAACTTTTGCATAGATCGCCCTTGCGGGTTTCAACCTATCAGGATAATCATCATTTTTTCATTTTATATGTCTCTAACTTTTGCATGGACCGCCCTTTTGGGTTTTCAGTCCATCGAGACGCTCTTTTTTTTGCCTAAGCCGCCTTTTCAGGTTTGCGACTTATCGAGCTTTTTCATTTTAACAAAGTATTTCTTGACTGCATCGGTATTCACAGGACATACAAGTTTACCCTCATTCTTTGTATTAGGCATTCATTGCCCCTGGAACTCGGTTAACTCAGATAGTATAACTTTTGAGCACAAGGCCACTCTCTTGACATTCATGGGGACGAGCCTTCTCTTGTTGAAAACTTGCTTCATGCTTTTGATATAACTGTCCACGCCATATGGCAGTAACAATTTTAAATTCAATCAAGCTTAGCTTTCATTGGAACTCCCGTTGACGGGACTTTGACCTCCGTGTGAGGCACTGCGTTTATGTTGTATACTGAGGGATGGAGGGTGGGTGCCCATGTTGAAGTGTGCACTTGAAGTATAATATCCTTGCAAGACAAACGGTAGCATCTCGTGCCAGTCTTTGTACATGAAAGTCCTCTTTTGGACAATCTTTCTTGATATTTGCTGCTTCTATGGCCAAGATGCCCTAGGAGGCGAGAAAACTCATTGGAAACTTCTTCATCATCCTCTTATTCAGCCTCGGATACAAGGAACTCAAAGTCAAGAGAGAGTACAGGGTTTAAGTGTTCAATGGGTTTATTAATGCATGATTTGATTATTGATACAAATATTATGATTATGCAGATATGTGGAAATGATTAAAGAAAAAGAAATTTTTGGTTTTTTTTTGTATTACCATTTTTCCAGAAAAAGCACAAAATAAAAGAAGGTCGGGACCAAGACGACCTTTTCATTAATGATGAAAATAGATACAGCAAAAAGCCCTAAACAAGTTCACTTCCGTCTCGGGTGGGACGAAAGGATTTTTTTTTTTTTTTTTTTTTTTTTTTAAAAAAAAAAAACATAAAGCCACAAACAAACATATTAATTGAACAAAAGAGTAGTAGAAATAAACATCAGCAAAGGCCCAATTGTAGCTAAACACTCCACATGTCAACACACGGTCCAAAAATCCGATAGCAGGTTAACTTGCACATTCAGATCCAAATTCTTCGAAAGGTATGAGATCGTCTTCGATCAGTTTCTGGACTTCAATCTTTAAAGAAAAACAGCGCTCAACATCATGACCTTGTGCCCCTTGATGGAAAACACAAAAGAGATCAGGTCTCCATCGAGCCGGCAATTTCTTCGGTATTGGAGGAGGTGGCCTAGTCTGGACAAGGTTCCTCTCAAGCAAATAGGGAAACAACTCCCCATATTTCATTGGAATCGGATCAAATTTAATTCTTGGAGCCTGCTGTCGAGGCTGTTGTTGATATTGCTGAAACTGGGGCTGATAACCCGGATCTTGGACAACATTGGTGATGGGTCTAACAGCGGCAACAGAGTGAGGAGCCAGATGTTGTTGTTGAAATAGCACTTTTATATCTTGGTCATCGAAGGACCAGACGTTATTTTCAATCAACTTCTGAACTTCTTCTTTCAAAGGGTAGCACTGCTCAGTGTCATGACCTGGTGCCCCTTGATGGAATACACAGTTGAGGTCAGGGCGATACCAAGGTGGCAGCGAATTCGGCACCCGAGGAAGTGGTAGGGTTTGAATAAGGTTCTTCTTAAGCAAAATGGGAAGCAAATCCGCATATTTCACAGGAATCGGGTCACACTGAGATGCTTTTTGGACCTGATTTTGCGGAATGAACTTCTGAGGAACCTGATTCTGAGGGATAGACTGCCGAGGAGTCTGTTGTCGAGGCTTTTGAGGGCACATTGGCTGATATGGTGATTGAGGCCTTTGTTGGACAAGCGGTAGATCGTTTGTAGCCATCAATGAAGATACAAGGCTAGTTAACTTCTCTACCTCAGCCCTAAGTGTTGTTACTTCTCCACGAAGCTCGTGGACCTCTTGCTCAAGTTGATCCATCTTTTGTGTTTGCACGAGTGTCTGCATATGTGAGCCGAACTTGGATGAAGACATCTGACCACTTTACTAATGAATTGACCTTTTTATGGAGAAGACACAGTGTGAGATACAGACTAGAAACTATGAATGCAAAATGATGCATGATGTATGTATGCAAAAATGTATGTTTTTTTTTTTTTTTTTTTTTTGAAGGACTAATCAAAGTTACTTTGTAAACATGGTTTCATTTGAAAATTGTGAAGATATTGCAAAAGGTAAGATCAAAACCAAGGAAAAAGTTCTTAACAAAAGTTAAAACTTAGTTAAGATTTTTTTTGAAGTTGTATCTCTTGGTGTTCATTCTTACAAGGTCCATACCCATGATGTTTGCAAAAAAAACTTGTGTAAGTCCTTCAATTTTTGATGGAAAAAGTAGTTTATGAATGAATGCATGTATGCATGGTTATGCTAAAGTACATAGAATACATGGTGATGTTAAGTCCACATGTTGGAGTCAAAGGTAACAACGTCATTTGGTAAGGACTATGGTTTAAATTGCACTTGTAACAAAAGTTCTACCAAGGTTCCCAAAGTCATTGACCACTTCCGAATATTTATCGGGTACCGAGAAAACACCCGGTCCAACAACGTTCGTAGGAAAGTCTCATTTGAGTGTAGTATCGCGTGTCGACTAATTCCGAGAAAACACTCGGTTAGCCACCGCACTACATCCTAAAAGGCCAAGATGGGTTAAGGGTTACTAAAAGGTTCTTAGCTTCATTGGAAACTTAAGAGTAATAAAGTCTAAAACGTGAAAACACACGCCGACATATATTACTTCAAGCTCCTTTGCTAAGTGTGGTTATCTCACGTGTGACAAGACACGAGTATACTCTCGGTATGCCACTATGAGTCTACCACTCCTATCTTATATTTCCCTCAAGCTCGGGTGTAGAGCTTATTTTCTCACCCCTCACGTAATAAGGTAAACATGTAAGCAAATATTTACAAAGTATAAACAAGTAATAAAGCACAAAATAAAGAAAGTAAGGTGGGTTTAACCCGCGTAGGACCTTTATCCCCAGTGAAGTCGCCATTTCTGTGCTCGCGATTTTCGGATGTCAAACCATTAATTGATTTGAATCGTCAATCTTTGAACTCTCGATTTTTATGCTTGGGAAGGGAAAAAATGAGTAAAAACCCTTATCGAGACTTTGGATTCGGGGGTTGATTATGCGAAGGGAAGGTGCTAGCACCCTAAGCATCTACGGTATTCCGTAGGAACCTCTTACCTAGATTATCTTGTGCTAAGCTACTTGTTTATTTGAAAAATTATTGCCTAATGTCTAAGTGAAAGAATGGAGGGAGAAGAAGTATGTTTTTGGTTATTTTTATTTGATTTGGAAGGACAAGTCCTCTGCCTACGTACCCTTTTTGGGAAAGGGATCAAAACCGACGTAGTTCCACTCAAAAATTTCTTTAGCGGGTTAGGTTGATTTTAAGATTTTTTGAAATGGGTTTCAAGAAGAGAAAGAGGCCTCAAGGCATGAGAAAAAAAAGAAATGAGTGAGGTTAATTGATTTTAAATTTTGAAAATGATTGAAGTTGAATTAAAATTGATTGAGAATTTGATTAAGAAAATAAAGAGAAAAATATTGCTAAGAAAATGATTTTTTTTTGTATTTGGCATATTTAGTTTTTTTTGATAAAAAGGTTTTTTCTAAACTAACGGTGAAAACTAACGTAACGTCGTAAAAACTAACGGAAAGCGGTAAATAAAATGTGGTAGTGTCGGTGCATGTGTCGGTGCTTGTGTTACCTACATTATTACATCAATTCCTAAATACAACCCTAAGGCCTTTATGCCAAAATAAAAATGCAAGAAATAAAATTACATCAATTTCCTATTTATACGCACTAAGTCAATGACAAAATAAAATGAAAAATAAATAAATAACCGTGTATGCCATGATTTAAACAAGTATTAAAGCAATAATAAACATAAAGAAAATTATGATGAAAGGAGCAAGGAATTAAAATGAACACATGAACAAGTAACAAGCAAGAAATTAAGGGAAAAAAAGACACATAGAAAAGTCAAAAGAGTAAATTTTAACACTTAGGAAAAAGATAAAATGGTTGAGGAATATGTTTTTATGATTGTTTAGAAACAAAAAGTATCAAAAAAAAAAGGTGAAAAATATAAAGAATAAAAAAACAGCAACTCAAAAGTAAAGTAAAAAAAAGCAATATATTTTTTAGAATGTGTTTAGAAACATAAAAAACAAATATTAATGTAAGTAAGATATTTAAAATGATGAAAGAGAATAACATGACATAGAAATATTTGCAAAAGAAGAAAAGTACATAAAATAATAAAAAGAAATTAAAAAAAACACGAGAAATATTTTTAGAAATTTTTAGAAGCATGAAATGACCAAAAATTAGTGTAAAAAGGCATTTAAAAATGATTTAAACGAATATAAGGAAAATTAAAATAATTTGGCATACTATATGAAATTAAAATACTAACTAAACAAGCATAACTCAAGTGAAATCATGTACTAAGGCAAAGAAATGTGATAAGGCATGCAAAGAACATAAGAATATCAACATGAATTAAGGGGGGTGCAGCAAGCAAACAGGGGGTACAGCCAGCAAGCAGAAAGAAAAAAAAACGTGAGGAAGGAAAGGGTATAAGAGCATAACTCAGTTTTCTTAAATCATTTTTCTTGTTCTCTTCTCTCTCTAAGAAATTTTTAGTGAGAGAAGGTCTGCAAATGCAGCCTTCTTCTCCGGCGAGTTGAGCAACTTCCGGCGTGGTGGCTGCCGGCCAACAGGCGGCGCCGCCGCGCCGGAGAATCAAACATCTCCGTTCGAATTTTTTTTACATTTTTTAAAAATCCATTTTTCTGCTTTGCATGAATCCGAGATTAGATTTTTGAAAACAAGTCCCAAACGAAGTAGATCTGAGTTTGAACTTGAATTTTTTTGTTTGCAAAGAAAGCATAAAAACATGGAAGAGAAAGTTTCTACATCTTTACCTCAAGTTGAATCTGTCACGGTTCTCCTTCCTCTCCTTCCGGTCCGGTTCGTTCTCCTCCTTGCTCCGGTTCGGCCTCTTCTTTCCGGTTCGCCTATTCCTCTCTTTTCCGGTCCGGTTCCTTCTCTCTTCTCCGGTTCGGTTCTGTTTGCTTGTTTATGCTTGTTTGTGATTTGTGTGATTATATGAATGGTTTTGAGGTTTTGGTAAAGTTTTGGTGTTGCTGGATTTTTCCTATGAACCTATGAATGTTTGCAAAAACTCATGCTATTTTCTTTGTAATTTTTGTGCTTGATTTGAAAAAGGGTTGGAAAAGTAGAAAATTAGGGTTTGTGAATTGCTGCTGATTTTTCTGACGTGAACAGTAATTTTCGGACCCATTTCCCAATGATTGGACAGTGTATTTATAGTAACAAAATAGGGTTGGCTCTGGTACAGATCAAAGACCAAAATACCCCTGCAGCTGAGACTTGGAGAAAAAGACTTTAACAAATAAATAAATAAATAAATAAAACAAAAACAAAATGAATAAAATAAATAAATAAATAATAAAAAAAAAGAAAAAAAAAGAAAAGAGGAAAGAAGAAAGTCACTCACGTGACTTTCATTTCTTTGTTTTTTTTTCTAAAAAAAATAAAAAATAAAATAATAATAAACAAACTAACCTAAAAAAAGAAAATAAAAAGTCCCTTCGAAATCTGACATGAGGTACTTCAAAGTATCCTCCCTGCCGAAATTTCGGTTGAAATGATTAAAAAGACACGCCTTTTAAAATACAATTAGCCATTTTAAAATGACTTGCCTGTTATGACTAAAAGGATTATAAAATGCGTTTATAAAAATTCAAATGAAGTGATTTTAAATATTGTAGAAAATGCAAGCGGGGACTTAAATGCAAGATGAAAGTTTTTTTTTTTAAATGATTAATGACGAAAAACACGAGTTTTAAAAGGTAAAAAACGAATAAAAGAGAATCTGAACTATTAAAAAATGTGGACAAAAAAGATTTCAAATGGTCCAAATTTGGGGTATGACAGATGCCCCTATTTAAGTTTCTTCGTCACGAAGGTTTTAAAAGGGAAACTTTTAAACCAAAGGGTCGAGGAGACTTAAATATATAAAAAACGCCAATTTTGGACCGTTTGAAATGCCAGGGATGTGATGCTGATGAATGTGATGATATGACTGAACATGATGCAAGTATGAATGTAAAGATAATGCATAAAGACTGACTGGGGTTCAATTGGATAGGTATCACTGGGGAAAGAACTGATAAATAATGCTTAAAGTCGCCGTGAGATAGCTTGAAACAACTAGAGTATGAACGATGATGTTTATTAACGTTGCTTCAAGATAAGATAAGGATATGATTAGCCGACGAGTGGCAACAGTAAAGACATGATTAGCCGACAAGTGGCGGAAGTAAAGACATGATTTGCCGACGAGTGGCGAAAGTAAAGACATGATTGGCCGACGAGTGGCGAAAGTAAAGACATGATTTAGCCGACAAGTGGCGAAAGTAAAGACATGATTGGCCGACGAGTGGCGAAAGTAAGGACATGATTTAGCCGACGAGTGGCGAAAGTAAAGACATGATGGACCGATAGGGTTTGCTAACATTGTGGGATAGCAAACACACTGTAAAAGATAAAGGCAAGACGGACCATTAGCATTTGCTAAAAGCAAAGCCTCCGGTGAAAGTAAAGACAAGACGGACCGACAGGGTTTGCTAACATTGTGGGATAGCAAACACACGGTAAAAGATAAAGGCAAGACGGACCATTAGCATTTGCTAAAAGCAAAGCCTCCGGTGAAAGTAAAGACAAGACGGACCGACAGGGTTTGCTAACATTGTGGGATAGCAAACACACGGTAAAAGATAAAGGCAAGACGGACCATTAGCATTTGCTAAAAGCAAAGCCTCCGTGAAAGTAAAGACAAGACGGACCGACAGGGTTTGCTAACATTGTGGGATAGCAAACACACGGTAAAAGATAAAGGCAAGACGGACCATTAGCATTTGCTAAAAGCAAAGCCTCCGGTGAAAGTAAAGACAATGTAGAGCTTGGTATCAGTGAGGAGTAACTTGATAAGGGTAAAGCTTAGGGGAAAAAGAATTTGTATGAGGCTAAAGGGGAATGTATGTATGTATAGACTGATTACTGGTGAGACCTGCCACTTTGGAACATGTTTGATTTGATGACATTTTGGAGTTAGACACACTGGGTGTGGTATCTGAGGATAGTGAAGCAAAATATTGGGCAAAAATGCAACTATGTATGAATGATATTTATATGCGTGCTATGTATGCATGCATGAATGAATATGTATGAGACTCATATGACGGTGTAATGGTAAGATTGTTGAGGCAGGACTGGGCAGGTCTACAAGGAGAACGGCCCGGCATCACTGGACGAACACTCGAAACCTTCATTGGGGATAAAGCCACGGGGAATGAATCAACCATTGTTGGGGTACAACCCTTAAACATACTGCTGGGGTAAGTCCTCACAAACCGGGGAAGAAGTCGCCATTTCACCAATGCAACACCGTATTGTCTTGTCCGAATAGTCATTGCTTTTTGTATATATTTTTGAAATCCCTAACTTTTGCCTGGATCGTCCTTTCGGATTTTGGATCCACCGGGGAGGTATATATTTTTTTTTATTTTTTTTTTTGCAATGACTACTACTCCTTCGTTGAACCTGCTAGTTTCGGACCAACTGTTGACACATACTTCTGTATTTTCAAACTGTTCGATGGAGAACGTGCCATTTGAAATATTGTGGATTGGCGACATCTCTGGATCAGCCACACTAGTGATGACACTTTTAATGAGATACCATTGAAATAAGACACTGGATGGTAATGCAATTTATTTATAAATGATATTTGTATGCATGTTAGATGTGCATGAATGTTATATGCATGTATATGTATATGAATGAATGTATGAATATACGCATGAAACTTGTAGGACCGTATGACTGTATATAACAGGTGAAACCGACAAACAAGACTGGATAGGTAAGATAGGAGGTTGAACGACATCGCAGTACAAACACTCAGCAATCTTCATTGGAAATAAACCACGAGTAGGGGAAACAAACCATTAATCAGGCCACTGAAAGGAGAATGCCCCATAATCAAACCACTTGAAGGGAGAATGCCCCATAATCAAACCACAAGCAGAAGTTGCCATTAATCAACCCACAAGAGAGGTACCAACCCATGTTTTGGCAGAAGTCGCCATACATCAAACCATAGGCAGAAGTTGCCATTTGTAAACCAATACCGAGTGCATTCTTCCATTTGACCCTCTTGCACTGTGATGTCTCTGTCTTTGTTTTTTTTTTTTTTTTTCATTTCATTTTTTTTTATATTTTTTGAATCCCTAACTTTTGCCTGGACCGCCCTTTCGGGTTTTCAATCCACCGGGAACATATTCTTTTTGTTTGTATGCCCCTAATTTTTGCCTGGACCGCCCTTTCGGGTTTTCAGTCCACCGGGACGCTCATTTTTGGCTTAAGCCGCCCTTTCGGGTTTTCGACTCAATGAGTTTTTTTTTTTTTTTTTTTTTTTTTGACAGAGGTCATCTCTCTCAGCTTTTAGTCATGCCAACCTTGCAGAGTTTAACTGTCCTTGAGACGGATGTTGATGTATGTTTCACCTGCTCATAAGTTCAAAGAAGATGTACCTGTTGTTTATGCTTTTCAGAAGACATGATAAAAGTTGTTTTTTTTTTTTTTTAAAAGATTTTTTTTTGAATTTTTTTTTGCTTTAGGTATTAACATCAAAAATAGAAGAAAAGTTTGCAAACAGAATAAATGAGAATTTCAAATAAATGGGCACAAGCTTAAGTTAATGTAAATGGAGTGGTGGCCTGCCAAAGGCGTGGTTCCACGGATTTTAAAAGTTTGGAAAATGGTAATTAAATGGAAAAGGTACATTGAACACAATAACCACTGTTTCCTCTACCAACTTTGAATTTCACTGTTCTGAGTATTTGATTTGCAGACGCTTCAGATCGGAAGCCCTTTAACAGCTAAGATGCCCCAGATGAATCATATCTGATTTGATGCAATTACCTTGCCATGAGTCGGAGGTCTTTTGACGGCTGAAATGCCCCATATGAATCATATCCGACCAGATGCAGTTACTTTGTCATGATCCTTAACTTTTGCATAGATCGCCCTTGCGGGTTTCAACCTATCAGGATAATCATCATTTTTTCATTTTATATGTCTCTAACTTTTGCATGGACCGCCCTTTTGGGTTTTCAGTCCATCGAGACGCTCTTTTTTTTGCCTAAGCCGCCTTTTCAGGTTTGCGACTTATCGAGCTTTTTCATTTTAACAAAGTATTTCTTGACTGCATCGGTATTCACAGGACATACAAGTTTACCCTCATTCTTTGTATTAGGCATTCATTGCCCCTGGAACTCGGTTAACTCAGATAGTATAACTTTTGAGCACAAGGCCACTCTCTTGACATTCATGGGGACGAGCCTTCTCTTGTTGAAAACTTGCTTCATGCTTTTGATATAACTGTCCACGCCATATGGCAGTAACAATTTTAAATTCAATCAAGCTTAGCTTTCATTGGAACTCCCGTTGACGGGACTTTGACCTCCGTGTGAGGCACTGCGTTTATGTTGTATACTGAGGGATGGAGGGTGGGTGCCCATGTTGAAGTGTGCACTTGAAGTATAATATCCTTGCAAGACAAACGGTAGCATCTCGTGCCAGTCTTTGTACATGAAAGTCCTCTTTTGGACAATCTTTCTTGATATTTGCTGCTTCTATGGCCAAGATGCCCTAGGAGGCGAGAAAACTCATTGGAAACTTCTTCATCATCCTCTTATTCAGCCTCGGATACAAGGAACTCAAAGTCAAGAGAGAGTACAGGGTTTAAGTGTTCAATGGGTTTATTAATGCATGATTTGATTATTGATACAAATATTATGATTATGCAGATATGTGGAAATGATTAAAGAAAAAGAAATTTTTGGTTTTTTTTTGTATTACCATTTTTCCAGAAAAAGCACAAAATAAAAGAAGGTCGGGACCAAGACGACCTTTTCATTAATGATGAAAATAGATACAGCAAAAAGCCCTAAACAAGTTCACTTCCGTCTCGGGTGGGACGAAAGGATTTTTTTTTTTTTTTTTTTTTTTTTTAAAAAAAAAAAACATAAAGCCACAAACAAACATATTAATTGAACAAAAGAGTAGTAGAAATAAACATCAGCAAAGGCCCAATTGTAGCTAAACACTCCACATGTCAACACACGGTCCAAAAATCCGATAGCAGGTTAACTTGCACATTCAGATCCAAATTCTTCGAAAGGTATGAGATCGTCTTCGATCAGTTTCTGGACTTCAATCTTTAAAGAAAAACAGCGCTCAACATCATGACCTTGTGCCCCTTGATGGAAAACACAAAAGAGATCAGGTCTCCATCGAGCCGGCAATTTCTTCGGTATTGGAGGAGGTGGCCTAGTCTGGACAAGGTTCCTCTCAAGCAAATAGGGAAACAACTCCCCATATTTCATTGGAATCGGATCAAATTTAATTCTTGGAGCCTGCTGTCGAGGCTGTTGTTGATATTGCTGAAACTGGGGCTGATAACCCGGATCTTGGACAACATTGGTGATGGGTCTAACAGCGGCAACAGAGTGAGGAGCCAGATGTTGTTGTTGAAATAGCACTTTTATATCTTGGTCATCGAAGGACCAGACGTTATTTTCAATCAACTTCTGAACTTCTTCTTTCAAAGGGTAGCACTGCTCAGTGTCATGACCTGGTGCCCCTTGATGGAATACACAGTTGAGGTCAGGGCGATACCAAGGTGGCAGCGAATTCGGCACCCGAGGAAGTGGTAGGGTTTGAATAAGGTTCTTCTTAAGCAAAATGGGAAGCAAATCCGCATATTTCACAGGAATCGGGTCACACTGAGATGCTTTTTGGACCTGATTTTGCGGAATGAACTTCTGAGGAACCTGATTCTGAGGGATAGACTGCCGAGGAGTCTGTTGTCGAGGCTTTTGAGGGCACATTGGCTGATATGGTGATTGAGGCCTTTGTTGGACAAGCGGTAGATCGTTTGTAGCCATCAATGAAGATACAAGGCTAGTTAACTTCTCTACCTCAGCCCTAAGTGTTGTTACTTCTCCACGAAGCTCGTGGACCTCTTGCTCAAGTTGATCCATCTTTTGTGTTTGCACGAGTGTCTGCATATGTGAGCCGAACTTGGATGAAGACATCTGACCACTTTACTAATGAATTGACCTTTTTATGGAGAAGACACAGTGTGAGATACAGACTAGAAACTATGAATGCAAAATGATGCATGATGTATGTATGCAAAAATGTATGTTTTTTTTTTTTTTTTTTTTTTTGAAGGACTAATCAAAGTTACTTTGTAAACATGGTTTCATTTGAAAATTGTGAAGATATTGCAAAAGGTAAGATCAAAACCAAGGAAAAAGTTCTTAACAAAAGTTAAAACTTAGTTAAGATTTTTTTTGAAGTTGTATCTCTTGGTGTTCATTCTTACAAGGTCCATACCCATGATGTTTGCAAAAAAAACTTGTGTAAGTCCTTCAATTTTTGATGGAAAAAGTAGTTTATGAATGAATGCATGTATGCATGGTTATGCTAAAGTACATAGAATACATGGTGATGTTAAGTCCACATGTTGGAGTCAAAGGTAACAACGTCATTTGGTAAGGACTATGGTTTAAATTGCACTTGTAACAAAAGTTCTACCAAGGTTCCCAAAGTCATTGACCACTTCCGAATATTTATCGGGTACCGAGAAAACACCCGGTCCAACAACGTTCGTAGGAAAGTCTCATTTGAGTGTAGTATCGCGTGTCGACTAATTCCGAGAAAACACTCGGTTAGCCACCGCACTACATCCTAAAAGGCCAAGATGGGTTAAGGGTTACTAAAAGGTTCTTAGCTTCATTGGAAACTTAAGAGTAATAAAGTCTAAAACGTGAAAACACACGCCGACATATATTACTTCAAGCTCCTTTGCTAAGTGTGGTTATCTCACGTGTGACAAGACACGAGTATACTCTCGGTATGCCACTATGAGTCTACCACTCCTATCTTATATTTCCCTCAAGCTCGGGTGTAGAGCTTATTTTCTCACCCCTCACGTAATAAGGTAAACATGTAAGCAAATATTTACAAAGTATAAACAAGTAATAAAGCACAAAATAAAGAAAGTAAGGTGGGTTTAACCCGCGTAGGACCTTTATCCCCAGTGAAGTCGCCATTTCTGTGCTCGCGATTTTCGGATGTCAAACCATTAATTGATTTGAATCGTCAATCTTTGAACTCTCGATTTTTATGCTTGGGAAGGGAAAAAATGAGTAAAAACCCTTATCGAGACTTTGGATTCGGGGGTTGATTATGCGAAGGGAAGGTGCTAGCACCCTAAGCATCTACGGTATTCCGTAGGAACCTCTTACCTAGATTATCTTGTGCTAAGCTACTTGTTTATTTGAAAAATTATTGCCTAATGTCTAAGTGAAAGAATGGAGGGAGAAGAAGTATGTTTTTGGTTATTTTTATTTGATTTGGAAGGACAAGTCCTCTGCCTACGTACCCTTTTTGGGAAAGGGATCAAAACCGACGTAGTTCCACTCAAAAATTTCTTTAGCGGGTTAGGTTGATTTTAAGATTTTTTGAAATGGGTTTCAAGAAGAGAAAGAGGCCTCAAGGCATGAGAAAAAAAAGAAATGAGTGAGGTTAATTGATTTTAAATTTTGAAAATGATTGAAGTTGAATTAAAATTGATTGAGAATTTGATTAAGAAAATAAAGAGAAAAATATTGCTAAGAAAATGATTTTTTTTTGTATTTGGCATATTTAGTTTTTTTTGATAAAAAGGTTTTTTCTAAACTAACGGTGAAAACTAACGTAACGTCGTAAAAACTAACGGAAAGCGGTAAATAAAATGTGGTAGTGTCGGTGCATGTGTCGGTGCTTGTGTTACCTACATTATTACATCAATTCCTAAATACAACCCTAAGGCCTTTATGCCAAAATAAAAATGCAAGAAATAAAATTACATCAATTTCCTATTTATACGCACTAAGTCAATGACAAAATAAAATGAAAAATAAATAAATAACCGTGTATGCCATGATTTAAACAAGTATTAAAGCAATAATAAACATAAAGAAAATTATGATGAAAGGAGCAAGGAATTAAAATGAACACATGAACAAGTAACAAGCAAGAAATTAAGGGAAAAAAAGACACATAGAAAAGTCAAAAGAGTAAATTTTAACACTTAGGAAAAAGATAAAATGGTTGAGGAATATGTTTTTATGATTGTTTAGAAACAAAAAGTATCAAAAAAAAAAGGTGAAAAATATAAAGAATAAAAAAACAGCAACTCAAAAGTAAAGTAAAAAAAAGCAATATATTTTTTAGAATGTGTTTAGAAACATAAAAAACAAATATTAATGTAAGTAAGATATTTAAAATGATGAAAGAGAATAACATGACATAGAAATATTTGCAAAAGAAGAAAAGTACATAAAATAATAAAAAGAAATTAAAAAAAACACGAGAAATATTTTTAGAAATTTTTAGAAGCATGAAATGACCAAAAATTAGTGTAAAAAGGCATTTAAAAATGATTTAAACGAATATAAGGAAAATTAAAATAATTTGGCATACTATATGAAATTAAAATACTAACTAAACAAGCATAACTCAAGTGAAATCATGTACTAAGGCAAAGAAATGTGATAAGGCATGCAAAGAACATAAGAATATCAACATGAATTAAGGGGGGTGCAGCAAGCAAACAGGGGGTACAGCCAGCAAGCAGAAAGAAAAAAAACGTGAGGAAGGAAAGGGTATAAGAGCATAACTCAGTTTTCTTAAATCATTTTTCTTGTTCTCTTCTCTCTCTAAGAAATTTTTAGTGAGAGAAGGTCTGCAAATGCAGCCTTCTTCTCCGGCGAGTTGAGCAACTTCCGGCGTGGTGGCTGCCGGCCAACAGGCGGCGCCGCCGCGCCGGAGAATCAAACATCTCCGTTCGAATTTTTTTTACATTTTTTAAAAATCCATTTTTCTGCTTTGCATGAATCCGAGATTAGATTTTTGAAAACAAGTCCCAAACGAAGTAGATCTGAGTTTGAACTTGAATTTTTTTGTTTGCAAAGAAAGCATAAAAACATGGAAGAGAAAGTTTCTACATCTTTACCTCAAGTTGAATCTGTCACGGTTCTCCTTCCTCTCCTTCCGGTCCGGTTCGTTCTCCTCCTTGCTCCGGTTCGGCCTCTTCTTTCCGGTTCGCCTATTCCTCTCTTTTCCGGTCCGGTTCCTTCTCTCTTCTCCGGTTCGGTTCTGTTTGCTTGTTTATGCTTGTTTGTGATTTGTGTGATTATATGAATGGTTTTGAGGTTTTGGTAAAGTTTTGGTGTTGCTGGATTTTTCCTATGAACCTATGAATGTTTGCAAAAACTCATGCTATTTTCTTTGTAATTTTTGTGCTTGATTTGAAAAAGGGTTGGAAAAGTAGAAAATTAGGGTTTGTGAATTGCTGCTGATTTTTCTGACGTGAACAGTAATTTTCGGACCCATTTCCCAATGATTGGACAGTGTATTTATAGTGACAAAATAGGGTTGGCTCTGGTACAGATCAAAGACCAAAATACCCCTGCAGCTGAGACTTGGAGAAAAAGACTTTAACAAATAAATAAATAAATAAATAAAACAAAAACAAAATGAATAAAATAAATAAATAAATAATAAAAAAAAAAGAAAAAAAAGAAAAGAGGAAAGAAGAAAGTCACTCACGTGACTTTCATTTCTTTGTTTTTTTTTCTAAAAAAAATAAAAAAATAAAATAATAATAAACAAACTAACCTAAAAAAAGAAAATAAAAAGTCCCTTCGAAATCTGACATGAGGTACTTCAAAGTATCCTCCCTGCCGAAATTTCGGTTGAAATGATTAAAAAGACACGCCTTTTAAAATACAATTAGCCATTTTAAAATGACTTGCCTGTTATGACTAAAAGGATTATAAAATGCGTTTATAAAAATTCAAATGAAGTGAGTTTAAATATTGTAGAAAATGCAAGCGGGGACTTAAATGCAAGATGAAAGTTTTTTTTTTAAATGATTAATGACGAAAAACACGAGTTTTAAAAGGTAAAAAACGAATAAAAGAGAATCTGAACTATTAAAAAATGTGGACAAAAAAGATTGCAAATGGTCCAAATTTGGGGTATGACAATAGAGAGCCTGGAAGTGAAACTCCAGAGCAAGTTGAAAGTAATGCGGTGCAAATGATTCTGAAGATGCATCAGAATCTGATCAACCTTCTGATATTGAAAAGAATCCAGAAGATGAATCAAGTCCAGATGCTGAATCAAATCCAGAAGTTGAGTCAAGTTCAGAAGCTGAACCTAATTCAGAAGCACAGACTGAAAATGCTTATGAGGATATTCAAGATAACACTCAGCATGTTGTTCAATCAAAATTCAAGCACAAATCTTCACATCCTGAGGAGCTAATAATTGGAAGCAAAAACAGTCCTAGAAGAACTAGATCTCATTTCAGACAAGAAGAATCTATGATAGGATTGCTGTCAATAATTGAACCAAAGACAGTTGATGAAGCTCTCTCAGATGATGGATGGATATTAGCTATGCAAGAAGAGCTAAATCAGTTTCAAAGGAACGATGTGTGGAATCTGATACCCAAACCCAATCAGAAGAACATTATTGGAACAAAATGGGTATTCAGAAACAAGCTGAATGAACAAGGGGAAGTAACCAGAAACAAAGCTAGACTTGTTGCACAAGGTTATAGTCAAAAAGAAGGCATTGATTACACTGAAACATTTGCTCCAGTTGCAAGATTGGAAGCAATCAGGTTACTTCTATCCTATGCAGTTAATCATGGCATAATATTATATCAAATGGATGTCAAGAGTGCATTTCTTAATGGTGTCATTGAAGAAGAAGTGTATGTCAAACAACCTCATGGGTTTGAGGATCTTAAGCATCCTGACCATGTTTACAAACTTAAGAAATCACTATATGGCTTGAAACAAGCTCCCAGAGCTTGGTATGATAGACTAAGTAATTTCTTAATAAAAAATGATTTTAAGAGAGGCCAAGTTGACACAACACTCTTCAGAAGGACTCTTAAGAAAGTCATTCTGATTGTGCAGATATATGTTGATGATATAATATTTGGTTCTACTAATGCATCTCTTTGCAAGGAATTCTCTAAGTTAATGCAGGATGAATTTGAAATGAGCATGATGGGATAATTAAAGTTCTTTCTTGGAATTCAAATTAATCAAAGCAAAGAAGGAGTATATGTTCATCAAACAAAATATACAAAGGAGCTTCTGAAGAAGTTCAAGCTAGAAGATTGTAAAGTGATGAACACTCCAATGCATCCAACCTGCACCTTGAGCAAAGAAGATACTGGAACTAAAGTAGACCAGAAGCTATACAGAGGTATGATTGGTTCTCTGTTATACCTCACTGCATCTAGACCAGATATTTTATTCAGTGTATGCTTGTGTGCAAGATTTCAATCAGATCCTAGAGAATCTCATTTAACTGCTGTTAAGAGAATCTTCAGGTATCTGAAGGGAACAACTAATCTTGGACTCCTGTATAGGAAATCCCTAGATTATCAGTTGTTGGATTCTGTGATGCTGACTATGCTGGTGACAGGATAGAAAGAAAATCAACCGGTGGAAATTGTCAATTCCTAAGAGAGAATCTAATATCCTGGGCAAGCAAAAGACAAGCAACAATTGCTATGTCAACAGCAGAAGCATAATACATTTCAGCTGCAAGTTGTTGTACACAACTACTTTGGATGAAACATCAGTTGGAAGACTATCAGATTAATGCTAATAGTATTCCAATCTTTTGTGATAATATTGCTGCTATTTGTTTGTCAAAGAATCCAATTCTACATTCAAGAGCCAAGCATATTGAAATCAAACACCATTTTATCAGAGATTATGTTCAAAAAGGAGCTTTAGATATACAATTCATTGATACTGAACATCAATGGGCTGATATATTTACAAAGCCTTTAATTGTTTAAAGATTTGATTTTATTAAGAAAAATTTGAACATGCACTTTGTGTCTGATTAAGATTTGCTTGCCTCTGAATAAGAAGTTTGGTTCTGAAGTTTATTCAGAAGTTGTGGTCCATCAGAAGCTCTTAACTGAGGTTCTGAGGAAAATGTGCTTCTGAAGATGACGTCAGCACTAAAACTTCAGAAGCTGTGTTCTTTACTTCTGAATAGCAGGGTTAGTGGAAGCGTTGGCAGTTACGTCTCAGTAACACCTGTTCCATTAACCAAGGTTGTAAGTCTGAAAAGTTTCTGACGTGGTCTATTTGTATTGGAGAATAACAAAAAGGGCAATGATGATTTTTTATGCTTTTAAACGTACTTACACGCGCCCCCAATTTGTCATTAATGCTATGTTTATTTGCCCCCTTATGAATTGCAATCGTTTTACTTAAAACACTTTGACAAAACACACACTACTCACTTCACAACCTACACTTTCATTTTCTCTAAACTTTCTCTACGAAGTAAGCGCATCGTCTTCCTTCAAACCCTAGAAACCCTTTTCACTTCATAATCATTCAAATGGCTTCCTCAAGCTCTGTTCCTTCAATCAAGATCAACACCAACGAATCTTATGTTCTCAAGGAAAGAACGGTGACTGTACCTCTGAACAAACTGGATGTTCAAGTAGAAGCCACCGTAGATCTTGGTTCCTTGGAAAGGAACTAAATGGATATCAAAGGTTACTTTGCTGCTCAACATATGTTGGATTACTTCACTATGATCAACAGACCTTCCTATGAAAACCTAGTCAAGGACTTCTGGGTAAAGGCAGAGGTTTTCGACCGACAGAAGAAACGCTGAAGAAGAAGAAGTCAGGGCTGTAAAGGGGAATCCCAGACTCAAAGGGAAATCAAGAACAGAAATGGGTTTAAGACCATTTAATGGAACAGAAATCAGATCAACAGTGATGGGTATGGAGATTACCATCACGGTGGAAACAATTGCTAGAGCATGCAGATGCTCAAATGAAGGCCAATATCAAGTGGATGCAATTAAAGACCAATGGGAGAAGAAGATTAATAGAGTTCTGTTCAATGGAAATCCAAAAGCCAAAGCTGCTGACTTGTCTCCAACTCATAGGTTGCTGAAGAAGATCGTTTCAGAATGCATCTTTCAGAAAGGAGGTGGTACTGATTCTCCTTCTCTGGATCACAAGCTGGTTCTGTTCTTCCTTGCCACCTATGAAAGGATAAATCTTCCAAAGTACATATTGCATCATATGTGCTGGGCGCTGAGGGAAAGCCAAAGATGAAATAGAAGACAGATTCCTTTTGGAAGGCTTTTGTCTGAAATCTTTGTTCAGGGAAAGCTTCTGAAGTATCTGAAAGAATCGGGAGTGTCCTCAGATGAAGAGCTTGGAACCGTTGTTGGGAAGATCATCAATGGGAAAACTCTCAAGTCTATGAAGTTTATTGATGAATTAATTCTGAGTGAAGAGGATTTGAAGACAGAGACTGTTCAATCAGATCTTATGACGGATTTCCCTTCTATCTCAAGAGAGGACAATCCTAAGGTTCTGTATCAGTATATCAAAGCTCACTTTCAGCATACGGGTGAAATTATCAGCTATGCATCTATTCCTGACAAGATAGGAGGAGCACCTCTCAAGGTTAAAGGGAAGAGATCAAAGAATGTTGAGAAGGATGATGTTTCAGCACCCAAACCCAAAAGAGCTAAAACTGCTAAGGCTGAAAGTTCAACTGCTTCTGCTTCTGATGAAGTCATTCAAAAGAAAAGAAACAAAGAACCTGAGGTTCGGGATGCTGCCAGAGAAGCTGCTCTTCGTGAAAAAGTCATTCAGAAGAAGAGATACAAAGGACAAAGAGATTATGAGAAAGATTACTTAGAAGCTTCTAAACAGTTAGAAAAGGAAGAAGAGGAGCCTCGTTGAAGAAGACTAAGAAGCCTTTGTCAATGGAGTCACCTTGTTTTGTAGTCACTCCAGCAATGAAACGTATGGTCAAGGAATATTCTAAAGATGCCATTTCTAGGACGAAGGAACTAGCTAGACTCTACAGACAGCAAGAAGATGAGAAGCTCAAAGCTGCAGGTCTTCTTGAAGTGGATTCTCAATCTGTTGAGAAAGCTTCTGAAGTTGTGACTCTGATTGCTGAAACTCAAGAACAGACAGTTAAGGAAGCAACTGTTCTGTTACAAGAAGCTGTGCCAGGAAGAGAAGGCACATCAGAAGCTCACGCATCAGAATCTGAAGCCACTATCTCAGATAGTCTGAAAGGTATTCCTAGTTCTTCACACTCTGTTGAATGTGTTAATGTAGAATCAGATTCAACCTCATCTATTTCATCTGACTCAACCACATCTTCTTTTGACCTAGATGATATTACACTTAGTCAGAAGTATAATATTCATTCTAAAAACCATTCACCATCCTCCAAAACCCACAAAGAACTAAAGTCTAGTATATATGAACATATCAATGAACTAGCCTCACAAAGAATGAAATCAACTGAGCACTTACCATATGATCATCCTCTTAACCGTGACTCAGCCTTTCTCAAACCTCTTTCTGTAGTTCTAATAGAAACCAACCCAAAACCACAAAAGGCGTCTAAGGTAGCTTCTACAGAAGTTAGTTCAGAACAACCCCAACCTCAACAACCATCTTCTCCATCAACCCTATCTTCTTTAGAAAAGCATTTAGGTGGTGAGATGTGTTTAACTCCACAAAAAGCCTCTGAAACAGTTCCTGAACAGACTGTTTCAGATAACCAACAATCTGAACCCTCCTCCTCTAACCTCTCTGAACAATTTGTTCCTGAACTATCTGTTCCTGAACAAACTGTTTATGAGCAACCTATCCTTGAAACTCAATCAGAACCAGCACCTATGATCTCATCAGATGTCTCTGATGCTGAGGAAGAGCTCTTTAACTCTTCTTCTGATGTGATCATGGAATCTGCTTCTGATCACCTACCTACCTCCTCAAACAGCCATCAAACTTCATCAACCTTAGCCATTCAACCATTCAATTCTCCAAAACCATCCAAGATACCCTCACCTCCAACCATCTTTCTTGATTCTACATTACTGACAAATGTGTGTGAGAAGATCTTTAAGGAATTGAATCAACTCATTCATGCTAGGAATGATTTGATTCATCAGGATGACTATGAGAAGCAGTGGAACAGACTGAATGAGAGAGTCAACTACATTCTGTCTGCTCTCACGAGCACTTGTCTGGATGAGCAAGACTTAGAGGAAGTTTCAGGACTGGCTAAAAGGAGTTGCAACAGTCTTCAAGAAGTCAAAATCCTAAGAACATGGGTGCAGAATCCTTCAAGTTTAAGAGGAAGAGAAGCAACTGACTTTATTCCCAATTCTGTGCATCCCAGAAGTTTGGATTTATCCTTCTTAAGTTCTGTTAACTTCCAGTCAGCATCTCCAAACCTTGAACTGATTCAAAGGAATGCTGCTTTGGAAGAAAAAGTCAAGAAGCATCAGAAGGACTTACTAGAGCAGAAGGTACTTTTGCTGGAATACAAGGATGTTACAGAAGCTAAACTTGCAGCAGCCAGAACAAGAGAAGAGATCTTGATCAGAAGCAATGAAGAATTCAAGCAAGAGATGAAGCTTCAACAAGAATCATTGCAGAAGCAGCAAGCAGAAACAAACAAGTTGCTTAAACAAATGATGGAAATGATTAGCCAACAAGCCAACCCTTAGTTGCACACACCTGTTTAGCTTGTCTTAGTTTCCTATTTTTCTAACTGTTTCTGAACTCTCTTGTGCTTCTAGTTTAATATATCTTTTTTGCTCTGATATTGTGTTAAGTGCTTCTGATTAATTATCACCTTCTGATTAATTCATATATTTGCTCTATTATTTAACGTGCTTCTGAGTCTATTCTTTTTATTTTTTTACTCTCTTTCGTTTTGTCTTTCTTTTATACTTTTTGTTGATGACAAAAGGGGGAGTAAGTGTATAGTATTTTTAGGCTCTGAGCCCCATTAATTTAATCAAGTTAAATTAATAGAACCGTTTTCTAAACTCTTGGTATTTTTTAATACTTCTGAAATTTTATTAATTACCTTGTGCGCATTTCATTGAAAATTTAATTAACTTGTATAGAACTTAGGGGGAGCTTACAAACCTCACCTTAAAGGTCTATTAGACTCAGGGGGAGCTTAAAAACCTCATACCTAGTAGTCAACTTGTTAATTTGACCAACAACAATTGAATTTTTTAAATACTATTGTTTGTCATCATCAAAAAGGGGGAGATTGTTGGAACAAAATGTGTTTTACAATAAACCTGGATGAGTTTTGATGATAACAAGGTATTAAAATTGTCAATTGGTTATTGCTAATATTTGTTCAAGTGTACAGGACCATAGGTAAAGTTATTCATTTTCAATAGGTCTTGGAAGAACAATAAAGAGCAAAGGAATCTAAAGCATCTGAAGAAAACTGCGTCTGAAGATATAAAGTGCTTCTGAAGTTACAAGTGCCTCTGAAGTGATGACGTCATCAGAAGCAGAAGTTCATCAAAAGCAAGATTTCATCAGATGCTATATCATCACCAGAAGCTACAGTTGATCAGAAGATTCAATCTGAAATCTCATAAGAGCTGTCTCTTTAAGTTAACCTCGTCTAAGAGAGCGAAGGATCAAAAGGGAAGTGGCAACGTTCATTTGAAAAGCACTGGGTGCTTGTTCCTCATTGAAGAGTTGACAAAGTACAAGTGTACAACCACTACCTCCACGACCCTAAGTGTGTCCTCGCTACAAGACAAGATAACAGCTCTGCCTGCAGAATTGTTCCTTCAAGATAGGAATGAATTTGAAGTTGATCCTTCATAGGACTACACCTAAATCAGGCAAAAGATTACTGGTGGATGATCAAAGGAACTCAACGACTCTTTAGTCGTGCTAAAGATCTCAACGTATCTCTACTCACCTCTATATAAAGGAGCGAAGACTTGAAGATCATAAGAGACATAAACACAAGTTAAAAGCGCCAAAACTCTGCCAAATTTGATTCTAAAAAGCACTTTGAATTTCTGTACTGATTTGATATATCTTAGAAATGCTCAAGCACTGATTGTATATCAAGTGTTCAAGTCAAACAATTTTCTGTGTAATTCTGTTTGATTAGAAGTCTCTTGCTTTAGTGCTTGAGCATTGGAAGTCTCTCGCCTACATGCTTGAGCATTTGGGAAGTCTCATACTAGATAGTATTGAGCAGTTATAATCTGTGTGATTATTTCTTAGTGGAAATCTCCTTGGAAGTGCAAGGGGGACTGGACTACTTCCGGTTTATGGAAGAAACCAGGATAATTGCTTGTGTCTCTCTTTCTTTTCTCTACTTTGTTTTTATTCCGCTGCATATCTGATTCTGAACATCACATCAGAAGCACTCTCAACTAGCTTTTGAATTGATATCAGAAGAAGAATTTTAGGAGAAAAAGAAAACACAATTCAACCCCCCTTCTTCTGTTTTTCTCACCTTCAATTAGGTTAAAAGTGATCAATTGAGGATTAGATGATGGAAACTTGTATAATTAATGTAGAAATTGTGTACAGACCTTAGATAATCCATAGGGTGATAATTGGAATCAGTATTAAGGTTAGAACCATGAGATTAGGTGATTTTTGGAGAAAATCTGCATTCTGCCCGAGAAGAAATTCATCGCTTGCCTCAGCGAGCAGCATCCTTCGCCTCGCGAGGGATGAAGTTCATCGCTCGCTTCGCGAGAAAATTCCCTTCGCCTCGTGAGTGACACATTGTTACTCGCCATTGCGAGCAGATCACTCGCCATAGCGAGTTGACCAGTGAGTCAAACCTGGTTTTGTGAATTACCTCTGTTAGTTGAGTTATAGATGGTTTTGAGTGCCTTAACATATATAAGAATATCAGGCAAGTTTTTAGATTGAAATTGAACATAGGGAAGTTAAAAATAGGGTTTTTGGGTGAAAAATGTCAAATTCCCGAGAGCACCCAGTTTCTTGTTCGCTAAGGCGAGCAGCTTACTCGCCAAGGCGAGCAGCCATTTTCCTGAACTCGCCATAGCGAGCAAAGTCCCTCGCCTCACGAGCTCCTTAGAAACAAACTACCTTGTTGAGGGTTCATGTGATCTTTGTTGCATGAGTTGTTAAGAGATAGACCTTGGGGCAGGAGTGAAGTTATTCATAATGTTATTGGTGTTCTGAGAGTCTTAATTGAGGTGATTAAATGTTGATGATTATTGTGAAATATTTATATGCCTTATGTGGAAAATGAATGATGTTGAAGTTGTCGATGCTTATCATTGATATTGTTATGCTGTGAATTGTTTATGTGTTGTTTCCTGTTGCTGTTGAATATTAATCAAGTTGCAAGTGTTGGTCTAAGTTGTAAGTTGTCGTTCCAAAGTATTGGATTCGTAAGTTGTTGAGTCCATGCAGACTCATTCATGTTGGGGGCTTGTTGCCCTGTGAGCTTTTGCTCTTTAAGTTGAGGGCTTGATGCCCTGTGAGTGTATTTATGCTCTTATGTTGGGGGCTTGATGCCCTGGATGGTACCACATGCATGATTAAGAAGTTGAAGTTGCATTGTCGAGTCAAAGTCGTTGTCGATAAGTTATTATCCATGAGTTGTCAAGTTGTTAAGTTGTCTTCTATCCATGAGTTGTTAACGAAGTACTTTATGAAGAATTACTAATATCTAAGATGAAATGATGATGTCTATGTTGTTAAATGTAATTGATGAATTATATGCTTAATATTATTGTTTGTGAAATCTCACCCCTTCTGCTTGGAAATGTTGCTCTTCGTATGGGTAACTTGCAGGTGACCAAGGATAGTTGCTATCATGAGTGGTTTCTCTCTCACGTGTGTCTTAGGTGCTCTGATACGTAACGAGATAGGAATTTTGTTGTTGATTTCTGTTCCTTACGTATTTATCTTATGAAGTTTTATGATTATGTTGTTTGGAATAATTTACGAGATTTTTATTTTGAGGCCATTGTGCCAAAGTTGTTTAGATGTTGACTAAATTTCCGCTGCGAAGTATTAAATATTATGTTGTTGAATTTTGAAGGATAAATGGCTATTTATTTCCATTTACGATTTTATGAAATGAAGTGTGACATTCCGTTTATGAGTTGAATACTCTGATTATATGTGAAATTTTTATGTTGGGAAAAACGGGGTGTTACAGTCATGTTGAGTCTTGATGTTGTAAAGGAGGCTTACTCTTTTACTTCGGTGATAATGTAAGACGGGTGTGAAATCTTACATATGATATTTTTGTTGCATCATGGGTGACGACCTTGAGGGGATTTTGTACCACATGCATTTGAATGATGATTGTTGATGATATTTGTGTTTGACGAATACATACTTGTGATATTTGGAATTGTTGTGTGGATGTGTATATGGAATTTAATTGCTCATGATTAATTAATTGATACTTGATTTGATTCATTTATGTCAAACTGTTTATGTGGATTATGATTGATGTGAAGCTTACCCCTAGTGGTTTTGACCGCCTACCTGTTTCTATGAATGAGTAGACGAAGTGCAGGAGTAGTTTGCTTTTGGTGAGTGCTTGGATTGCGGGAGCTAATCTCCGTTATTGTTGATGAGATAAAACCGCAAGTGCACGGTCTTACCGAAATAGTATGAAAAGAGTATCGTTTCGACAGGGAGTAGTTTAATTTAATTAACCTTTGGAAATGATTATAGGAGAAAAGAATTGTAAGTTGGGGTTTTCAAACGGTTGAAAATTAATATAATAAAAAGAGCCTTGGGATCGTTGGTTTCATCTAAATAACAAGTCCTTCTCAAACCAAAACTGTAAGCTTATAATGTTATGTTAGACCTAATTTCTCAAGACAGTTTCTCTTATGTTCCTCTAGCAACCAAGCCTATTTCGCTGACTTGATTACTATTAGATTTTGGTTCTTCTAACAACCAAGCCTATTTTGCTGACTTGATTGTTATTAGTTCCCTTGAAGATCGAAACTATATGTCTCAAAGATTGCAAAGCCTATTTCGCTGACTTTGCAATCCTTGTCTAAATTCACTTGTTCGAATATCAAAGCTCCACTTTCGTTTTATGAATTGATATTTGGAATAATGGATAAACAATTATCAAACCCTCCACTTTCGTTTCCACAGTTTGATAATGGTTGATCCATGTTAAAACGGTGAATTTAGATAAGAAATTAGGGTTACATAAGATTAAGGCTTAGAGCTTGGTTTGATTAGGATTATGTCATTTAGACTTATCCAACAATCCCAAGACAAGGAGAAGTCTACTCACTCATGTTCATCGTAGACATGGGGGAGAAGAGAGAAAGCATAAAGGTAAATGACAAGAAAATAAAGGAAAAGAAAAGAACTTTAATTAGAAAAGCAATTGTCACTTATTGAATTCCAAGTAAAGATGAATATTTGTGATGGATGGCTACTCTATTTATAGCATTCACTCGACTAAAATCTAAGCTATTACATTCGGGCTAAAAATAGAGTTGCTTTAAATCTAAGCAAAAGCAGCAAAAGGCACTCTGGATGATGGCACGGCCGTGCCAAGGCTAGCACGGGCCGTGCCAAGCTTCTGACTGTGGGGAGACATATTTTTGTCTCTCAATCTTCATATTTATGCATTCAATCGGCTCCAAGTCCCTTTCTTTTGCTCCAAGACTCAATCCATCCAATATTCATTCCTGAAATAAAATAAAATGCAATTTGTAGTAAACTATCCTAAAAAGGAAATAATGCTAATATAAAATAAAATAAAATCTAATTAAAACTAAACTAAAAAGCATATAAAAGTAAGCAATAAATGACTCATCAATCGTTTCTTGGAGTCTTAGATTAGGCTCTGATTAAGACGTTGGTCTTTTTCCCTTTGTTAGATTTGGTTATTATTGAGATTTTACCCATATGTCGGGATTTTGAAGAATTTTTCTGATGATGTATTTTGATATCATGGCATATGTATTTTGGAGACATATGAATTATATCCGCTGCGACTGTTGAGATTTTCTTATATATGCATGTTGTTTGAATTTTGATGTGAAGACATAGGGTCTATTTCTTGAATATATGCTTTATTCGCGTGTATTATCGCTTTAATAGAAATAGGGTGTCACAATATGTGTATTAGCTTGAATATTAGTTTTTGTAGTTTTGTTCCCTGCAGATTTGATATCAGCGTCCTCCTTGTATTGCTTATTCATGCTCAGCCTAGTCATTTTGTCCAACAAACCTTTGGGTATAGGACTAAACTGACCTCCACTTAGGGATTTCAAGGGGTTGCTACTAAAGGATTTTTCTTTTTTATCTAGGATTCTGTGACCATAAATTATGGACCTTAACCAAGCACCTCTAGGGTTAGTATACCCTTAATTAGTAGACTGACCAATAGAGGGAGAATCGAAACAACCATCTTCATTATACCTTACCAATCCACACCCAAAACAAAACATGGGTAGATTTTCATATTTAAAATCTACCAAGTTAATGTCATCAACTTCACTTCCAATATTGAGGCATGCCCTAATTGGGGTTGAGGCATCAAACATAATATTCACCTTAACTATCCTAACATTCTCTAGGTACTCATACAGACCAGCATCTACCACACCACCAATTTGTGAACCTATTTGATTCCCTATGCTGAGGGATTTGCAATGTAAGGGGAGTTCCCAGATTTGGATCCGAAAAAGGGATCTTGGAAAAAACCAATTAATTAGGGTTAACCTTCCTATCCGACCTAGCTATATCTATATAATATAAATTTAGGAACTATTTCATGTCCCTTTATGGAAATAATTTTCTCTTCTTTTGGTGTTGACATGTGTCCCTTTCTTTTTTACAAATGCTCTCACCATATTGATCCTCACAAAATACTCTCACCACATTCATCCTCACAAGTTTCTATTTAATGTTTATGAATAAAAGGAAGTTTTTCAAATTCAAATTCAATTCTAATTCTAATATTCATATCAAATTAAAAATCAAACATTTTGAATTCAAATCTATATAATATAAATTTAGGAACTATTTCATGTCCCTTTATGGAAATAATTTTCTCTTCTTTTGGTGTTGACATGTGTCCCTTTCTTTTTTACAAATGCTCTCACCATATTGATCCTCACAAAATACTCTCACCACATTCATCCTCACAAGTTTCTATTTAATGTTTATGAATAAAAGGAAGTTTTTCAAATTCAAATTCAATTCTAATTCTAATATTCATATCAAATTAAAAATCAAACATTTTGAATTCAAATAATACAGATTTAAATTAAAATATTTAATTTCGGATATTATAATAAAACAAATAATATATTTTTTAAACCAAACAAAAAATTGAATTGGTATATGATATAACCTTATCATCTCATATGATTCTTTTTAACGAATTCACATTTTAATTAATGAAAATGAACTAACTTATAATATTAAATTCTTAAAAAGAATAACAAATAGTGACTATCATATTAATTTTTTATACTCTTCAAAAAATTATTTTTTTTATAAAATAATATTCCTTTAAAAAAACTAAAAATAGTTACAATAACCTAATAAGTTTGTTCCTCTTTTCTTCACTTTGTAACATGTATATGGAAATCAAAATCTGCAATTATTATAAAGATTGTTGAATATAAAATTTATGCTTCAAAAAAAGGAATTCATATCATTTCCAATAATTTCATTTAATTACTCATTATTAATTATTAATTTGCCATTAATAAAAAAAATGTATAATTCATACAATTATTGTATATATAAGGCACAACAAACTAGCCATTCCAAATTGCTCACATCTTTGTTCAAAAATTGTAGAGCCTTTTATACTTTTTTGCAAAACCTTCCTCCTTTTTTAATGTCATGCTCCTCCTATAATCTTAGAGTTATATGGTTATATGGGTGGGAGGTATAAAGGCTATTATGAGGGCATTCAACAATATTTTCATATTGTTGGTGGTGAAATTAATTTTGCAAGCACCGAATATCCTCACAAGTTGATGCAGCTAATGTGTTTTGTTTTAGTGTACATACTATAAATCAACTTCCTATATAGCACATGATGTATTATATGGGTTCAATTTTTTTCTTTAAGGATATATGGTTTATAATGACTACTATTTTTCTGCAGTCTTTATAAGGCAAATATCATGTTGTACTGTTATGTATAATCAAAGTACAGGTTGTGTTTTGTGTTATTCTTTATGCAGAATACTTTTACATTTTGAAGGGAAAAAAATAGAGTATGACCCTGAAATGTGAAAACTTTTGTTGTGCCTTACTTTTACTATTTCTGTTGTAGGAAATTTCTGATTATGAGAAAAAAAGTGAGAAGAGAGAACATTGTGATAATTTTTTTTTCTATATAAAAATATATAGGGTGAGAGAGAGAAATCAAATAAAGTAAATTGAATCTATTATTTCTTATAAAAGATGTTCTTTCCTTTTCTTCTCTTGCTCGGTTAGATAAAAAGTGAGAAAAGTGATTTTAAAAATAAAACCATCCGCATCAATGTTCTTTTATTGAATTTAAAAATAAAAAAAAAATTTCTTTTTTGGATTATAAGTGATCAAGTATACACATGTTTTCTCTCAAAAAAGTACACATGTTTTGAATAAGCAATAATCATGTACGATCTTTTTTTAATAATAAATTTCAATAAAATCTTTAAAAAAATAAAATAAATGTCAATATATATGCTAATAAATTATGTGCCTGTGATTTGTGATATATTTTTTTATATCTTAATATATATAGTAGATAATTTGTTTTTTTAACTGTTATTTTTATTGTTAATTTTTGTCTCCGTCAATAATTAAATTCGTTCCTGATATCTCTCATTTGAAAGAAATTATTTGTATCACCTACAGTAACCTGATATATCTTATTCGAAAGAAATTTAGAGTATCACCTATACTAAATATATAAATTCTACGTTGTAATTTTTAAGGATCATTCTATGTTATATATATTAATACGTTGTATCACCTATAATTGGTCTAAACATGAAAATATTAAATCTAATAAAATAAATATTTTATTGATCAACAAAATTATCTATATTTTATTTTAGTTAAGAAAAACTACACTAATTAAAAATATTTTAATTTAGCTAATTTTCTTTAATAGTGTTCGTAGCAAAGTGAAACTCTGAGAGGAGAGAAGAAGTGTCTGCTTGCAAAATAAAAAGGAGTTCTAAGTGAGAGTAAAAGAGAATATCAATAACTTTTTATTGATGCAAATCATAGCCTTCAAGGCGGAAATTAAAGGATCAATTAAGTCAACTAATTTTAATGGGAATATATTTTGCATTTATTGACAGAAAAAAAAGGAAACATGTGTGATAAATTATTAATTTTAAATGGTTATATTTCTAAAAGGTATCATTATCTATATAATAATACATCTTAAAAAATTTTCATTAGTGTATCAATAATTTTCATTAAAAAGGTTTATATTATATATCATATAAATCAGTTCATTCTTTTTTTTTTGGTACAAAAATCAGTTCATATTATAACTATAATGTAACAATAATAATGAGTTTCAGTATATATAAAAATACATATGATACATGAAATAGGTTGACGATGGAATTCACATTTTTGTTTATAAATCTATTCTAAATTAGTGCATGATGGTTCCAAAATAATATTAATATGATAGAAACCGAAAACAGCTATAGCTGTTCCAAATTGATCAAGAATATTATTGACATAATTTGATCAAAGAATTATGCATTTAAACTACTTAAATATGATGCGGTATTTTTTGTTGACAAATAATATGATACATATTATTGATAAATGATTTAGTCATAATATATGGATCAAAACAATTTTAATATATGCGAAAGAATTAAGTGAAGATCATGTGTATTCTATTAATAAAATGAGGGTTTTTGAACGAGAGCATGAGTATCCGCCGCTACCATTGTTTGATTCTCAAACTCCTTTGTGTTTCACAATTGAACAATCCGTGAATTAAAAAGCAATTTACTTGTGTGTTGTTTTGTTCTGTGTGCTTCCCAATTGTAGTTTGTCCACCAATTGGTTTAATTGCTTTTCTACTTCTCTTGGTTTACGTGAAACCGTTTTAGAATTGTTAATTCAATTCTCTTGGTTGGTTCACGTTCTTCAATTTTCTAAGTTCGATCTCAGCTGCCATGTTTGACTGGCAGACTGAGATGTCTGTTACGGCAGCGCCCCCAAAGGCTGCGAGGGTTGTCACACCTCGCCCACCAGTTGCTTCTCCAGTGATTTCGTTTGCACAGGCTTTGACAGCTTCGAAAGCTTCGACCAAGGCTGCTTCTAACGACAATTTTACCTCAACCTTTGATTCGAGGTGAAAGAGTTAGTGTAACGCCCACTTTCGTTTAATCGTTATTTAATCGAGTTTAGGCCATTATATTATAATTATATAGTATATGCATGATTTTGATATGTTTTGATGATTTGTGGTGAATTTAGTGATTTGATTGATGACGTGATAAGTTATGAGTTTTGGAGGATTTGATTATGATATGAGAATTATTTTATTGATAAATAGAATAAAGATTTGAAAATAATATAAAATATTTAGTTGAGGGCTGTTTTGATATTTTAGATAGTTTTGGGGGAGAAAGTGAGATAAGATAAGTATTTTAAGAGGAGATATAAAAGAATAGACCTAGGTTTAGAAAAAACACTTTGTACGTGAAAACTTTTGGAAAAGGGAGAAAAAGCCAAGTCTAGAGGAACCAAGGTAGAGTGCTGCGATTTTCTTCATACAAGGTAAGGGTGAGACTAATAATTCAATAATGTTATTTACTGTAATTCTGATGGTTAGTTGACAAAGTTAGGATTGATTTAGAGAAGTTTTGGAATTAGGTCAAAACCCTAAAAATTGATGATCAAACGGTAAAACTTGTTAGATTGATGAAAGAACCGTCCTTTAACCTTATAATATGTTTAGGATGAATTCTGGAATCAAAACCACGCCTTGAACCATGTTGTGTGATGAATTTTTGAGAAAAACCCTAGTCTGCCCGTGCTTCTGTTCATCGCTCGCCACGACGAGGGATGATCCTCGCCTTGCGAGTGATGAACTTCATCGCTCGCCACGCGAGGCCCTTCCCTTCGCCTCGCGAGTTGTTTGGTACAACTCGCCATGGCGAGCAACCCTTCCTCGCCTCGCGAGCTTAGGCAGAGTGCATGTCATATTTCGTGTTTCGACCTTTTTAGTTGAATCTTGTATGCCTTTGAGTACCTGAACATACCTAGTATTGATTATGAATGAATGTAGGATCAGAGGGAACCCAGAACAACCTTAGTTTGGGAGTTGAGTGGTACTCGCCATGGCGAGTAAGTACTCTCGCCTCGCGAGTACAACCAGGATGAACTTGTTTATGAGTTTATGCGATCTGTGTCGCACTTGTTGATCAAGAGTGAACCCCTAACTGGTAATGAGACCTAGTGATGTCGTTTAATGTATACTGTAGAGTTGTTTAAGTTATATTAATATTAATTGAATATGAACTATTGTATTGTATATTCATGCAAGATGAGAAAATGTGATAATGATACAAATTATGTGCTTTGATATAATGATATCATCTTGTTATGTGACCTGTTTATGCTGCTTCCGTTATTTAACTAAGTGCATAATTACATGATGAAGTTTAGCTCCAAATTATTGGATGCATGTTAATAAGTTGATTACGATGTTTTGTTCATATGTGTCCATGCATAGCATATCATTGAGCTTAGTCATCACCACGAATATTAGGAGCTTTGTCCTCCGCACGTTTTATAGGAGCTTTGTCCTCCGCACGATTAAAGTATATTAATACTTATGATGACGATTGGTACCACATGCATATAAGGAGTCTAGGGGCATTGTCACATTGTCATGTTCATAATGCTATGTTGTTGATGACGATTGAATAAGTGAATACGTGATACTTGTTATTTGAATATGCAAAGTTATCCAAGAATGATTATGATGTTAATGTTAATTATGATTCGAATTACTTTGATTAGCATTATTTTGTTATGAAATCTCACCCCTTCTGCTTGAAAATGTTGCCCTTCGTATGGGTAACTTGCAGGTGATCGTGCTTAGTGTGCAGTTGCTTTCGTGAATTGGCCTTGCCTTCACTGTGTCGTCTAGGTCGCTCTGATACGTAACGGGATGGGGTTATATGCTATAACATGCTTCATTCTTTTACGTGAACTGCTATGACAATTTCTGTTTTGTTTAACTCTTTTAAGATCTTTATTTGGGGCCTGCGTGCCAAACTGATTTATGGTTTATGAACTAATATTCCGCTGCTATGTTAAGATATTATGTGGAAGTTAAATTATTATTTAACTGTTTTTGGATTACGTTTTTATGTGATATCCCGTTTATGGTTTTTACTCTGATAAATGTTTAAGAAATTTGTATATTGGGAAAACGGGGTGTTACAGTTAGCATCAAGATTACACATAATATCTATGAAAAAGGAATGGCTTTTTGTAAGACAAATTTGCGAGGTAGACTGGTTTTGAACAAAGGCGATAAGCCTTATGCGACCAAAGAAATTCAGTCGAAACTCCAAAAACTTTGGAAGACAACAGGAGCATGGAGTATGACTTCTTTAGGAAGAGGGTACTATGAATTTTTCTTTGCAACAGAGATGGATATGCGCACGGTCTGGGCTGCGGGCACGATCAACTTGAAGTCGGGTGTTCTTCGACTGTTTGAGTGGTCTAAAGATTTTAATATGCATACTCAGCGCAACACACATGCTCAGGTGTGGATTCGATTGCTTGAATTGCCTCAGGAGTATTGGATGGAGCAGACACTTCGAGAGATTGCCAGTGCAATTGGTACACCTCTTTTGATTGACAAAGCGACGTCCAAACGCTTGTTCGGTCACTATGCACGAATTCTGGTTGATATGGATTTCTCTCGCAAGCTCTTTCACGAAATTGAGGTCGAGAGAGAAGGGTACTCCTTTACACTAGAGGTTGCCTATGAATGGTTACCGGATTTCTGTTCTCACTGTCAGAATATAGGTCATGATGTCACTGCTTGCAGATGGCTTTATCCTAGGAAGGAAACAAAGACACAAAGGAACAAACTGCGCAGGGGAAGAAGCAAGTCCCTGCAAATAAGGATACTTGGGTACCAATAAAAGATAATCCATCTGGCATTGGTTCCTCAAAAGCTTTTGGCTCCTCAAAAGAAAATGATACAGAACCGATAAATCTAGATGAGGAAACGGAAGCAGTCCCACAACAATCAATGAATTCAAATGTTCCCTTTCAGAAAACACTTGAGGCGACACATTTGGCGGAGGAAATAGAAATTGTCCCACATCCGCAGCACCAATCCACAAATTCAGATATTCCAGCTCAAATACCACTTGAGGCCGCATCTTTGGAGGCTACCTTGGAGATGGATGCAACGTCCCAATCCCAAGGGGGGCGATATTATTGACCACACAGATGACATCTCGGTTGTAACCCCGACAATTATGGTAACTCCTATTTCTCATAGCCCTGCTATTACTAATAATACTTTTACCATACAACTTGAGAATGTATATGATGAGATAGCTAGAAATGATTTAGAGGAGAACCAAGAACATATTTTATCCCCAGTTAAGGAAAAAATATTAGATGTCAGTAGTATTATGGCGCCGGATAGTGCTCCGGTAGACCCAGTGTTGCAGAAAGAGTTAGATTTTATGCAAACTTGGCTAGCAAAGGCTGCTGTGAATGAGGTACCATTTAAAGAAGTAGTTTCAAAGTCTCAGAAGAAAAAGAACGTGCAAAAGGCTTCATACAAAACCCGCTCTCAGGGTCCTCTTCCTTCGTTTAAATGAATAATTTTGTTTTGGAAGATTCGGGGGATTGGTAATAATGATTCCCTGCTTGATACTACGTGGTTCACTATGTTGCCTTCTTCTTTGTTGGCGGAGTTTACACTACTAGAAAAGTCTTAAATACTGACGGATTTTAGAGGCGGAATTTATTCAGTCTCTAACAGAGACGGAATCTGAGACGGAAAATGAATATTTGAGACGAAAGTTAATTTTCTTGCATTAGAGACGGAATTTAGAGACAGTGCTCTCCGTCATAAAATTATTCCGTATCTAGTTCCGTCTCAGAGTAAAAAATAATTAAAATAAAACAAAAATTTCCCTATATTTGGCTCAAAATGCTTTATTTTACACATTTCACCAAAATAAAAAAAACCCTCCAACATCTCAATCAGATTTTCCCTTACCTCTCCCTCTTTCAATTTCAGATTTTCACTTTTCCCTCTCCCTTTTTCAATTTCAGATTTTCCCTTACCTCTTGTCTCTACCAATTTGATTTTTCCTCTTCTCTTTCACCACCCATCTCTCTCCATCAACCAATCTCTCTGTTCGCTGAAGACTCATCTCTCACAGGTAAACTTCAGTTTCAATTTGATTTTCAGGTACCATTCAATTTCGATTTTGATAAAATTAACTTACTTTAAAACTAAATTAATTCATGTATGATTCAATTTGAAGAAGCTAAATCTATAATTGAAGACACCAACGATTTACCCCCTTTTCAAACCCTAGAATCGAAGGAAGAAAGAGTTCTCCCTTTTGTGTTACTAAATTCATGTACCTTTATTTGATTTCAGCACGGAGGTAAGAACTCAAACTCTATTTTTTGATTTTAATTCCTGATCCATGTTCATGTTCATATTAGAGAACCACTCTCTCACTATCTCTCTACATATCTGGTTTTCTATTACAGTTCGGAAACGGTGACGTCGTTCTTTGCCAGCGACAAAATTGAATCTATAAGGTACCACATACACTCTTGCGTTTTTATTTATAATTTTAGATTTTTTATCGTCAGCTATTGAGTTTTAATTATTGATTTTATGATTATCAATATTTGAGTTATGGTTATATTTTTCATTATTGATTAGTGAGTACTCGATTAATTTTGAATTTGAATATCAATGATTGGGTTTGAATTTGAGTAGTGATGCATTTGATATTACTCTTTTATCTCTCTTTTGCTGTTGTTGTAATGCTTAAGTTTTAGCCAACTTATTTTGTGTCAGGGAGACAATGGCATTGAATTCTCAATCGAAAAAGAAATTTGAGGCACCCTTCCATTCTTTTGTTACATTGGTTTATTCCTGGCTACCTTTCTTTTTTTTGCATTAATGATTATGAGATACACCATCAAGTTGATTTAGTTACTTCCATAGGTATTCTAGATGAAATTTTTACCATAATGGTATTAAAGCTGAGGTTTATCATTTTAGACAAGTTGTGATGAATTTAATCTACTTGAATAACAACTTCTCAATCAATAATTTTTTGTATAATTGAAATTGTTCACTGTTCTTTTAGACAAGTTATAAGTTTCAAGACTTTATATTTACATGATTCCACTTATAGGCCAATGTTGTTTAGTTGAACTCAATTAGTTGGATATTGAAGCATTTTCTATTTCATAGGCTGATGTAGTCCACTTATTTCTGATCTGTTACAGTTCAAGAAAGAGGAAGAGAAATAAGAAGCAAAAGGGGTTAACTCGAGGTTTTTTGTTTCACTCTTGCAACCATATTTCTAAAATGCTATCTATTTGAACAAATGTTTTTTTTTTTTGTTGTCCGTATATGTTTTCAAGCACATATCATTGATACCAAAAATAAAATTCTGCACAATCTGTTTTTGTTGTTTAGTATTATTAGTATTTAATATTCGTAATCACATTAGCATTACTAGTATACATATATACATGTTTCTAGTGAGAGAGTGCAACTTAGTGGTAATAAGAGTTTATGTGGTTTTGATAATTAGCATGGTAAAGTTTATGTGGTTTTTATTTAAGTGAAAAAGAACTACTTGTGTTTCTTTAGGTACTCTCATTGTGGATTGTTAGCCTTCTAAAACTAAGGGGTTTGAAATGTACAATTGATGATGTTGGTGATGTTCTTTCAAGTTCAGGTGCATCTTTGAGACTTACAATAAACAATATATCATTGTTGGGCATAGATTATTAGATATATTTTTGTATTCAATGTTGATATTTGTATTGCTACTATAGAATAAATACTTGTATAATTGCTCTGCATCTACTGTTTGGTGGCATGTTTTTCTGGTGCATCATTCAGATAGGGCAGTTTTCGAGGCTTTTGGCTCATTGTGTTTATTAATTTAGGACTTGTGTTTAAGTTCGTTGTTTATTATTAAATTACACAAAACCTCTTCTCTCGTCATTGTGGCTTATTTGTTAAATGTGAAATTTGATTCTATGTAGGTTGGAGTGATATAATACAATTGAGAAGACGGAGTCTATGATTGATGAGGTAAGCAAGTTAAGACTATTTTGTTGTACGTCAACTTTAACATTAGCTACTCATTAATTTCATCAGTTGTTATGGTATGACTTAATGGTCTAGGAGTAGAAACCTTGTTTGAATAAATTAGTTAAGCTTAAGAATATCCTACAAAGCATCCTATTTTGTCACATTTTGATTCTACACCTTTGGCCTTTATAGTTGTCAAGTAGTTTATTACTTGCTAGTGTATATCTCGAGATTTGTAGCTCATGCATGTGTTGTTGTTATTACATTACTAGAACAGTCCAACTGTATATGGCAAAGAGTATCTCTAGACAATTATGTTCATTGTTGTTTGTTTGATTTTGCTTTTGGCAGGGTATTGAAAATGGCATTCCTTTTGGTGAGATTGCAAAGGTCTTAACTCACCCGAAATTACTTTAACAACTTTGCTGGAAATATTGTTTGTACAGCTACTATAGTCTATACATTATCTAGAATGTGAATTGTGAAGCTTAACTAAGATGGTGTAAATAAACAACTTATTGTACGATGTTAATTTAAATTATGTTAGTTTATTATCTAGAATATGCAGCCTTACACCTATATATGATATAGTTGCCAAATTAGTAACATGAAATTTATTTTTAAGCTAATTTTTTGTTTTTATAAATATATTATTATTAGAGACGGAAGTTGGAGTTCGTCTCTATAGAGACGGAATTATATGTCTTTGAGACGGATTTAATTTCTTTTATTTTTATATGCTAGCGACGGATTTTGGTGGTTTGAGATGGGAATATTCCGTCTCTATCAGAGACGGAATCTGCATTTCGTCTCTAAATAACTGAGACCAAGGATTCAGCGACAGACCTGGATCCGTCTCTATTTCCGTGTCTAGTCCGTTTATTGACGGAAATTACATGTTTTAGAGACAGATTATGCTCGTCGCTATTTTCAATTTTTCTAGTAGTGTTACTAGGGACAGAAATGGGATGCCTATTTATAGATTTTGTTAGCTATTTTGGTCCCTTGTTTTTCTTTTGAGGGTTTTGGCCTAGTCCCCCCCTTATTGTAAATTTTTTTCCTTTTTTTTAATAATATTACGTATTGAAAAGGCGGTAGAGGATGGGGACTTCTGTTGGGGTGCCAACCTAATTGGGATGCTTCAGATTCTCCCGGATGCCCACCTTTCTTTTGGCCTATAAAAAAAAAATTAACAAATTTAGTGTTTCTTCTGATGCATGGTCATACAGGACAACAAGACAAGGTTAACTTTCAATACGGTGCCATAGTTTTATAAAATAAATAAATTAATATATGAATCAACCAATATTTGACTAAGAGAATGAAAAAAATCATTTTGAAATTGAATGAGCCATAAAACAAAATGAGAAATTTTCCCTGAGAAAGTCATCATGGAATCAACACTGTTTAAGCATTCAAATCATATTTTTGGTGATTTTGTTACAAATATACCGTTTTTAAACATATATTAAAAAGTTTAGAAAAATACATATATATATATATATATATATATATATATATATATATATATATATATATATATATATATATATATAGGTTCTGGAGGAGCTTTCCACAAACCGTGATTCCTTGGTAAATTTATATATATATATATATATATATATATATATATTGAACAATATGGTATGTATATTTTAAGGAAAAATGGCGATGTTTAAATTTTATTGCATCCATCTTTCCAATACAATATTTTTTTTTTAGGGAATACACTTACATTTTTAATTTTTCTTTTAAATTAAATGAGTAAAATTGATTATTTTAATGAAATTTGGTATAAAAAAAATATTGATATTTTCATGTTATTTGATTTTATACACAATATGCATGTCAATACAACTTAAATTATAGGACAAACATTTTGGATCAAAATTTAATTTGTTAGTTTACATGTAGAAATGAGTTTAATTATAATTATAATTTGTTAGTTTACATGTAGAAATGAGTTTAATATAAATTTAATTTGTGCTATACCACAACGGCCAACGTAAAACTTTATTAAATCTATATAACAAAAATCAAATATGTAATAATGTGAATGCTCGGTCGTTTCCTACAAGAAACATGATGTAGAGTTAAAGTGCAACGTTAAATAAGAAAGAGTCCTTATATCCCCACCTAGATGTAGTGAAAAATAAGCAAGGTATCCACATATTCGTGCACGAGTGTGGATAAAGAAGTTACTACATGAAAGTATGATACTTTTTGGAACATGAAATATATAGGCACTCTTATAGGAAGATGTATGAAATTAGTTGATATTATGATTAGAAGGAAGATTAATTTTTTGTGCATACAATAAATTAAGTGAGTGGATAAAAAGACAAAAGAATTAGATAGTTCAGGATTTAAGCATTGATACACTGACAAAGTTAAATTGAAAAATGAGGTAAAGATTATTATCGATAAAGAATGAAAGAAGGATATTATAGATGTAAGAAGGACAAAAGATCATATCATAGCCCTAAGACTTATAGTGGAACAATACATCTTTAGTGTTGTAAGTTAGATCGAGAAATGGGGTAGGCAATATTGCAGATAAGGAATGAAAGAATGATATTATGGATGTATAAATGATTGGAGATTAGATCATATTTCTAAAATTTGTAGTGGAACAATACATATTTAATGTTATTAGTGATTACACACCTTAAGTAGGGTTGTAAAAACACCTTAAAGTATGGTTTTGGGAGGGTTTAGGATGCTTAATTCAAAATATAACACTAGGAGAAAATATTCATTAAGAGGGGATCTAAATGGGCATGTAGGTAGTGTTTTGAGAAGTTTTGAAGGTGTGCATGTGAGTATTGCCTCACGGAAATAAATGTGGAGGGTAAATCCATCCTATATTTTATGAAATGATATGAGCATATTATCACATACAAGAGTGTGGTGCAATGTTCTCATATATATTTCTTTCTTATTAAGGAATCTAACAAATATTTGTTTGAACTATAAAATATTACCTGGAGAGAATTTAACTACCCAACATATGTGATTGGTTATAAATATAAGGGTTTCGAGGGAGTGAAGAGAAGAAGCCATAATTGGATTCCAAGAGTCAGGCGGTGGCATTTAAAGGGTGAAAATTAAATATTTACCAACATAAGATTTGATAGGGAGGTTTCACAAAACTGCACGAATTCTCAAATGATATGTGGGACAAGATGACACATGAGGTTAGAAAAGTAGCAGAAGAATCATTAGGAGAATAAAGAGGTTTTGGATCTAGGGGTAAATAATCTAGGTGGTGGAACTAAAATGTTCAAAGAAAAGTGAGAATCAAAATGAAATGTTTTAAAGAGCAGCCTATGTGTAAATATGCCGAAATTTGGGAAAATTACAAGACCTAAGAAAGAGACCACGAATGCATTGAACGGAGCAAGAATCCAAACTTTTGATGGATTATACCAATCCTTAGGCACCAAGAAGGGAGACAAATCTATATATAGTCTTGCTAAGGGATGAGAAAGAAAGACAAGAGATTTCGATAAAGGATAATGGAAGAATTATTTTCATAATTGATTTAATGAAGGTTATGAGATCTTACCAGACTCTAACATGCTAGACATTTGATAGGAGGATCGAAACTATAACTACTATTGTGGTATTCAAGAATATGAGGTAAAAGAAACGTTGAAAAAGATGAGTAATGGCAAGAAAGTTAGGCCTGCAAACATACCGGTTAGATTGTGGGAAAGTTTTGGAGAAAGAGACAACGATGACTCGCCAAAAATTTTAACGAAATTATGAGGTCAAAGCGAATGTCGGATAAATGGGGAAAAACAATTTAGTTATAATTATAAGAACAAGGAGGATATACAAAATTGTGCAAATTATAAAGGAATTAAAATTATTAGTCATGCCATAAAGTTGTGGACAAGAGTGATTGAACGGAGACTAGTGATTGAACGTTGAAAAACATGAGTAATGGCAAGAAAGTTAGGCCTGCAAACATACCGGTTAGATTGTGGGAAAGTTTTGGAGAAAGAGACAACGAGTGACTCGCCAAAAATTTTAACGAAACTATGAGGTCAAAGCGAATGTCGGATAAATGGGGAAAAACAATTTAGTTATAATTATAAGAACAAGGAGGATATACAAAATTGTGCAAATTATAAAGGAATTAAAATTATTAGTCATGCCATAAAGTTGTGGACAAGAGTGATTGAACGGAGACTAGGGAAATAGACCAGAGCTACTAATAATTAATTAGTTTTGTGTTTAGGAGGTCGACTATGAAAGTGATCCACTTACCACGATATGCGATGGAGCGATACCGGATTGATATAAAAAAAAAATTCACTAAAATTCGAGAATTGAGAAAAATATACAAATTTCTTACATGACTTTAGCACGGCTATATGAATACAACCATATAGTTTTTTTATTTTTTTACAAAAACTACTTTTAAATTTATTATTTATACTTTTCATAAAAAAAAAAAACTTTATAATATATATTAAGTTTACTTTAAATTGATGTTGATCTATTTGTCGATAACTTAAATATTCACTAACTTTGTGTGATATATTTTTTTTTTTGTGTGAATTTTCAATTAAATTTAAAGTATTATTTTTATTAAAATTTTGTTCAAAGATAATGGTAGCAGTAACTATTGTATAGGCATAGAATCACGATGATGGTCATAACAGAAAGCAAGATTAATGGTTTCCAATCAAGGCTACCTAAGAAAGTAGACACGCGAGAGAGCTTTTCATTTTTTTTTTTAAACGGTCAATATTATTCTTCGTCGAGAGGGCGTAGGAAACTTCAAACACTCGTGAAAATGTGCAAATTATTTTGATAAATATTTCTAATGTTTGTGCACGATTCCTTAATTTGCTCATTTTTCCTTTGGAACAAATTTTTTCCAAAATACTTTATTCAACTCGGAGATTTATGTGACTATAGCTTTCCACTATAGGTATCTTGATTAATTTGTTCACATTTTTTGTTCTTTAATTGACTAATTTTTCACGTTATAGGATTTTAGTGAGCATTTCATGACATCATTTTGTAGCATTTCCTATATCTATTTATTTTTGCGTTAAATAAATAATGGTTTGGGAAATCCTTTAACAAACAAGCTTATTTTTTTAGTTTTAGTTAAGCGGAAAGAAGCTTTTTCGATTAAGAATTGAGCCGTAACTTTAATATCATTTTTTCCGTTGCATTGCATATATTCTCTTACTATCATTTTTCTTCAGGTGTTAATAATAATTTCGTGACTTTACATTTAATATGCAGATTTGCGTATCGGTTACGATGACTTGAAGAACCTGTGTTTGATTGAAATTGAAATGTTGCTTCAGGAAAACGGACGGTCGCTTACTGACTTCAAATCTATATCCAGGCCAAACGCAGCAGACATGCCAACTTTCACAAACAAGCTTATCGTTAATGAGCTAATTTACAACAAAGATGAACTGGAAAAGACACACGCTGATATGTTACTGATGCTCACTGATGAACAAAGATGTGTGCATGACAAGATCATGGAGTCCGTTGGTTCTAACGACGATGGTTTCTTTTTCTTATATGGTTACCGTGGTACTGGAAAAACCTTTATATGGAAAACATTGTCGGCTGCTATTAGATCGAAGGGGTTAATTGTATTGAATGCTGCATCCAGCAGTATAACGGCTCTTCTATTACCAGGTGGAAGAACCGTGTACTCGACGCTGATAGACCCTATTGAGATTAATGAGGCATCATCGCTTACAATGGAAAAGGATAGTCTTAGGGCAGACCTGGTGCGTGCTGCAAAGTTGATAATTTGGGATGAGGCTCCAATGATGCACCGATGGTGTTTTGAGGCAGCTGACCGATCATTGCGTGATATCATGTCCAAGCACGATCCCGTAAACGCGCTTAAACCTTTTGGTGGAATGACAGTAGTTTTAGGTGGTGATTTCAGGCAGATATTGCCTGTTGTCCGACGAGGAACGAGGCCAGATATTGTTGATGCCTCAGTCAATTCGTCAAAGATATGTGCTTATTGTAATGTGTTGAGGCTTACTGTTAATAAGAGATTGGGTGCATCTTCGGTACCTGCAGAGCAGGAAGAAATTGCTAATTTTGGCAAGTGGATACTCTCAATTGGAGACGGCAACGACGCTTCGGATGAGAATGGTGAAATGAAGGTAGAAATTCCTGAAGATTTGCTGATATCGGACACAACAAATCCGTTGATGTCACTTATAGACTTTGTGTATCCCGATCTGAATGATAACCTTGGTGACCAGCTATTTTTCCAAGAAAGGGGATACTTGCACCAACGCTTGATTCAGTTGAGCATGTTAACGAATTTATGATGTTGCTGATTCCAGGTGAAGAGAAAGAGTATTTAAACTCTGATTCTGTTTGTAGATCGGGTGAAAATTCTGATGTCCAAAGCGAGTGGTTCACATCGGAATTTCTTAATGGTATTAAGATCTTTGGAATCCCAAATCACAGGTTGAAACTAAAGGTGGGATGTCCAGTTATGCTGATGAGAAACATCGATCAGGCCAATGGACTGTGTAATGGTACTAGGCTGACAGTTACACATCTAGGGAGAGCACGATAGCTGCTACCGTAATTACAGGAAAAAATGCAGGTACCAGGATATTCATTCCTATAATGAATCTTATTCCGAGTGATCCAGGACTACCCTTCAAATTCAGGCGCAGACAATTTCCATTGACGCTTTGTTTTGCAATGACAATAAATAAAAGCCAGGGTCAATCTTTATCTCGAGTGGCGGTTTATCTTCCTAAGCCTGTGTTCACGCATGAACAACTTTATGTCGCTGTCTCTCGAGTAACTTCAAGAAAAGGTCTGAAGCTGCTCATCCTGGATGAAGATAATAATGTTTGTAAGGAGACCACAAATGTTGTGTATCCTGAAATTTTTCAAAAAGTATGATAATTGGTTATGTTTTAGAATTGTTGTTGCTATAATTTAGAAAACTAAAGTTGCCTATTGTTTGGAAGTCGTTTTATTTTTAATTTCTTCGTAAGGCGTACTGGTCATTATAGACATGCAATTTCTATATAATTAAGCAGATCCTCCTGCCATTGACTATTAATTCATGCACTTTTCAGGTTTAACAATCCGCGGAACCTTTTTTTTTTTACATCGTTGTTACCCTAAAATACAATATTTACATTAGACTATTTGTTTTGTAAAAATTAAAAACAAAAAACAATCGGCGTTTCTGTAGCCCCAACTATATTTATACACACCCGTAAAAAATTAAACGTTTGCATTTAACGACTACGTGTATGCATGTGACACTGACTATTATATATAAAAAATACATATTTTTAGTTTTTATGATTAATAAAATACATTTTGTCAACAAATATTATTATACAGTACGTCGGCGTATTTTTGCAAAAATATTACATATGCTAAGTTTAACAATGAGTGCATCTTATATTACAAATAATTAGTACAAGTATAATAATCCAAATACTTTTATCGTTATATGCAATGTTTATATATTTCAAAATATATACAAAATTAAGATGATATTTTTTTCATATCGAGTTTAAATTATAACCACAATTATAACTTTAAGATAACATAATATAAAATCTATACATATGATTAAAAAAGTTTTTTATTTCCCCGTGCTGGCACGGGTCACTATACTAGTAATATAAATTTAGGACTTATTTCATGTCTCATTATGGAAGTTATTTTCTCTTCTTTTGGTTATGACATGTGGCACTCTTCCTCAAGCATTTGCATTTGCTCCAAGTCTCAACATGTGGCACTCTTCTCTCATGCATTTCATATTTAATGCTATCCCAAATTAATTTTTATAACCATTTATATTTTTGATTTTGATATTATAAATAAATTGCAATATTAATATTCCTAAAAAAACATTATTATGATTATTATTTTTTAGAGCAAAACGTTATTATGATAGTAACCAGAAAATGCATTGTAGTTTCAAATTAAATTTGTACACCAATATGCATGATTCTATATACTACTTTTTAGAATAGGCCTATTGTCTCTTCAAAATAAAAAGAATAGGCCTAATATTGTGCATAATTTTTTTTAATAATATAATAATTAACTATCGAGATAATAGTAGTAATATATTATTGTTTTTATTATGAATGGCGTCTATAAATTATCGGATTTCATAAAATCATACTAATATATTAGAATTTTGCAAAGAAAGAAAATAGTACTAATTGATATATTATTAACAAGAAGATTAATAAATTGTTTTTTAATTTTTTGGATTACAAATAGTACTAGCATATATTATTCTTTAAAAACAAATAGTACTAGCATATATTTATTATTAATATTACGAAAAATATATATTCATGTAATTCCTCATTAGCCAAAGAAAATTGCCACAAAAAAATTATTAAAAATGCACTAATATGATTAACACAATATGTTTGTAAAAAGAAACGACATCTTCGTTCACCTTATCGGGGAGAAGGTAGGGTGCATGGTGAGGGAGAAAAAATGATAAAGGGAGATAAAAAATCAGAGGGAGAAAAAGAGAGGTGGGGAATAGTAGGCTAGTAGAGGTTGTGCAGAAAGTGGTTGTCGGAAAGAAGGGGTTCGAGGGAAATGTATGGAAGGAGAGAGGGGTGGTTAAAGGAGTAGGACGAGAAAATGCTGGTGTAGAGAAAGGGAGGTTTGTGTCAGACCGAGCGGAGGAGGAAGTGGCGAGGGTTGTGAAGGATGGGAAGGAATTCATTCCTAAATACACTTCAAAGGATCACGACGTGTTATGGGCGAGCAGAGGTATGATAGCAACGGTACATAATGGGGAAGCCATTCCCGTGTTACAACGTCGTATTTATGACGCGGGATTTGAGCATTTGGACATCATTACGCTGGGAGCTGATAAGGTTTTATTGCGCACAGACGATGATAGTGATGTCCTTTTCTTGTTGTCTGAAGCATCGGATTTTTTTGATACCTTTTTTACTAAACCAGTAAAATGGAAGAAAGATATGGTGGTTCGTGAAAGAGGAGCGTGGGTTCGAATTTTTGGGGTCCCGTTGCAAGCTTGTAATCCGGAGTTTTTTAAGTTATGCGTTTATGATTGTGGTAGGATGTTGAAAGTGGATGATCCTACATTGGAAAAAATTCATTTTGATTATGCAAGGGTTCTTGTATCGACTTCTTCGCTGGACTTAATTATTTCAGCTGCAAATGTAATGGTATATGGTGTCATATTCGACTTGAAAATTGTAGAGGAAGGTGGTTTCTTGTTGGGGGAGGACGCATGCTTATCTGATGAGGATGTAGGTCCAGAAGAAGATGAGTTGGGTAATGAAGGTAAACATGAGGAGTTTTTCTGTAATGGGGATGTTGACATCTTGGTGCATCAGTTGTCGGAGGAATGGCAGCAGGACCAGCAGGAAACGCGAGCTTCTCCAGCTCCGGCAGATGAAGAAGTTCTGCTAAGAAAGGTGAACCCAGCTGTGGCTTCAGCAGCGGAGGTGCAGGAGACAGCGGCGGTGCCTGCCGTGACAGTTACACGTCCATCTATTGTTTTTTCACAACAACACACTGGTGCTTTGTGTAACGCCCACTTTCGTTTAATCGTTTATTTAATCGAGTTTAGGTGATTATATTATAATTATATAATATATGCATGATTTTGGTATGTCTTGATGATTTATGATGATTTGATCGATGACGTGATGAGTTATGAGTTTTGGAAGATTTGATAAGGATATGAGAATTATTTTATTGTTAAATAAAATAAAGATTTGAAAATAATATAAAATATTTAGTTGAGGGCTGTTTTGATATTTTAGATAGTTTTGGGGGAGAAAGTGAGATAAGATAAGTAATTAAGAAGAGGTATATAAAGGTTAGACCTAGTTTTAGAAAAACATTGTACGTACGACTGTTTTGGAGAAAAAGGGAGAAAAAGCCAAGTCTAGAGAAACCAAGGAAGAGTGCTGCGATTTTCTTCAAACAAGGTAAGGGTGAGACTAATAATTCAATAACGTTGACTGTTGTAATTCTGATGATTAAATGACAAAGTTAGGATTGATTTAGAAAAGTTTGGAAATTAGGTCAAAATCCTAAAAATTGATGATCAAACGGTAAAACTTGATTAGATTGACGTAGAAACCGTCCTTTAACCTTAGAACATGTTTAGGATGGATTATGGAATCAAAATTAGGCTTTGAACCATGTTGTTTGATGGATTTTCGAGAAAACCCGTAGTCTGCCCGTGCTTCTGTTCATCGCTCGCCACGGCGAGGGATGATCCTCACCTCGCGAGTGATGAACTTCATCGCTCGCCACGCGAGCCCTTTCCCTTCGCCTCGCGAGTTGTTTGGTGCAACTCGCCATGGCAAGCAACCCTTCCTCGCCTCGCGAGCTTAGGCAGAGAGCATGTCATATTTTGTGTTTCGACCTTTTTAGTTGGACCTTGGATGCCTTAGAGTGCCTGAACATACCGAGTATTGATTAGGAATGAATGTAGGATCAGATTGAACCCAGAACAACACTAGTTTGGGAGATGAGTGGTACTCGCCATGGCGAGTAAGAACTCTCGCCTCGCGAGCACAGCCAGGATGCAGTTGCTTGTATGTTTGTGCGATCTGTGTCGCACGTGTTGATCTAGAGTGAACCCCTAACTAGTAATAAGACCTAGTGATGACGTTTAATGCAGTCTGTAGAGTTGTTTAAGTTATGTTGATATTAATTGGACATGAACTAATGTATTGTATATTCATGCAAGATATGAAAGCTTGATAATGATGCAATTTATGTGCTATTGATATAATAATATCATCTCGTTTATGTGACCTGTTTATGCTGCTTCCGTTATTTAACTAAGTGCATAAGTATATGATGAAGTTAGCTCCAAATTATTGGATGCATGATGATATGTTGATTACGATGTTTTGTCCATAAGTGTCCATGCATAGCATCTCATTGAGCTTAGTCCTCACCACGAATATTAGGAGCTTTGACCTCCGCACGTTTTATAGGAGCTTTGTCCTCCGCACGATTAAAGTATATTAATACTTATGATGACGATTGGTACCACATGCATATAAGGAGTCTAAGAGCATTGTCGCATTGTCATGATTAAGATGTCTTGTTGATAATGAATGATTACGTGATTATGTGATAAGTGGTTATCGAATATGTTATGTTGTTCATGATAATTGGATATATGATTATGTTATAACTGTTTAGCAATTATGCAATGTTATTTAAGGAATGATTGTGATGTTAATTTATGATTCGCAATTACATTGATTAATGTTATTTGATTATGAAATCTCACCCCTTCTACTTGAAAATGTTGCCCTTCGTATGGGTAACTTGCAGGTGATCGTGCTTAGTGTGCAGTTGTCGTCGTGAGTGGCCTTGCCTTCTCTGTGTCGTCTAGGTCGCTCTGATACGTAACGGGATGGGGTTATATGCTATAACATGCTTCATTCTTTTACGTGAACTGCTATGATAATTTGTGTTTTGATTAACTCTTTTGAGATACTTTGTTGGAGCCTGCGTGCCAAATTGATTTATGACTTCTGAACTAATATTCTGCTGCTATGTTAAGATATTATGTGGAAGTTAAATTATTATTTAACTGTTTTTGGATTACGTTTCTATGTGATATCCCGTTTATGGTTTTTACTCTGATAAATGTTTAAGAAATTTGTATATTGGGAAAACGGGGTGTTACAATTGGTATCAGAGCAGGTCGGTCCGTCCGGTCAATTAGAGAGTCGTGTCGAGTCTTAGTAATATTTATATTACTATCTTATGTTGTTGTTGCTACTTTTGTAGAATCTTAGAAATGGCTGGAAGAAACGATGCTGCGTTAGCTGCTGCTCTACAAGCTGTGGGACAACAACCTAACGCAAATGCTGGTTCGAACGCTGAAGCTAGGATGTTGGAGACGTTCATGAAGAAGAACCCTCCGACTTTCAAAGGACGTTATGACCCTGATGGAGCCCAGACGTGGCTTAAGGAGATTGAGAGGATTTTCCGGGTTATGCAGTGCATTGAGGATCAGAAAGTGCGGTTTGGTACTCATCAGCTAGCCGAGGAAGCTGATGACTGGTGGGTTGCTCTTCTGCCTACCCTTGGGCAGGAGGGAGCTGTTGTGACTTGGGCTGTTTTCAGGAGAGAGTTCCTGAGAAGATACTTTCCGGAAGATGTTCGCGGGAAGAAGGAGATCGAGTTCCTTGAGTTGAAGCAAGGAAACATGTCTGTGATAGAGTATGCTGCCAAGTTTGTGGAGCTGTCAAAGTTCTACCCGCACTATACTGCTGAGAATGCTGAGTTCTCGAGATGCATCAAGTTCGAGAACGGTTTGAGGCCCGACATCAAGAGGGCGATTGGATACCAACAGCTGAGAGTTTTTCAGGATTTGGTTAATAGCTGCAGGATCTATGAAGAGGATACGAAGGCTCACTACAAGGTAGTGAATGAGAGGAAGGGCAAGGGACAGCAGAGTCGTCCTAAGCCGTACAGTGCCCCCGCTGATAAAGGGAAACAGAGGATGGTCGATGATAGGCGGCCTAAGAAGAAGGATGCTACAGAGATTGTGTGTTTCAATTATGGTGGGAAAGGCCACAAAAGCAACGTCTGCCCTGAAGAAATCAAGAAGTGTGTTCGGTGTGGCAAGAAAGGTCATATTGTAGCTGAATGCAAGCGTACGGACATTGTGTGTTTTAACTGCAATGGAGAGGGTCACATTAGTTCACAGTGTACTCAGCCTAAGAGGGCGCCGACTACTGGTAGAGTCTTTGCTTTGACTGGTACTTAGACAGAGAACGAGGATCGTTTGATCAGAGGTACTTGCTACATTAATAATACTCCTTTAGTTGCTATTATTGATACTGGTGCTACGCATTGTTTTATTGCTTTCGATTGTGTTTCTGCTTTGGGTCTTGATTTGTCTGATATGAATGGAGAGATGGTTGTCGAAACTCCAGCTAAGGGTTCGGTGACTACTTCTCTCGTATGTTTGAAATGTCCTTTGTCTATGTTTGGTCGTGATTTCGAAATGGATTTAGTTTGTCTACCTTTGAGCGGTATGGATGTGATTCTGGGTATGAACTGGTTAGAGTACAACCACGTTCTTATTAATTGTTTTAGCAAGTCAGTGCATTTCTCTTCCGTCGAAGAGGAAAGTGGTGAAGAGTTTTTATCTACTAAGCAGCTGAAGCAACTGGAACGCGACGGTATCTTGATGTTTTCGTTAATGGCTACTTTAACTTTTGAGAATCAAGCAGTGATTGATAGGTTACCGGTGGTGTGTGATTTTCCTGAAGTTTTTCCAGATGAGATTCCTGATGTGCCTCCAGAGAGAGAAGTTGAGTTTTCTATTGATCTTGTTCCTGGAACGAAGCCGGTCTCGATGGCACCTTATCGTATGTCTGCTTCCGAGTTATCTGAGTTGAAGAAACAGTTGGAGGACTTGCTTGAGAAGAAGTTTGTTAGACCAAGTGTTTCACCTTGGGGTGCGCCGGTTTTGTTAGTAAAGAAGAAAGATGGTAGTATGAGGCTATGTATTGATTATCGACAGTTGAACAAGGTAACTATCAAGAATAGGTATCCACTTCCGAGAATTGATGATTTGATGGATCAGTTAGTGGGTGCACGAGTTTTCAGCAAGATTGATTTGAGATCAGGTTATCACCAGATTAAAGTAAAGGATGAGGATATGCAGAAGACAGCTTTCAGAACGCGTTATGGTCACTATGAATATAAAGTTATGCCTTTTGGTGTTACCAATGCACCTGGAGTGTTTATGGAGTATATGAATCGCATCTTTCATGCATTTTTGGATCGGTTTGTGGTTGTGTTCATCGATGATATTTTGATTTACTCCAAGACTGAAGAAGAACATGCTGAGCATCTGAAGATTGTCTTGCAAGTGTTGAAAGAGAAGAAACTTTATGCTAAATTGTCTAAGTGTGAATTCTGGTTGAAAGAAGTGAGTTTTCTAGGCCATGTTATTTCTGGTGATGGTATTGCAGTGGATCCGTCTAAAGTTGAAGCGGTATCGCAATGGGAGACTCCTAAGTCCGTTACAGAGATTAGAAGTTTCTTGGGTTTAGCTGGTTACTATAGAAGGTTTATTGAAGGGTTTTCTAAGTTAGCTCTTCCGCTAACGCAGTTGACTTGTAAAGGTAAAACTTTTGTGTGGGACGTCCATTGTGAGAACAGTTTCAGTGAATTGAAGAAGAGTTTGACGACTGCTCCAGTGTTAATTTTGCCGAAGTCAGATGAACCTTTTGTGGTATATTGTGATGCGTCCAAGTTGGGTTTAGGAGGTGCACTTATGCAAGAAGGTAAAGTGGTAGCTTATGCTTCAAGACAGTTGAGAATTCATGAGAAGAATTATCCTACACATGATCTCGAGTTAGCGGCCGTAGTCTTTGTATTGAAGATATGGAGACATTACTTGTATGGTTCGAGATTGGAGGTGTTTAATGATCACAAGAGTTTGAAGTATTTGTTCGATTAGAAGGAATTGAATATGAGACAGCGAAGATGGCTTGAATTGTTGAAAGATTATGACTTTGGTTTGAATTATCATCCAGGTAAAGCTAATGTTGTTGCAGATGCCTTGAGTAGGAAGACATTGCATATGTCCGCTATGATGGTCAGAGAGTTCGAATTGCTTGAACAGTTTAGAGATATGAGTTTGGTTTGCAAATGGTCACCTCAGAGTGTGAAATTGGGTATGCTGAAGATTGATAGCGAATTCCTGAAAAGTATCAAGGAAGCACAAAAAGTTGATGTAAAGTTTGTGGACTTGTTGGTTGCTAGAGATCAGACTAAAGATAGTGATTTTAAAATCGACAATCAAGGTGTGTTGAGATTCCGAGGAAGAATTTGTATCCCAGACGATGAAGAGATTAAGAAGATGATTCTTGAAGAGAGTCACAGGAGTAGCTTGAGTATTCATCCGGGAGCTACGAAGATGTATCATGATTTAAAGAAGATTTTCTGGTGGTCTGGTTTGAAACGAGATGTGGCACAGTTTGTGTATTCCTGTTTAGTTTGTCAGAAGTTGAAAGTTGAGCATCAGAAACCTGCTGGAATGATGGTACCTTTAGATGTGCCAGAATGGAAATGGGATAGTATATCCATGGATTTTGTGACGAGTTTGCCAAATACTCCTAGAGGGAACGACGCAATTTGGGTTATTGTTGATAGATTGACGAAGTCGGCTCATTTTCTACCGATTAATATTAGTTTCCCTGTTGCCCAGTTGGCAGAGATTTATAGCAAGGAGATTGTGAAGTTGCATGGTGTTCCTTCGAGCATTGTGTCAGATAGAGATCCAAGATTTACTTCTAGATTTTGGAAAAGTTTGCAAGAGGCTTTGGGTTCGAAGTTGAGATTGAGTTCGGCGTATCATCCACAAACAGATGGTCAGTCGGAGAGGACAATTCAGTCGCTAGAGGATTTGTTGAGAATTTGTGTTCTTGAGCAAGGAGGAACTTGGGATAGTCATCTTCCGTTGATCGAGTTCACATACAATAATAGTTATCATTCAAGTATTGGAATGGCACCTTTCGAGGCTTTATATGGTCGGAGATGCAGAACTCCGTTGTGCTGGTTTGAGTCAGGTGAAAGAGTGGTCTTAGGACCAGAGATTGTTCAGCAAACTACTGAGAAAGTTCAGATGATCCAAGAGAAAGTGAAAGCGTCGCAGAGTCGACAAAAGAGTTATCATGATAAGCATAGGAAAGATCTTGAGTTTCAAGAAGGAGACCACGTGTTTTTGAGAGTCACTCCTACGACTGGTGTAGGACGTGCTTTGAAGTCAAAGAAGTTGACCCCGAAGTTCATTGGTCCGTATCAGATATTGGAAAGAGTTGGAACGGTGGCTTACCGAGTGGGTTTACCGCCGCATCTTTCGAATTTGCACAACGTTTTCCATGTGTCGCAACTTCGAAAGTATGTTCCGGATCCATCTCATGTAATCCAAAGTGATGATGTGCAAGTTAGAGACAACCTTACGGTAGAGACTTTACCGGTGAGGATTGATGATCGTAAAGTGAAGACGTTGAGAGGCAAGGAGATAACTCTCGTGAGAGTCGTTTGGACGGGAGCGATTGGTGAAAGCTTGACGTGGGAGCTTGAGAGTAAGATGCTGGAGTCTTATCCAGAGTTGTTTGCTTGAGGTAAATTTTCGAGGACGAAAATCTTTTAAGTGGGGGAGAGTTGTAACGCCCACTTTCGTTTAATCGTTTATTTAATCGAGTTTAGGTGATTATATTATAATTATATAATATATGCATGATTTTGGTATGTCTTGATGATTTATGATGATTTGATCGATGACGTGATGAGTTATGAGTTTTGGAAGATTTGATAAGGATATGAGAATTATTTTATTGTTAAATAAAATAAAGATTTGAAAATAATATAAAATATTTAGTTGAGGGCTGTTTTGATATTTTAGATAGTTTTGGGTGAGAAAGTGAGATAAGATAAGTAATTAAGAAGAGGTATATAAAGGTTAGACATAGTTTTAGAAAAACATTGTACGTACGACTGTTTTGTAGAAAAAGGGAGAAAAAGCCAAGTCTAGAGAAACCAAGGAAGAGTGCTGCGATTTTCTTCAAACAAGGTAAGGGTGAGACTAATAATTCAATAACGTTGATTGTTGTAATTCTGATGATTAAATGACAAAGTTAGGATTGATTTAGAAAAGGTTGGAAATTAGGTCAAAACCCTAAAAATTGATGATCAAACGGTAAAACTTGATTAGATTGACGTAGAAACCTTCCTTTAACCTTAGAACATGTTTAGGATGGATTATGGAATCAAAATTAGGCTTTGAACCATGTTGTTTGATGGATTTTCGAGAAAACCCGTAGTCTGCCCGTGCTTCTGTTCATCGCTCGCCACGGCGAGGGATGATCCTCACCTCGCAAGTGATGAACTTCATCGCTCGCCACGCGAGCCCTTTCCCTTCGCCTCGCGAGTTGTTTGGTGCAACTCGCCATGGCAAGCAACCCTTCCTCGCCTCGCGAGCATAGGCAGAGAGCATGTCATATTTTGTGTTTCGACCTTTTTAGTTGGACCTTGGATGCCTTAGAGTGCCTGAACATACCGAGTATTGATTAGGAATGAATGTAGGATCAGATTGAACCCAGAACAACATTAGTTTGGGAGATGAGTGGTACTCGCCATGGCGAGTAAGAAGTCTCGCCTCGCGAGTACAGCCAGGATGCAGTTGCTTGTTTGTTTGTGCGATCTGTGTCGCACGTGTTGATCTAGAGTGAACCCCTAACTAGTAATAAGACCTAGTGATGACGTTTAATGCAGTCTGTAGAGTTGTTTAAGTTATGTTGATATTAATTGGACATGAACTAATGTATTGTATATTCATGCAAGATATGAAAGCTTGATAATGATGCAATTTATGTGCTATTGATATAATAATATCATCTCGTTTATGTGACCTGTTTATGCTGCTTCCGTTATTTAACTAAGTGCATAAGTATATGATGAAGTTAGCTCCAAATTATTGGATGCATGATGATATGTTGATTACGATGTTTTGTCCATAAGTGTCCATGCATAGCATCTCATTGAGCTTAGTCCTCACCACGAATATTAGGAGCTTTGTCCTCCGCACGTTTTATAGGAGCTTTGTCATCCGCACGATTAAAGTATATTAATACTTATGATGATGATTGGTACCACATGCATATAAGGAGTCTAAGAGCATTGTCGCATTGTCATGATTAAGATGTCTTGTTGATAATGAATGATTACGTGATTATGTGATAAGTGGTTATCGAATATGTTATGTTGTTCATGATAATTGGATATATGATTATGTTATAACTGTTTAGCAATTATGCAATGTTATTTAAGGAATGATTGTGATGTTAATTTATGATTCGCAATTACATTGATTAATGTTATTTGATTATGAAATCTCACCCCTTCTGCTTGAAAATGTTGCCCTTCGTATAGGTAACTAGCAGGTGATCGTTGTTATCACGATTTTCGGGTGTCAAGTCATTAATTAGGCTTGAACCTTTCAACCTTTGATATTCTCTATTTTTTCTTGGGAAGGGCAAAATTGAGAAAAAACCCTTAGAGTCTAAGTTCGGGGGTCGTTTTCACTATGGGAAGGTGTTAGGCACCCGGAACGATTATGGTATTCCATAAGAACCGTTCTCCTAAGTTTCTTTCTACGCTTTACTTTTATTGCCTACTCATTGAAAAAGAAGTTTTATTTGAGTGAAGAATGGGGGGAGAGAAGATGATTGAGATTTTATTTTATTTGGCTTGGAGGAGTTTTGACTCATTGCCTACGTACCCTTTTAAGGGATCAAAACCAAACGTAGTTCATTCTCAAAAATTGTTTTTTTGTTTTTATTGGTTGATTTTAAGTTTGAAAAGAAAAAGAGGAATTTTGAAGAATGGAGATGAGAGGCCTCAAGGGCATGAGATTTGGAAGATGTGAGGTGGAATTAGTTATTTTGCAAAATAAAGTCTAAGTATGATTAAAATTCATTAAGATTTTTACTTAAGAAAATAAAAGGAAAATGAGGAGTTTTGACTCCTATTTTGGAAAAAAGGTTTTCAAGTGAGGTTATTCACATTTTTTTTTGGGAAATGATTTTTGTCTAAGTGTTATAAAACCTAAGCATACATCTAAGCATACATCCCCTAATCATGCATCTAGAATATCCATGTGGGGTGTGTGCATGTGTCGGTGCTTGTGTCGGTGTACATCACTTATAATGTCCATAGTCCTTTACATCGAGTCCTAAATACATGCCATGGTCTTGCAAGAATTTAAAAGATGAATTTAAACTAGCCTAAAATATTACATAACCATTGGAAATTAAAAAATTGCAAGAAATAAAGCCTAATCTAATAGAAATGAGAATGATGTGGTAAGATGCTATGAGATGAGTGAAACATGAGTCAACAATGTTAGCAAAACAAGATGTAACATGAGTGATAGGAAAAAGCAATCAATTGAATATGAAATGAAATGGTAAAGAAATGATGAGAATAACCAAGACATAATGAGAAGAAAAAGTTGCTTGAAATGCAAGAAACACACAAATCATACCAAAACAGTAGCACAATCATAAAATCAACATCACATTTAACATAAAATTGCATACTAATTGCTCATAACATGTGCCAAAATATTAAGAACAAAATGTGACGAGAAAAAAAAACACGAGAAAATCAATTAAAACGGTAAAAACACATCAAAGACTACACATATATTTTTTTGCCAATTTTAACATGTGAAAAACACACAAAAATAACAAGAAATCATTAAAATACTCATGAGAATTTTCACGGATCTTTTAGATGAAAAAATTGGACGCAGAGAGGTTCAAATAGCAAGCATGCAGGGTGCGAATAGCACAAAAATGCAAGAAACGTAAGAAACTGCAAAGAAAAAGGCCCAAGCCCAAAACCTAAAGGCCTGGAAGCATAGGGAGCGTTGGATTGATCTAGGGAGGGAAACCCTAGATCCAACGCTCAGGATTGAAGGGATTGGACCGGTCTTGAACCGGTCCGGTCTAGTTGTCTATATATATGCCTAGGCGCCGGTTCAATCACTCTTAACCTTACTTTCTCTCTCTTCTCCTTCGCTCTCTCCAACTTCTCTCTTCTCTCTTCGCCGGTTTCTTCTAGAAACGGCTGGAGACGATGAAGATCGGCCGGAACCTTCAAGGTTCGCCGGAAACTTCATCCTCTCCGGTGAGAAATCCCAGATTTTGACCTAAATTCCAGAAACCTAAAATTCTTACTTCAATCGAATCCTCTCTTCGTTCTAAACATGATTCTGGCATTGGTTTTCGCATGCAAGGCTTGAATCTTTGTAGATCTACACTTCTTATTTACGGTTTTGAAAAACATTTTAGGTTTTCAATCTTTTTTGAAAGAAACTTTTGAAAACCCTAGGGATCTACATCGATTCGTTCTTGTTGAGGCTTTTCGAGAAAGAAAAATGAGATTTAGGTTTTTACCTGAGGTTTTCTTCATTCGAAGGTTCTTGAGGAAGATTCTGGCAATTTGATCTGGTTTTTGTTGTTGATTTGGCTTGAGAACCGAAAATAAATCGGTTATTTCACTGGTTTTCTCTCTTCATCTTCTTCGCCAGTTCGAATCTTTTCTTTTTCTCTTCTTCTCAAACCTCCTTCAGCCTCTGTGATCGGCGCTTGAAGTTCTTCACCTCCGGTGAGGAATTCGTGCCTTGAATTGCAGAGGGATCAATTCAATGATGAAGATTCATCAATGAATCTCTGAGAATTGATCAAAATCTTGATGAATTTTGATGAATTTGATTCTGGAAAATTTAGGGTTTATGTGATTGTTCTTGTGTTCTTTGGTGATTTCTGAATTTTCTGATCTAACAGAATAGAGAGAGAAATTGAGAAATCTGTTTGTGATGTGGCATCTGATGAATCGTCCTCTGACTTGTGCATTCAATGCGCCTTTTATAGGCTGCCACATGTACCTGAGACCCAATGGGACACTGCCATCTGGACTTGAACTTTTAGGGCTTTTCTGCAAAAAAGAAACCAAAAGGACTAAACTGTAATAAAAAAGGACTAAAAAATGCAATAATGAAAAGTATTGGACAAAATATGTAATTTTTGAAAAGTTTTGGACTAAAAATGCAAGTCCTAAAGTGTTTGAGGACTGAAATGCAAATTAAAATAAAATTGAACTAAAATTGGTAAATTGGACAAAACGTAAAGTGAAACCAAAAATAAAAATCAACAAAAGGACTAAAATGGACCAAATACTGACATGAGGTATTTTAAAATACCTCCCTGTCGAAATTTTGACAGGAAAAGACCAAAATGCCCCTAGGGACTAAACTGACTCAAACTGACTCAAATGCAATTTTTGAAATGATTTTAAACAGAGATTCAACAATGATTTGTACAGACAAGTTTAAAAGACTCAGAGATAACACAGGGACTAAAATGGGTTCCAATGCAGGAAATGACCAAAATACCCTTTTTGTATGATTTTTGAAATAAAATGCAAGAAAAGTAATGCGATGTTTCTGAGAGTTTTTAGATGACTTGTAATGCAAGAAAAGACAGACAGAGGCAGTAAAGTACGCTTGAAAAGAGAGTAAAGGTTCAGAGTAAAATAACAGAGAATTGACAAATATCAGTGTTAGAAAAGAAATTTGAACGAGTATTTTTAGGTCCAAAATCAGGGTATAATAGCTGCCCCTATTTAAGTTTCTTTGTCCGGAGGGTCAAGAGACGGAGTCTTTGGCTTGACGGGACGAAGATACTTAAATATTAACATTTGCACTGTGTTTGGACGTAAAAATACGCTTGTACATTTTCAAATATCATGAATGCCATGCAACATTTGGATTATGAATGCGAGACGAACGAGAGTTGGAACTAACAAAAGATGTCGTATACATTGCGGGATTGGTAGACATTGGCAAGGTAACAGATAACAGAATAGGTAGGGGACTAGGAACAAATTGACGGGTACAAGCTGCTCTTGGATTGAGCTGGGCACTTGACCGGGAATAAAAGCAGACAAACAGGTGCGAGGTGTTCTTGGATTCGAACTGGTCACTCGACCGGGGACATAGAAAAGGTAGACAGGTACGAGTTATTCTTGATTCGAACTGGTCACTCGACTGAAAGCAAAGGCAAATAGACCGGTGCGAGCTTATTCTTGGATGCGAACTGGTTACTCCACCGGAGACAAAGGCAAATAGACAGGTGCAAGCTGCTCTTGGATTTGAACTAGCCACTTGACCAAAATCATAGACACATAGACAGGTACGAGCTGTTCTTGGATTCGAACTGGCAACTCGACCGATAACATAAGCAAATTGATAGGTACAAGCTGTTTTTGGACTTGAACTAGCCACTTGACCAAACAGAAACATATTGATAGGTACAAGCTGCTCTTGGATTGAGCTGGGCACTCGACCGATAACATAAGCAAATTGATAGGTACAAGCTGTTCTTGGACTTGAACTAGCCACTTGACCAAACGGAAACATATTGATAGGTACAAGCTGCTCTTGGATTGAGCTGGGCACTCGATCGGGAATAAAGGCAGACAGATAGGTGCGAGCTTGTTCTTGGATGCGAACTGGTTACTCCACCGGAAACATAAACAAACAGACAGGTGCAAGCTGCTCTTGGATTGAGCTAGCCACTTGACCGAACAGAAACAGATAGACAGGTACAAGCTGTTCTTGGACTTGAACTAGCCACTTGACCGAACAGAAACAAATTCACAGGGGATTAGTTCTTTTGACAAAATATAGGTTGAAATTGACTTGACGTCGATTTGATTTGAAAGGTAGAAATTGACCAATATTATTGGCTCACAAGGTTTTGACAGAGAACCTGACATGAGTATTGAATTGAGACTGATGTTGACATTGGAAATGCAATATGCATGAATGATATAACAGTTCATTAAATGCATGGGCACGTAATTGCATGATTATGCATGTATGAATGCTTGTAATGCATGACTGTTGGTAGTTTGTAGACACAGTTTCGCAGAGACAGACAAGACACTGGAGTATTGGGCACGTAATGGCTCGTGCTAAATTACACATTCCTGGAAATCCTCTTTGGAGATAACGTCTGTTATCGCGATTTTCGGGTGTCAAGTCATTAATTAGGCTTGAACCTTTCAATCTTTGATATTCTCTATTTTTTCTTGGGAAGGGCAAAATTGAGAAAAACCCTTAGATTCGAAGTTCGGGGGTCGTTTTCGCTACGGGAAGGTGTTAGGCACCCGAAACGATTATGGTATTCCATAAGAACCGTTCTCCTAAGTTTATTTCTACGCTTTATTTTTATTGCCTACTTATTAAAAAAGAAGTTTTATTTGAGTGAAGAATGGGGGGGAGAAAGTGTTTGAGGTTTTATTTTAGTGGACTTGGAGAGGTTTTGACCTCATGCCTACATACCCATTTAAGGGATCAAACTCCATGTAGTTCTCTCTCAAAAATGTTTTTTTGTGTTGTTTGGTTGATTTTAGTTTTTGTTGGAAAATGGTTTTGAAGAAGAGAAAGAGGCCTTAAAGGCATAAGAGAGAAAAATGGTGAATGGTTGGTTCAATTGTTATTAAAAAAAGTCTAAGTAGAAATTAGGATTCATTTGGATTTGGTTAAGAAAATAAAAGAAGAAATTCAATGGAGTTTTGACTCCAAGGTTTGTTTGGAAAAATTTGAGTGATGGAATTGGTTTATTATTTTTTTTTGAAAATTGACATTTGTCTAAAAATCGTGTTTCCTAAACATACATCTAAACGGTAAACATGCAACGTGTGTGTGTGTGTCAGTGCTTGTGTCAGTGTACATCACTTATAGTGTCCATGGTCCTTTACATTGAGTCCTAAATACATGCTATGGTCTTGCAAGGAATTAAGAAAAGAACTAATCTATCTAAAATTATTACAAACCCAATTGATGTAGAAATGAATAGAAAATTGATGCCAAAACTATGGGATGAATGAAATGTGAGATGAAACGGTTAGTATCATAAGGCATAAAAATAGTAGGAAGGTAAACAAAATTGAATAGAATAGCAAGAGAGAAAAAAAGTAACGAAATGAAATAAAGTGGCAAAATATACCTAAAATTGGTTATGACACTTAGACAATGCACATGACCTATAATCCCCTCATTATAGCAATGTTAAATGGATTTGATTTTGAGCTATAATGTGGGAACAAGTAGGACACATTCAAGCCAAGAATCATGACACATTTTCAAAGATATTTTGTACTTTATTTCTTGATAAAAACACACATTGCTTGCAAAACAAGAAAGACATGAAAATCTACACCCACAATCAGCAAGATACACACATGATCAGCAACACATTCACCATGAAATTACACACCAATCATCCACATCACATGCCAACATTTTATAAAAAAATATACCACAAAAATACACAAACTTAGATCGAACACAAAAATAATCAAGAAAAAATAACACACACATTTTTATCATTTTTTAAACCACTGAAAAATATCACAAAAGTATTAAAATGTGTTAAGAAACATATGACAATTTTTTTGGAATTTTTAGAGAAAAGATTGAGCATGCAGAGGTTCAATTAGCAAAAAAGTAGGGTGCAGATAGCAGAAAAAATGGCAAAAACGCATAGGAACCAAAGCCCAAACCAACCAAAAGATCCGGATTCACAGGGAGCGTTGGATTGATCCAGGGAAGGAAACCCTAGATCCAACGGCCAGGAACGAAAGGGATTGGACCGGTCTTGGACCGGTCCGGTTCACTGGCTTATATAAGCATGTGTGCACCGGTTTTTTTCATTCTTTCATGTTCTTTCTCTCTCTAACTCTCACCTAGTGAGAGAAGCTCTCACTTCTCTCTTCTCTCACCTCACCGGATTCTGGAAAAAAGGAGGATGATCTTCATCTTCTCCGGTGGAGTTTGCTCCTCCGGCGTGGTGGCCGGCCGCCCAAGGGTGGCGGCGCCGCCGCCGGAGTTGAGCAAACTTCTCCGATTTCGAAAATTTTTACATTTTTAGATATCCTTTTTTGTCCTGAACACGAATATGGCACTAGATTTTGCATGCAAGATTTGAATCAACGTAGATCTGAAGTTTGTGTTTGCGGTTTTGAAAAATTTTCTTGTTCTTTTTTAGTTCTTTTTGAATGGAAACTTCCAGAGCTTCACGGATCTACGTTAGATTCGTCCTTGTTGATGTTTCTGAGAAAGAAAGTGGAGTTTATGTGTTTACCTATGGTTTTCGGTTGGAGATTTCGAACGAAGATCTTCGGAAACACTTGAATCTGGTTCTGCTTGTTGATTTCTTGCTTTAAAACCGAAAATAAATCGGTGTTGTTCCTTCTTCTTCTTCACCGGTTCAGATTCTGTTTCTTTTTCTCTTCTTCTCAAGCTTCGGATCCTTCGTGATCGTGCTTGAATTCGTCGCCAATGGTGATGAATTCGCACTGGAATTGCGAAGGATTTGATTCGATGATGACGATTCGCAAAAGAATCTCTGAGAATCACAGAAAAAAAGATGAATTTGGTGAATCTGGAAATCTAGGGTTTATGTGATTGTTCTTGTGATTTTTCTGTTTTGTCTGTAACTGCCAAGAGAGAGAATTCTCAGGTGTTTTTGGTGGTGGCGCGTGATTTTTCTTTTTGACTTGTGCATTGAATGCGCCTTTTATAGGCTGCCACTTGTATCTGAGACCCAATGGGACACTGCCACCTGGAATTGGACTTAATTTGACTCTGCCTTGGACTTTTGACCTTAAGGACCTTTCTGCAAAATGTAAAAAATGAGGACTGGACTGTAAATAAGAAAAATGGACTAGAAATGTAATTTTAAAAAGTTTTGGACAAAAAATGCAATTTTGGAAACCTTTTGAGGGACCAAAATGCAATTAAAAGAAAATTGAATTAAAATTGGTAATTTGAAAAAAAAGTAAAGTGAAACCTAAAATAAAATCAACAAAAGGACTAAAACGAACCACTTACTGACATGAGGTATTTTAAAATACCTCCCTGCCGAAAATTTGACAGGAAAAGACCAAAATGCCCCTAGGGACTAAACTGACTCAAACTGACTCAGATGCAGTTTTTGAAATGATTTTTAAACAAAGACTCAACAATAATTCGTACAGACAAGTTGAAAAGACTCAGAGGCAAACACAGGGACTAAAAATGGGTTCCACTACGGGAAATGACCAAAATACCCTTTTGTATGATTTCTGAAATAAAATGCAAGAAAAGTAATGCGACGTTTCAGAGAGTTCTTAAATGACTTGTAATGTCAGAAAAGACAGAGGCAGTAAAATACGTTTAAAAAGAGAGTAAAGATTCCGAGTAAAACAACAGCGAATTGACAAGTATCAGTGTTAGAAAAGAAATTCGAACGAGTATTTTTAGGTCCAAAATCAGGGTATAACAGCTGCCCCTATTTAAGTTTCTTTGTCTGGAGGGTCAAGAGACGGAGTCTTTGGCTTGACGGGACGAAGATACTTAAATTTTAACATTTGCACTGTGTTTGGACGTAAAAATACGCTTGTACATTTTCAAATATCATGAATGCCATGCAACATTTGGATTATGAGTGCAAGACAAACGAAAGCTGGAATTAACAAACGGTGTCGTATCCATTGCGGGATTGGTAGACATTGACAAGATAACAGATAACAGGGTAGATAGGAGACTAGGAACAAATTGACGGGTACAAGCTGCTCTTGGATTGAGCTGGGCACTTGACCGGGAATAAAAGCAGACAAACAGGTGCGAGTTGTTCTTGGATTCGAACTGGTAACTCGATTGAAAGCAAAGGCAAATAGACAGGTGCGAGTTTGTTCTTGGATGCGAACTGGTTACTCCACCGGACAGAAACAGATAGACAGGTACAAGCTGTTCTTGGACTTGAACTAGCCACTTGACCAAACAGAAACATATTGACAGGTACAAGCTGCTCTTGGATTGAGCTGGGCACTCAACCGATAACATAAGCAAATTGATAGGTACAAGCTGTTCTTGGATTCGAACTGGTAACTCGACCGATAACAAAGGCAAATAGACAGGTGTGAGTTTGTTCTTGGATGCGAACTGGTTACTCCACCGGACAGAAACAGATAGACAGGTACAAGCTGTTCTTGGACTTGAACTAGCCACTTGACCAAACAGAAACATATTGACAGGTACAAGCTGCTCTTGGATTGAGCTGGGCACTCGACCGATAACATAAGCAAATTGATAGGTACAAGTTGTTCTTGGATTCGAACTGGTAACTCGACCGATAACAAAGGCAAATAGACAGGTGCGAGTTTGTTCTTGGATTCGAACTGGTTACTCCACCGGACAGAAACAGATAGACAGGTACAAGCTGTTCTTGGACTTGAACTAGCCACTTGACCAAACAGAAACATATTGACAGGTACAAGCTGCTCTTGGATTGAGCTGGGCACTCGACCGATAACATAAGCAAATTGATAGGTACAAGCTGTTCTTGGATTCGAACTGGTAACTCGACCGATAACATTGAAAAGTAAACGGGTGCAAGTTGTTCTTGGATTCGAACTGGTAACTTGACCAAACAGAAACATATTGACAGGTATGAGCTGCTCTTGGATTGAGCTGGGCACTCGACCGAGAATAAAGGCAGACAGACAGGTGCGAGTTGTTCTTGGATGCGAACTGGTAACTCGACCGGAAACATAGACAAATAGGTAGGTTCAAGCTGCTCTTGGATTGAGCTAGCCACTTGACCAAACAGAAACAGATTCACTGGGGATTGTTTTTTTTTGACAAAATATAGATTGAGATTGACTTGACGTCGATTTGATTTGAAAGGTAGAAATTGACCGATATTATTGGCTCACAAGGTTTTGACAGAGAACCCGACATGAGTATTGAATTGAGACTGATGTTGACATTGGAAATGCAATATGCATGAATGATATAACAGTTTCATTAAATGCATGGGCACGTAATATGCATGATTATGCATGTATGAATGCTTGTAATGCATGACTGTTGGCGATTTGTAGACACAGTTCCACAGAGACAGACAAGACACTGGAGTGTTGGGCACGCAGTGGCTCGTGCTATATTACACATTCTTGGAAATCCTCTTTGGAGATGACGTCGTTGGGAGACGTATCGGGACCATGGCTGAGGGCAGGTAGCTATGCAACTTGCTGGGGATAGAATCTCGGGAGACTCTACTGGGAATAATGCCGGATGTATCGTGGACGTCGCATCTGTGGTCAATGCTTTTTGCATGTTATTTTTTCAATTTCATTCATCATTTTTTGCATCCCATTTTTGCCTGGATCGCCCTTTCGGGTTTTCGATCCACCGGGGAAATAAATTCTTTTCATTGCCCCTTTTTTGCCTGAACTGCCCTTTCGGGTTGTCAATCCAGCGGGGTGCTCATTTCTGCCTAAGCCGCCCTTCCGGGTTTTCAACTTAGCGAGCCTATTCATTTTCATGCATTTTCATTCTGTTTTTTCATTCTTGCCATTGACCACAGACTATCCTGGAGGAGAACCTGCTTGTAACATATATTGAAATAGACACCAACACACACTTGCTCATGCATGTTCGTTTGAATGTACCCTGTTGCTCAGGTTTGCTTTTCAAAAAACTTTTTCAATTTTCAAGATGTTTGTTTCGAGCATTTGTCATTATTAAAAATAGAAGGAAAATGTTTTTGTACATAACTTTGAAAGTAAAAAGAAAGCAGAGTTTCAAACAAAAGCACAGGCTCAAATTGATGTATAAGAGTGGTGGTCAGCCGAAGGCGTGACTCCACGGATTTACAAAGCTTGGAAAATGGTAATTTTTATTGGTTGGTGGTACATTGAACACAGCAATCATTACATTTCCTAGAAACTTTGAATTCGCAAGCGTAGGAGCTTTTGATGAACCGCCTTTTGTTTCAATCTCATTTTTGCATGAACCGCCCTTCCGGGTTTTCGGTTCATCGAGACGCTCATTCTTGCCTGAGTTGCGTGCAATCTCAGCGAGCTTTTTCATATATATTTTTTTGTCCCTTATTTTTGCCTGGACCGCCCTTTCGGGTTTTCGATCCACCGGGAAGCGCATTTTTGCCTAGGCCGCCCTTTCGGGTTTTCGACCTACCACGCTGTTCTTTTCATATTTCTAGGCAAAGTATTACTTGACTATATCAGCATTCACTGGATTTGGAAGTTCTACACCATCCATGTGTGTAAGGATTAAAGCACCACCGGAGAAGGCCTTCTTGACAACATAAGGACCTTCATAGTTAGGCGTCCACTTGCCCCTTGGGTCGGGTTGCTGGCTTATCCTCCTTTTCAATACAAGTTCCCCTGCCTTGAATTCTCGAGGATGGACTTTCTTGTCAAAGGCAGTTTTCATTCTTGCTTGATATGACTGTCCACGAGCCATGGCATCCATACGTTTTTCCTCAATCAAATTCAACTGATCATACCGGCTTTGGCACCATTCAGCCTCAGATAACTTTGCTTCCATGATCACACGGAGAGATGGGATCTCCACTTCCAAAGGAAGAACTGCTTCCATACCATATACAAGAGAGAAAGGGGTTGCCCCAGTTGAACTGCGCACAGTAGTACGGTAGCCATGCAGAGCATAGGGTAACATCTCATGCCAGTCCTTGTAAGTGGTTACCATCTTCTGGACAATTCTCTTGATATTCTTGTTGGCGGCCTCAACGGCACCATTCATCTGAGGTCTATAGGGAGAAGAGTTATGATGCTCAATTTTGAATTCTTCACAAAGAGCTTGCACCACATTGTTATTCAGGTTGGTACCATTGTCGGTAATAATCTTGCTGGGAACACCATATCGACAGATGATGTTGTTCTTGATGAACTTAGCTACCACTTGCTTGGTCACATTGGTATAAGATGCTGCTTCAACCAACTTGGTGAAGTAGTCAATTGCCACTAAGATGAAACGATGACCATTTGAAGCCTTTGGTTCAATTCTTCCAATCATGTCGATGCCCCACATTGAAAACGGCCATGGGGATGAAATAATGTTGAGAGCGTGCGGAGGCACATGAATCTTATCAGCATAGATTTGACATTTGTTGCACTTTCTGGCGTGTTGATAGCAATCATGCTCCATGGCCATCCAGTAGTAACCTGCCCGTAACAACTTCCTTGACATAGTATGCCCTGTAGCATGGGTCCCGAAGGTACCGTCATGTACATCATGCATTAACTGCTCTGCTTCGTGTTCATCAACACATCTTAACAATACCATGTCATAGTTTCTCTTGTACAGAATATCTCCATCTAACAGGAATCTACTGGCCAATCTTCTCAGGGTCTTCTTGTCTTGGTTGGAAGCACCTGGCGGATACTCACGGCTCAGCAAGAACTGTTTGATGTCGTAGTACCAGGGTTTATAGCCAGCCACATTTTCACCAGCCTGATCGATCACATCCCCAATAGCAAACACATGTGAAGGTCTTTCAAGGCGTTGCACTTTGATTATTGGCACATCATTCCAATGGTTTACTCGAAACATGGAGGATAGAGTAGCAAGAGCATCAGCCATTTGGTTCTCATCACGAGGAATATGGTGCAGCTCAACCTTTGTAAAATATGTCAGCAGACGTCTCGCATAAAAGGAATTCGGGCCATATTGTTGGTACATTCGAACAGAATTCGGGCGGTAAAAGGAATGTGATGCCCCTGTGGGGATACAATGACTGCCCCAATTCCTTTACCATAAGCATTGACAGCACCATCAAAGACTAAACCCCACTTGCTATTGGGATCTGGACCTTCATCAATCAACGGTTCTTCGCAGTCTTTTGATTTTAAATACATGATCTCTTCATCGGGGAAATCGAACTCAATTGGTTGATAATCATCAAGAGGTTGGTACATTGATCGGCAAGAATGCTACCCTTGATTGCCTTTTGAGTTTTGAACACAATATCGTATTCAGACAAAAGCATCTGCCAGCGTGCAATCTTCCCAGTAACAGCAGCTTTCTCAAAGATATACTTTATCGGATCCATTCTGGATATCAACCACGTTGTATGATTCACCAAATAATGACGCAGACGTTTAGCGGCCCAGGCCAAAGCACAACAAGTCTTCTCAAGCATTGTATACCGAGTTTCACAATCGGTGAACTTCTTGCTTAGATAGTAGATAGCATGTTCTTTCTTTCCAGTCTCATCTTGTTGACCAAGTACGCATCCCATGGATTCATCAAATACTGCCAAATACATAATCAAAGGCCTTCCTTCCACGGGTGGGACAAGGATAGGTGGTTCCAGCAGGTAATTCTTGATGCTATCAAAAGCTTCTTGGCATTCATCATTCCATACAATAGGCTGATTCTTTCTGAGTAGCTTGAAGATCGGCCCGCAGGTTGCGGTCATGTGAGATATGAATCGGGAGATGTAATTCAAACGCCCGAGGAAACCTCTGACTTGCTTCTCGGTTTGTGGAGCTGGCATTTCTCGGATGGCCCGGACTTTATCAGGATCGACTTCAATGCCCTTTTGGCTGACAATGAAGCCTAATAACTTTCCGGATCTGACACCGAATGTACATTTGTTAGGATTCAATCGAAGCTTGTACTTTCTCAACCTTTCGAACATCTTTGTTAAATATTCAACATGTTGCTCCTCATCTGTTGACTTTACAATCATGTCGTCCACATATACTTCGACTTCCTTGTGAATCATGTCATGAAACAGAGTAGTCATCCCTCTTTGGTAGGTAGCACCAGCATTTATTAGGCCGAATGGCATCACTTTGTAGCAGAAAGTACCCCATGGAGTGATAAAAGACGTCTTTTCTCTATCTTCAAGAGACATTTTGATTTGATTGTAACCGGAGAAACCATCCATGAAGGAGAACACCTTAGACTGAGCAGTATTATCAACAAGCACATCAATATGAGGTAATGGAAAGTTGTCTTTTGGACTGGCTTTGTTCAGGTCTCTGAAGTCAACACACATCCGGACTTTACCATCCTTCTTTGGCACAGGTACAATATTGGCAACCCATTCAGGGTACTCAACTGTCATGAGGAAACCCGCATCAATCTGTTTTTGAACCTCGCTCTTAATCTTGAGAGCCATATCTGGATGAGTCCTTCTCAATTTCTGCCTGACGGGAGGACATTCAGGCTTGGTGGGGATCCGATGCTCCACAATCTTAGAATCTAGACCTGGCATATCTTCATACGACCATGCAAAAATATTCGGATATTCCCGGAGGAGTTGGATGATCTTTTTTTTAACCCCTTCCTCTAGAGCAGCACCGATCTTGATTTCTCGCTTGTTCTCCTCGGTACCTATGTTGATAAGCTCAATCTCTTCTTGGTGAGGCTGAATGGCTTTCTTTTCTTGCTCAAGTAGCCGAGTGATCTCATATGGTATATCATCACTTTCCTCATCTTCGGCTTCATACACTGGGAATTCAAAATCCAGAGGTAATGCAGGGTTACTGTGCCCAACGGGTTTATTATAGTTCAATCTGCGTAAAATGGTTGGATGATTTTAGAAAGAAGTTTTTATGCAGATTTTTGAAATTAATAAGAAAATACAGATGTTTTGGTTTTTTCTGGCATTACCATTATTTCCAAGGAAAAAAAGCACTAAAAAATAAAAAATAAAAATAAAAAAATAAAGGTCGTGAAAGAAACGACAATTTTTATTAATAACGGCGATGCCGAAACAAACATGCCCTTACAGAAAATATCACTGTCGCTTCGGGCAGAGCGAGAGGATTTGTTATTTTTGAAAAACAAAACACTTAAGCAACAAGACACATTACTCGGAAACATGCATGATTGAAGGAATGATGATGGCATCCCAATTTCTCGCAATGCCTCCTGGTATAACAAACATAGGCCTAGGATCAAATCCAGTCGCCTTTTCAGTAATTGCATTGACAAACCCAACACTGTAGAAGGTTCATGTGGAGACTCCTGAAGTTGGGGAATATCCGAGACCCTCTTTGTGCTTATTCTCAAGGAGTTGTATTAACTTGCCCCAGCCAGCAGCTTGTCCTTCTTGGATGTCATTGACAGTCAGATAATTGTCGTTCATCAGGCTCTGGATGTCATTCTGAATAACGTAGCAACCCCAAGGATTATGGAAGCATTCTGGGCAACTGGCATGATCATGGCTGAACAGAGAAGCTTTGCACAGCTTGATGTGTAGAGGCACCAGAGGAGTTGCGACGTTACGGACATCAAGTCTAGGAGCTTCCTCACATACTTCGATCATATTTACAGCGGCATGATTTGGAAGAGGATTGTCGAGGACATGTGGGACATTATTCTCAAAAGTCAGCTTTCCTTGATCAATGAGCTTCTTCACGATATACTTCAAAGCGTAGCATCCCTCGACATCATGATCCAGGGCGCCTTGATGAAAATCACATTTGAGATCGGACCTGAACCTTGGAGGCAACGGATCAGGTGGGGGCTTGCCCTGTCTGGTTGTACAATGCCCTCTATGGAGTAAAGTCGGAAGCAACTCAGCATACAACATCGGTATCGGAGGGAAAGTAGGTCTAGCTTGCTGATTTTGTTGTTGTTGTTGAACTGGCAACTGTTGTTTCATCTGTTGAGCGATTGCATTAACGGGTACTTGAGGTTGACCCGATGGCAGAGGGTACTGATGATAAAATGGCGGAAAGAAAGGATGCTGAGAATATGGCGCATATGGGTATGACGGAGGCATTTGGGCTGCATTGATAGGAGCAACAGTAGCCATGGATTGACCGGCTCCAGCTGACACCATCCCTACTTCCGTTTCTTTCTTCTTGTGGTGTCCATTACCATACCTCTTTGATGCATTCACAGAGGATTCAGCTTTCTCGAACACAATGATTCCATCCCTGACGGCTTCTTCCAGACGAGTTCCCATGGTGACCATCTCCGAAAAGTTATTCGGGGCAGCAATGATCATTCTCTCAACATAATCCTTTTTCAAGGTCTTTAAGAATGTCTGGGTCATTTCTTCTTCATCAAGAGCGGGAGTAATGCGGGCAGCTGCCCCCCTCCATCTCTGTGCGTATTCACGGAAGCTTTTCTCTTTCTTCTGGGAGAGAGATCTGAGGAATTCCCTGTTCGGCTTCAATCGGGTGTTAAACCCATAGTGGCTCTTGAAAGCAGCGGCTAATTCATCAAAGGTATGGATGTCATTTTTGCTCAAACTAGTATACCACTCTGCAGCATCTTCCATCAAACTATCCTGGAAGCAGTGGATCATAAGGGAATCATTGTCTTTGTAATTGCCCATCTTTCGGACGTACTTGATGATGTGGTTCTGGGGACAAGTCAGCCCGTTGTATCGGTCGAAATCTGGGATTTTGAACTTCTTAGGGACATCCACCTTTGACACCAAGCAGAGATCTTGAGTTTTGAAAGAGTCCGCATTCCCTCGATTGGCTTTGATCTCATGACGGAGTTCTTTAGCAAGTTCCTCCATCATCTCTTCCATGGTTTTGGTTACGGGGATGCTTCCGTGCTGTGTGTTGATGTTAACACTTTGAGGCATGGTATGCACAAGAGGCTCGGTGACAGCTGCCGTTGTTTGTGGCAAAGTAGAATTGATGGAGACAGCATTTGTTGCAGGGATCAGAACATTGTTAGCAGTGCCCGAAGTGCCCGCTGCAGTACTAGGAGTGAAGAACGGTGGAAGCCCATACGGAAACCCAGCTGGCATAGCGAAGCGAGCGTCTGTAGATGCAGTTGGGAGCACGCTTGTAGTCACCGGTATAGCTGTGGCTATAGGGATAGCCGTGGCTGATTGTTCTTGAGCGGCTAGCAGAGCGGTCATGACATCATTAGCCTTAGCCAATTCTTCCCTTAGAGTGGCTAACTCGGTACGGAGCTGAGCATTCTCTTCTTCCATGGCTGCCGAATGCTTCTTTCTGTAGAGTCTAGTCCAGTGTATTCTGTCTGATTCGTAAACTTTCCGAGCACGAGCCACCTTTCAATCTATGGCAGAAGAACCAGGAGGCAGTGAGCACTTGGAAACCCTTTGTGACTTGATGAATGATGCACATGATGCATGATATGCACAAATGCAAATGCAAAAGTTGTTTTTTTTTGGACATCGAAGGATTTTTAGACAAATTAGGAGTTTTGTAAACAATATCTAAACAAGCAAAGCAAAACGAAGCGTTTACAAGATGAATCCCTTTGAAATACTAAGCCAAGGGAAGACTTTTGAAATATAAACAAATAAAACTCTCAAGCATAGGAAGTGGTGGGATGATCCTCAGACTCAGACTCCGAATCCGAACCGCAGTATCTAGCATAGAAGTTGCGTCGTCCTCTGGCTCTCTTGGAGTCCCGCATAAGTAGCTCATCCTTTTCTTCAAGTTCCCTTCGGACCTTAACCAATTCCTTCTTCAACATCAGGTTCTCATGAGTCTTCTGCTCATCCTTACCATCCAAAGTCATGATTAGATTCTCAGCCTCATTGTATCGGGCCTTCCACATTTGTTTCTCACGACTTTCCATGGCCAGATGCTCCTGATACATCTCCTGAGTAGTGGGAGGTAAAGGCAAAGGTATAGATGGAGCAGATGCAGCCACATGTCTCATAGCAGGGTATGGCATACCAATCTCTTCGGCTCGGTTTATTACCCACTGAGTATAGGCCTCGTGAGCAATACCAGATCTCACACCCAAATGCTTCACACTCTTCCTACGGACCTTAGACCAAGCCCTTGTGAAAGCCTCCCTTTGTCCGGTGGGGGCGTTCGAATAGTAGAAGAACTCTGGAGATGTAGCAAGATTGATGGGCTTTGTCTTCATAGGGAACCCAAACTGCCTCATAGCAAGCTCCGGATTGTAGTTGATTCCCCCACGGGTACCAAGAAGAGGTACATTGGGAAAGTCTCCACAACCAGTAATAATCTCCTTAACCCGAGCGGCGGGAGTGATCCAGACCACCTCGTTAGGAGAGAGAGCCATCATCCGCTGTGAGTAGGACCAATCCTCCGAGTTGTCATGGAAGGAGCTCGGAAGGTGAGAAATAAACCACCTATACAGGAGAGGCACGCAGCAAAGGATATACCCATGACCTTTGAGAGTCCGGTCATGGATAGCATGGTACGTGTCAGCTAGCAAGGTAGGAACCGGATTCCTAGAATGGAAGATCTCAATAGCATTCATATCCACAAAGTTGTCGAGATTCGGGAAGAGAATGAGCCCATAGACAAGCAATGCAAGAATAGCCTCGAGTGCGTCCTGACAAGTAGTTTTGAGATTAGCTTGCTCAAGTAGATACTTTGAAGTGAACCCTTGGATGTGAGACTTAGTAGTAAGATGCTTGGAGAGATCGGAAGTATTGAGATAGAGATCCTTAGCAATAACCAGAGGAGTAAGAGAAGCCCCGGGACCGGTGAAAGGCGTCTTCTCGGCTATAGGTGAATCCAATAAGTGGGAATAAGCCTCAAGAGTAGGGACCAACTGGAAATCCGAGAAAGTGAAGCAGCGGAAACTCGGGTCATAGAATTGCACTAGAGTGTGCACGAGCTTCTCTTCAATATTAGTCCGGAGAATAGTAAGCAAACCACCATACCGGAGTCGGAAACCTGTTTGATTCTTAACCTTGAGTGCCAACTCTCTCAAACTAACCAAATCGACCTCCTTGAACTTGTAGGATTTAGTCTTCTTCATACCTGTAATGTTTACAAAGTTTTTAATTTGTCCAATCCTTCGATGAACGCATGAGAAAAAATTTATGCATGAATGCATGTATGCATGATTGTTTTTTCAATTACAGAGAAAACATGGAGGGTTTGAGATTAAAGTCGAGGAGCCAAGGGCGGACACGGTGCCCGGTAAACTAGGGCTTAGGATAATAGTAACCAAGGTTCTAATCAAGTTCCCAAACTACAACCTCTCTTACGTATATCATGGTAGCACGGGACAACGTCCGTTCCATGTTTATTCGCAAGAAGGTCTAGCTTGAGTGTAGTATCGCGTGACGACTAAAACTCGAGACAACACTCGGTTTAGCCACCGCACTACGTCCTAAAAAAAGGCCAGGGATGGGTTTGGTAACTACGGTCCATAGCATCGTCGAACAATTGAAAGCAAAGTGCCTAAGCATGACAACACACGCCGACAATATTACTTCCAAAATGCCTCAGCTATGTGAGATTGATCGCATAATCCAATACACGAGGCAACCCTCGGATCGAATTGTCGATTATATCTCTACCTATTCATAAGTTCACTCAGCCCGGGTATAGGACTTTTGATATTCTCACCCCACACGTCAAATGAAGATAAACAAGTATTCACATATGTAAGCAATAAAACAAAGTGTAAATATAAAATAAGGAAAACTAGGCGTGACCCGCTAACAATGTCCCCAATGAAGTCGCCATTTCTGTTATCGCGATTTTCAGGTGTCAAGTCATTAATTAGGCTTGAACCTTTCAATTTTTGATATTCTCTATTTTTTCTTGGGAAGGGCAAAATTGAGAAAAACCCTTAGATTCGAAGTTCGGGGGTCGTTTTCGCTACGGGAAGGTGTTAGGCACCCGAAACGATTATGGTATTCCATAAGAACCGTTCTCCTAAGTTTATTTCTACGCTTTATTTTTATTGCCTACTTATTAAAAAAGAAGTTTTATTTGAGTGAAGAATGGGGGGGAGAAAGTGTTTGAGGTTTTATTTTAGTGGACTTGGAGAGGTTTTGACCTCATGCCTACATACCCATTTAAGGGATCAAACTCCATGTAGTTCTCTCTCAAAAATGTTTTTTTGTGTTGTTTGGTTGATTTTAGTTTTTGTTGGAAAATGGTTTTGAAGAAGAGAAAGAGGCCTTAAAGGCATAAGAGAGAAAAATGGTGAATGGTTGGTTCAATTGTTATTAAAAAAAGTCTAAGTAGAAATTAGGATTCATTTGGATTTGTTTAAGAAAATAAAAGAAGAAATTCAATGGAGTTTTGACTCCAAGGTTTGTTTGGAAAAATTTGAGTGATGGAATTGGTTTATTATTTTTTTTTGAAAATTGACATTTGTCTAAAAATCGCGTTTCCTAAACATACATCTAAACGGTAAACATGCAACGTGTATGTGTGTCAGTGCTTGTGTCAGTGTACATCACTTATAGTGTCCATGGTCCTTTACATTGAGTCCTAAATACATGCTATGGTCTTGCAAGGAATTAAAAAAAGAACTAATCTATCTAAAATTATTACAAACCCAATTGATGTAGAAATGAATAGAAAATTGATGCCAAAACTATGGGATGAATGAAATGTGAGATGAAACGGTTAGTATCATAAAGCATAAAAATAGTAGGAAGGTAAACAAAATTGAATAGAATAGCAAGAGAGAAAAAAAGTAACGAAATGAAATAAAGTGGCAAAATATACCTAAAATTGGTTATGACACTTAGACAATGCACATGACCTATAATCCCCTCATTATAGCAATGTTAAAGGGATTTGATTTTGAGCTATAATGTGGGAACAAGTAGGACACATTCAAGCCAAGAATCATGACACATTTTCAAAGATATTTTGCACTTTATTTCTTGATAAAAACACACATTGCTTGCAAAACAAGAAAGACATGAAAATCTACACCCACAATCAGCAAGATACACACATGATCAGCAACACATTCACCATGAAATTACACACCAATCATCCACATCACATGCCAACATTTTATAAAAAAATATACCACAAAAATACACAAACTTAGATCGAACACAAAAATAATCAAGAAAAAATAACACACACATTTTTATCATTTTTTAAACCATTGAAAAATATCACAAAAGTATTAAAATGTGTTAAGAAACATATGACAATTTTTTTGGAATTTTTAGAGAAAAGATTGAGCATGCAGAGGTTCAATTAGCAAAAAAGTAGGGTGCAGATAGCAGAAAAAATGGCAAAAACGCATAGGAACCAAAGCCCAAACCAACCAAAAGATCCGGATTCACAGGGAGCGTTGGATTGATCCAGGGAAGGAAACCCTAGATCCAACGGCCAGGAACGAAAGGGATTGGACCGGTCTTGGACCGGTCCGGTTCACTGGCTTATATAAGCATGTGTGCACCAGTTTTTTTCATTCTTTCATGTTCTTTCTCTCTCTAACTCTAACCTAGTGAGAGAAGCTCTCACTTCTCTCTTCTCTCACCTCACCGGATTCTGGAAAAAAGGAGGATGATCTTCATCTTCTCCGGTGGAGTTTGCTCCTCCGGCGTGGTGGCCGGCCGCCCAAGGGTGGCGGCGCCGCCGCCGGAGTTGAGCAAACTTCTCCGATTTCGAAAATTTTTACATTTTTAGATATCCTTTTTTGTCCTGAACACGAATATGGCACTAGATTTTGCATGCAAGATTTGAATCAACGTAGATCTGAAGTTTGTGTTTGCGGTTTTGAAAAATTTTCTTGTTCTTTGTTAGTTCTTTTTGAATGGAAACTTCCAGAGCTTCACGGATCTACGTTAGATTCGTCCTTGTTGATGTTTCTGAGAAAGAAAGTGGAGTTTATGTGTTTACCTATGGTTTTCGGTTGGAGATTTCGAACGAAGATCTTCGGAAACACTTGAATCTGGTTATGCTTATGGATTTCTTGCTTTAAAACCGAAAATAAATCGGTGTTGTTCCTTCTTCTTCTTCACCGGTTCAGATTCTGTTTCTTTTTCTCTTCTTCTCAAGCTTCGGATCCTTCGTGATCGTGCTTGAATTCGTCGCCAATGGGGATGAATTCGCACTGGAATTGCGAAGGATTTGATTCGATGATGACGATTCGCAAAAGAATCTCTGAGAATCACAGAAAAAAAGATGAATTTGGTGAATCTGGAAATCTAGGGTTTATGTGATTGTTCTTGTGATTTTTCTGTTTTGTCTGTAACTGCCAAGAGAGAGAATTCTCAGGTGTTTTTGGTGGTGGCGCGTGATTTTTTTTTTTTGACTTGTGCATTGAATGCGCCTTTTATAGGCTGCCACTTGTATCTGAGACCCAATGGGACACTGCCACCTGGAATTGGACTTAATTTGACTCTGCCTTGGACTTTTGACCTTAAGGACCTTTCTGCAAAATGTAAAAAATGAGGACTGGACTGTAAATAAGAAAAATGGACTAGAAATGTAATTTTAAAAAGTTTTGGACAAAAAATGCAATTTTGGAAACCTTTTGAGGGACCAAAATGCAATTAAAAGAAAATTGAATTAAAATTGGTAATTTGAAAAAAAAGTAAAGTGAAACCTAAAATAAAATCAACAAAAGGACTAAAACGAACCAATTACTGACATGAGGTATTTTAAAATACCTCCCTGCCGAAAATTTGACAGGAAAAGACCAAAATGCCCCTAGGGACTAAACTGACTCAAACTGACTCAGATGCAATTTTTGAAATGATTTTTAAACAAAGACTCAACAATAATTCGTACAGACAAGCTGAAAAGACTCAGAGGCAAACACAGGGACTAAAAATGGGTTCCACTACGGGAAATGACCAAAATACCCTTTTGTATGATTTCTGAAATAAAATGCAAGAAAAGTAATGCGACGTTTCAGAGAGTTCTTAAATGACTTGTAATGTCAGAAAAGACAGAGGCAGTAAAATACGTTTAAAAAGAGAGTAAAGATTCCGAGTAAAACAACAGCGAATTGACAAGTATCAGTGTTAGAAAAGAAATTCGAACGAGTATTTTTAGGTCCAAAATTTGGGTATAACAACGTCGTTGGGAGACTTATCGGAATCATGACTGAGGGTAGGTAGCTATGCAACTTGCTGGGGATAGAATCTCGGAAGACTCTACTGGGGATAATGCCGTCATTGCCGGGCATTTCAGTGCCGGGTGTACCGTGGATGTCGCATCTGTGGTCAATGCTTTTTGCATGTTATTTTCTCAATTTTTTCATTTTCATTCTTTTTTTTTGCATCCCATTTTTGCCTGGATCGCCCTTTCGGGTTTTCGATCCACCGGGGAAATAAATTCTTTTCGTTGCCCCATTTTTGTCTGAACCGCCCTTTCGGGTTGTCAATCCAGCGGGGTGCTCATTTTTGCCTAAGCCGCACTTCCGGGTTTTCAACTTAGCGAGCCTATTCATTTTCATGCATTTTCATTCTGTTTTTTCATTCTTGCCATTGACCACAGACTATCCTGGAGAAGAATCTGCTTGTAACATACATTGAAATAGACACCAACATACACTCGCTCATGCATGTTTCGTTTGAATGTACCCTGTTGCTCAGGTTTGCTTTCAAAACTTTTTCAATTTTCAAGATGTTTGTTTCAAGCATTTTGTCATTAAAATAGAAAGAAAATGTTTTTTTTTTGTACATAGCTTTGAAAGTAAAAAGGAAATAGAGTTTTAAATAAAAGCACAGGCTCAAATTGATGTATAAGAGTGGTGGTTAGCCGAAGGCGTGACTCCACGGATTTACAAAGCTTGGAAAATGGTAATTTTATTGGTTGGTGGTACATTGAACACAGTAATCACTACATTTCCTGGAAATTTTGAATTTGCAAGCACAGAAGCTTCAGATGAAGATGGTCATTTAACAGCTGCAGATGCCCCAAGGGGACGGTGGTTGGCCAGATATAGTTACTTGCCTTTTGTTTCAATCTCAATTTTGCATGAACCGCCCTTCCGGGTTTTCGGCTCATCGAGACGCTCATTCTTGGCTGAGTTGCGTACAATCTCAGCGAGCTTTTTCATATATTTTTTTTTGTCCCTTATTTTTGCCTGGACTGCCCTTTCGGGTTTTCGATCCACCGGGAAGCGCATTTTTGCCTAGGCCGCCCTTTCGGGTTTTCGACCTACCACGCTGTTCTTTTCATATTTCTAGGCAAAGTATTTCTTGACTATATCAGCATTCACAGGATTTGGAAGTTCTACACCATCCATGTGTGTAAGAATTAAAGCACCACCGGAGAAGGCATTCTTGACAACATAAGGACCTTCATAGTTAGGCGTCCACTTGCCCCTTGGGTCGGGTTGCTGGCTTATCCTCCTTTTCAATACAAGTTCACCTTCCTTGAATTCTCGAGGATGGACTTTCTTGTCAAAGGCAGTCTTCATTCTTGCTTGATATGACTGTCCACGAGCAATGGCATCCATACGTTTTTCCTCAACCAAATTCAACTGATCATACCGGCTTTGGCACCATTCGGCCTCGGATAACTTTGCTTCCATGATCACACAGAGAGATGGGATCTCCACTTCCAAAGGAAGAACTGCTTCCATACCATATACAAGAGAGAAAGGGGTTGCCCCGGTTGAACTGCGCACTGTAGTGCGGTAGCCATGCAGAGCATAGGGTAACATCTCATGCCAGTCCCTGTAAGTGGTTACCATTTTCTGGACAATCCTCTTGATATTCTTGTTGGCGGCCTCAACAGCACCATTCATTTGAGGTCTATAGGGAGAAGAGTTATGATGCTCAATTTTGAATTCTTCACAAAGAGCTTGCACCACATTGTTGTTCAGGTTGGTACCATTGTCGGTAATAATCTTGCTGGGAACACCATATCGACAGATGATGTTGTTCTTGATGAACTTAGCTACAACTTGCTTGGTCACATTGGTATAAGATGCTGCTTCAACCCACTTGGTGAAGTAGTCAATTGCCACTAAGATGAAACGATGACCATTTGAAGCCTTCGGTTCAATTCTTCCAATCATGTCGATGCCCCACATTGAGAACGGCCATGGGGATGAAATAACATTGAGAGCGTGCGGAGGCACATGAATCTTATCAGCATAGATTTGACATTTGTGGCACTTTCTGGTGTGCTGGTAGCAATCATGCTCCATGGTCATCCAGTAGTAACCTACTCGTAACAATTTCCTTGACATAGTATGCCCTGTAGCATGGGTCCCGAAGGTACCGTCATGTACATCATGCATTAACTGCTCTGCTTCGTAGTTTCTCTTGTACAAAATGTTTCCATCTAGCAAGAATTTACTGGTCAATCTTCTCAGGGTCTTCTTGTCTTTGTTGGAAGCACCCAGCGGATACTCACGGCTTAGCAAGAACTGTTTGATGTCGTAGTACCAGGGTTTATTGTCAACCACATTTTCACCAGCCTGATCGATCACATCCCCAATAGCGAACACATGCGAAGGTCTTTCAAGGCGTTGCACTTTGATTATTGGCACATCATTCCAACGGTTTACTCGAAACATGGAGGATAGGGTAGCAAGAGCATCAGCCATTTGGTTCTCATCACGAGGGATATGGTGCAGCTCAACCTTTGTAAAATATGTCAGCAAACGTCTCGCATAATCGCGATATGGAATCAACTTGGCATGGTGGGTCTCCCATTCACCCTTTATCTGGTTGATGACGAGTGCAGAATCTCCATAGATGTCGAGGTGTTTGATTCTCATGTCAATTGCTTCCTCGATCCCAAAGATACATGCTTCATACTCAGCCATATTGTTTGTACATTCGAACAGGATCCGGGCGGTAAAAGGAATGTGATGCCCCTGCGGGGATACAATGACTACCCCGATTCCTTTACCATAAGCATTGACAGCACCATCAAAGACTAATCCCCACTTGCTATTGGGATCTGGACCTTCATTAATCGACGGTTCTTCGCAATCTTTTGACTTCACATACATGATCTCTTCATCGGGGAAATCGAACTCAATTGGTTGGTAATCATCAAGAGGTTGGTAGGCAAGATGATCGGCAAGAATGCTACCTTTGATTGCCTTTTGAGTTTTGAACACAATATCATATTCAGACAAGAGCATCTGCCAGCGTGCAATCTTCCCAGTAACAGCAGCTTTCTCGAAGATATACTTTATCGGATCCATTCTGGATATCAACCAAGTTGTATGATTTACCAAATAATGGCGCAGGCGCTTGGCGGCCCAGGCCAGAGCACAACAAGTCTTTTCAAGCATCGTATACCGAGTTTCACAATCGGTGAACTTCTTGCTTAGATAGTAGATAGCAGTCGGTATACCCAAGTTGATGATCTCGATCTCTTCCTGGTGAGGCCGAATGGCTTTTCCCTCTTGTTCAAGCAGTCGAGTGATCTCATATGGTATATCATCATCCTCTTCATTTTCGGCTTCATGCACAGGGAATTCAAAATTTGGAGGAACCGTAGGGTTACTGTGTTCAACGGGTTTATTATGGTTCAAACTGCGTAGAATGGTTGAATGATTTTAGAAAAGGGTTTTTTCTTTCATGTAGATCTTTGAAATTAATAAGAAAAATAAATATGTTTTGGTTTTTTTCTGGCATTACCATTATTTCCAAGGAAAAAAGCACTAAAAAAAATAAAAGTCGTGAAAGAAACGACAATTTTTATTAATAACGGCGATGCCGAAACAAACATGCCCTTACAGAAAATATCACTGTCGCTTCGGGCAGAGCGAGAGGATTGTTATTTTTGAAAAACAAAACACTTAAGCAACAAGACACATTACTCGGAAACATGCATGATTGAAGGAATGATGATGGCATCCCAATTTCTCGCAATGCCTCCTGGTATAACAAACATAGGCCTAGGATCAAATCCAGTCGCCTTTTCAGTAATTGCATTGACAAACCCAGCACTGTAGAAGGTTTCTGTGGAGACTCTTGAAGTTGGGGAATATCCGAGACCCTCTTTGTGCTTATTCTCACGGAGTTGTATTAACCTGCCCCAGCCAGCAGCTTGTCCTTCTTGGATGTCATTGACAGTCAGATAATTGTCGTTCATTAGGCTCTAGATGTCATTCTGAACAACGTAGCAACCCCAAGGATTATGGAAGCATTCTGGGCAACTGGCATGATCATGGTCAAACAGAGAGACTTGGCATAACTTGATGTGTAGTGGCACCAGAGGAGTTGCAACGTTACGAACGTCCGGTCTGGGAGCTTCCTCATATACCTCAATCATGTTTACAGCAGCGTGATTCGGAAGAGGATTGTCGAGGACATGCGGGACGTTATTCTCAAAGGTCAATTTTCCTTGGTCTATGAGTTCTTTTACAATGTACCTCAACGCGTAGCATCCTTCGACATCATGACCCAGAGCACCTTGATGGAAATCACACTTGAGGTCCGAACGGAACTTGGGAGGCGATGGATCAGGTGGAGGCTTGCTCTGTCTGGTTGTGCAGCGCCCTTTGAGAAGTAGAGTCGGGAGTAATTCAACATATAACATTGGTATCAGAGGAAAGGTAGGTCTAGCCTGTTGCTGGAGGCTGTTGTTGCATTCGCTGAACGACGGCATTAACGGGTACCTGAGGTTGACCCGATGGCAAAGGATACTGATGATAGAATGGTGGAAAGAAGGGATGCTGAGAGTATTGCGCATACGGGTACGACGGAGGTAGCTGAGCAGCGTTGATGTCCATGACCTGGAACGTGATCAGAAAGGTTTCGGGACAGATAGTTATTGGCAGATCTATCTCCCCAAGAATGTTCTTACGGGATCCGTCGAAGGCTTTAACCAGAAGGGTGCTCCTTCGCAAGGGAGTTCCTCGATAGCTCAATTGATCTAGAGTGGCCGTTGTCTGAGGCAAGGTGGTATTGACAGAGACAGGGTTCGTCCCAGAAATCTGGCCATTATTGACAGTACCAGAAACGCCAGCTGCAGTACTAGGAGTGAAAAACGGTGGAAGTCCATAAGGGAACCTAGTTGGCATAACGAAGCGGGCATCAGTAGATGCAGTTGGGATCACACTTGTAGCTATAGGGATAGCTGTGGCTGATTGTTCCTGGGCGGCTAGCAGAGCAGTCATGGTATTATTGGCCTTAGCCAATTCTTCCCTCAGAGAAGCTAACTCGGTACGGAGCTGAGCATTTTCCTCTTCCATAGCTGCCAAATTCTTCTTTCTGTATAATCTAGTCCGATGGATTCTGTCAGGTTCATAGACTTTTCGAGCACGAGCCACCTTTCAAACTGTGGCAGAAGAACCAGGAGGCAGTGAGCACTTGGAAACCTTTTGTGACTTGATGAATGATGCACATGATGCATGATATGTACAAATGCAAATGCAAAAAAGCTTTTTTTGTCATTGAAGGGTTTTTTAGACAAATTAGGAACTTTGTAAACATTATTTAAACAAGCAAAGCAATACGAAGTTTTTACAAGGTGAAGGTAGGAACCGGATTCTTGGAAGATCTCAATAGCATTCATATCCACAAAGTTGTCAAGATTCGGAAAGAGAATGAGCCCATAGATAAGCAATGCAAGAATAGCCTCGAGCGTGTCCTGACAAGTGGTTTTGAGATTAGCCTGCTCAAGTAGATACTTCGAAGTGAACCCTCGGATGTGAGACTTGGTAATAAGATGATTGGAGACGTCGGAAGTCTTGAGATAGAGATCCTTAGCAATAACCAAAGGGGTAAGAGAAGTCCCGGGACCGGCGAAGGGTGTCTTCTCAGCTATAGGTGAATCTAGCAAGTAGGAATAAGCCTCAAGAGTAGGGACTAACTGGAAATCCGGGAAAGTGAAGCAACGGAAGCTCGGGTCATAGAATTGCACTAGAGTGTGCACTAGCTTCTCTTCAACATTAGTCCGGAGAATAGTAAGCAAACCACCATATCGGAGTCGGAAACCTGTTTGATTCTTAACCTTGAGTGCCAATTCTCTCAAACTAACCAAATCAACCTCCTTGAACTTGTAGGATTTAGTCCTCTTCATACCTGTAATGTTTACAAAGTTTTTAATTTGTCCAATCCTTCGATGAATGCATGAGAAAAATTTATGCATGAATGCATGTATGCATGATTGTTTTTTCAATTAGAGAGAAAACATGGAGGATTGAGATTAAAGTCGAGGAGCCACGGGCGGACACGGTGCCCGGTAAACTAAGGCTTAGGATAATAGTAACCAAGGTTCTAATCAAGTTCCCAAACTGCAACCTCTCTTACGTATATCATGGTAGCACGGGACAACGTCCGTTCCATGTTTATTCGCAAGAAGGTCTAGTTTGAGTGTAGTATCGCGTGACGACTAAAACTCGAGTCAACACTCGGTTTAGCCACCGCACTACATCCTAAAAAGCCCAGGGATGGGTTTGGTAACTACAGTCCATAGCATCGTCGAACAATTGAAAGCAAAGTGCCTAAGCATGACAACACACGCCGACAATATTACTTCCAAAATGCCTCAGCTATGTGAGATTGATCGCATAACCCAATACACGAGGCAACCCTCGGATCGAATTGTCGATTATATCTCTACCTATTCATAAGTTCACTCAGCCCGGGTATAGGACTTTTGATATTCTCACCCCACACGTCAAATGAAAATAAACAAATATTCACATATGTAAGCAATAAAACAAAGCGTAAATATAAACTAAGGAAAACTAGGCGTGACCCGCTTAAAAAAAATCCCCAGTGAAGTCGCCATTTCTGTTATCACGATTTTCGGGTGTCAAGTCATTAATTAGGCTTGAACCTTTCAACCTTTGATATTCTCTATTTTTTCTTGGGAAGGGCAAAATTGAGAAAAAACCCTTAGAGTCTAAGTTCGGGGGTCGTTTTCGCTACGGGAAGGTGTTAGGCACCCGGAACGATTATGGTATTCAATAAGAACCGTTCTCCTAAGTTTCTTTCTACGCTTTACTTTTATTGCCTACTCATTGAAAAAGAAGTTTTTTTGAGTGAAGAATGGGGGGAGAGAAGATGATTGAGATTTTATTTTATTTGGCTTGGAGGAGTTTTGACTCATTTCCTACGTACCCTTTTAAGGGATCAAAACCAAACGTAGTTCATTCTCAAAAATTGTTTTTTTGTTTTTATTGGTTGATTTTAAGTTTGAAAAGAAAAAGAGGAATTTTGAAGAATGGAGATGAGAGGCCTCAAGGGCATGAGATTTGGAAGATGTGAGGTGGAATTAGTTATTTTGCAAAATAAAGTCTAAGTATGATTAAAATTCATTAAGATTTTTACTTAAGAAAATAAAAGGAAAATGAGGAGTTTTGACTCCTATTTTGGAAAAAAGGTTTTCAAGTGAGGTTATTCACATTTTTTTTTGGGAAAATGATTTTTGTCTAAGTGTTATAAAACCTAAGCATACATCTAAGCATACATCCCCTAATCATGCATCTAGAATATCCATGTGGGGTGTGTGCATGTGTCGGTGCTTGTGTCGGTGTACATCACTTATAGTGTCCATAGTCCTTTACATCGAGTCCTAAATACATGCTATGGTCTTGCAAGAATTTAAAAGATGAATTTAAACTAGCCTAAAATATTACATAACCATTGGAAATTAAAAAATTGCAAGAAATAAAGCCTAATCTAATAGAAATGAGAATGATGTGGTAAGATGCTATGAGATGAGTGAAACATGAGTCAACAATGTTAGCAAAACAAGATGTAACATGAGTGATAGGAAAAAGCAATCAATTGAATATGAAATGAAATGGTAAAGAAATGATGAGAATAACCAAGACATAATGAGAAGAAAAAGTTGCTTGAAATGCAAAAAACACACAAATCATACCAAAACAGTAGCACAATCATAAAATCAACATCACATTTAACATAAAATTGCATACTAATTGCTCATAACATGTGCCAAAATATTAAGAACAAAATGTGACGAGAAAAAAAAACACGAGAAAATCAATTAAAACGGTAAAAACACATCAAAGACTACACATATATTTTTTTGCCAATTTTAACATGTGAAAAACACACAAAAATAACAAGAAATCATTAAAATACTCATGAGAATTTTCACGGATCTTTTAGATGAAAAAATTGGACGCAGAGAGGTTCAAATAGCAAGCATGCAGGGTGCGAATAGCACAAAAATGCAAGAAACGTAAGAAACTGCAAAGAAAAAGGCCCAAGCCCAAAACCTAAAGGCCTGGAAGCACAGGGAGCGTTGAATTGATCCAGGGAGGGAAACCCTAGATCCAACGCTCAGGATTGAAGGGATTGGACCGGTCTTGAACCGGTCCGGTCTAGTTGTCTATATATATGCCTAGGCGCCGGTTCAATCACTCTTAACCTTACTTTCTCTCTCTTCTCCTTCGCTCTCTCCAACTTCTCTCTTCTCTCTTCGCCAGTTTCTTCAAGAAACGGCTGGAGACGATGAAGATCGGCCGGAACCTTCAAGGTTCGCCGGAAACTTCATCCTCTCCGGTGAGAAATCCCATATTTTGACCTAAATTCCAGAAACCTAAAATTCTTACTTCAATCAAATCCTCTCTTCGTTCTAAACATGATTATGGCATTGGTTTTCGCATGCAAGGCTTGAATCTTTGTAGATCTACACTTGTTATTTACGGTTTTGAAAAACATTTTAGGTTTTCAATCTTTTTTGAAAGAAACTTTTGAAAACCCTAGGGATCTACATCGATTCGTTCTTGTTGATGCTTTTCGAGAAAGAAAAATGAGATTTAGGTTTTTACCTTAGGTTTTCTTGATTCGAAGGTTCTTGAGGAAGATTCTGGCAATTTGATCTGGTTTTTGTTGTTGATTTGGCTTGAGAACCGAAAATAAATCGGTTATTTCACTGGTTTTCTCTCTTCATCTTCTTCGCCAGTTCGAATCTTTTCTTTTTCTCTTCTTCTCAAACCTCCTTCAGCCTCTGTGATCGGCGCTTGAAGTTCTTCACCTCCGGTGAGGAATTCGTGCCTTTAATTGCAGAGGGATCAATTCAATGATGAAGATTCATCAATGAATCTCTGAGAATTGATCAAAATCTTGATGAATTTTGATGAATTTGATTCTGGAAAATTTAGGGTTTATGTGATTGTTCTTGTGTTCTTTGGTGATTTCTGAATTTTCTGATCTAACAGAATAGAGAGAGAAATTGAGAAATTTGTTTGTGATGTGGCATCTGATGAATCGTCCTCTGACTTGTGCATTGAATGCGCCTTTTATAGGCTGCCACTTGTACCTGAGACCCAATGGGACACTGCCATCTGGACTTGAACTTTTAGGGCTTTTCTGCAAAAAAGAAACCAAAAGGACTAAACTGTAATAAAAAAAGGACTAAAAAATGCAATAATGAAAAGTATTGGACAAAATATGTAATTTTTGAAAAGTTTTGGACTAAAAATGCAAGTCCTAAAATGTTTGAGGACTGAAATGCAAATTAAAATAAAATTGAACTAAAATTGGTAAATTGGACAAAACGTAAAGTGAAACCAAAAATAAAAATCAACAAAAGGACTAAAATGGACCAAATACTGACATGAGGTATTTTAAAATACCTCCCTGTCGAAATTTTGACAGGAAAAGACCAAAATGCCCCTAGGGACTAAACTGACTCAAATGCAATTTTTGAAATGATTTTAAACAGAGATTCAACAATGATTTGTACAGACAAGTTTAAAAGACTCAGAGATAAACACAGGGACTAAAATGGGTTCCAATGCAGGAAATGACCAAAATACCCATTTTGTATGATTTTTGAAATAAAATGCAAGAAAAGTAATGCGATGTTTCTAAGAGTTTTTAAATGACTTGTAATGCAAGAAAAGACAGACAGAGGCAGTAAAATACGCTTGAAAAGAGAGTAAAGGTTCAGAGTAAAATAACAGAGAATTGACAAATATCAGTGTTAGAAAAGAAATTTGAACGAGTATTTTTAGGTCCAAAATCAGGGTATAACAATCGTGCTTAGTGTGCAGTTGTCGTCGTGAGTGGCCTTGCCTTCTCTGTGTCGTCTAGGTCGCTCTGATACGTAACGGGATGGGGTTATATGCTATAACATGCTTCATTCTTTTACGTGAACTGCTATGATAATTTCTGTTTTGATTAACTCTTTTGAGATACTTTGTTGGGGCCTGCGTGCCAAATTGATTTATGACTTCTGAACTAATATTCCGCTGCTATGTTAAGATATTGTGTGGAAGTTAAATTATTATTTAACTGTTTTTGGATTACGTTTCTATGTGATATCCCGTTTATGGTTTTTACTCTGATAAATGTTTAAGAAATTTGTATATTGGGAAAACGGGGTGTTACACTTTGCATATTGGTGCAGCTAAAGGGGATGTTGATACCTCAATCCAGTCCCTGAGTGGATCTTTGGTGAGACGGAAGCGGACGTCCTCTTGCCCTCCGGGTAGAGTGCATTCCGCGACGGTGGGACTTTGGAGTTTGGAATGGGTTTCTAGGCACAAAGATGTTGTTTCTTCTAAAGTCTCTGCTTCTAAAAATTATGGTTCAAGAGGACATGGTGTTAAAAGCAAAAAGGCAAGTGGTAAAATCCGTCTTTGTGCAAAAAAATTGAAGCGTATTGCCAGGTTGTTGGAGGAGGATCGTAAGCAAGTTTTACGTGCATTGCGTAAATCTCGTAGGCGTCGTAAGGTGGTGTCGGGCACTTCCAAAGTTAAGGTAAATTCCATTGATATTTCTTCTGTTAATGGATCTCAGTCGTCTGTTAATAATGACTGGATGAATTGGTTGGCTCTTCATGGTAGTGGTGAGGTTAAGTCAGCGGATGTTAGGGATTTGGGTAAGGTGGTGGGGTTGAATTTTAAAGGGGAGAGTAATAATAGGTTCGAGGTGTTGTCAGGTGCAGGTAGAAAAAATAAAGAGGGAGATGGGAATGGGTAGTATGGTTGAGGGTTGGCGTGTGAAGGGGGTGAGGGTGTGTGAGTGTTCTTGATGCATATAATATCTTGGAATGTTCGGGGTTTAGGTGGTGTTGAAAAAAGAAGGGAGGTGAGTAATTTGGTGAGGGAGAAGCATCCGTTAATTTTGTGTCTACAAGTGTCTAAGTTGTCTGTGGTTAATGATTTGGTGTGTAAAGCTATTTGGAATGATAAAAATGTTGATTTTTCTTATTACCCTTCGATGGGTGCGTCGGGAGGATTGATAACTATGTGGAATGTTAACGAGGTTGAGGTTTGGTTATCTTTTGCGTTGGATCATGTGTTAGGAATCCAAGGTCAATTTGTGAAGACGGGCGAGAAGTTTACTCTTTTGAATGTCTATGCTCCGTGTGATCTTCGTCGGCAACAATTGCTCTGGCAAAACATTTCTGGTAGGTTGGCAAACTTGTTGGATGAAAACGTTTGTATATGTGGTGATTTTAATGTGATTCGATGTGTGGACGAAAGAAGAAGTGTAGGGAGCGCTAGCTTTAATGATATGATTGAAGGTAATTGTTTGGTTGATTTACCTCTTCGGGGGCGCAGGTTTACGTGGTATCGAGGGGATGGTAGATCGATGAGCCGGATTGATCGGTTCCTTTTATCGGAAAATTGGTGTTTGACGTGGCCTAATTGCTTTCAGATGGCATCGGCGAGGGGTTTGTCGGATCATTGTCCTATTCAGTTGTGTGTTGATTTCGCAAATTGGGGACCTAAACCACTACGGATGTTAAAATGTTGGGAGTCGTTCGCGGGTTATCAGTCTTTTGTTCGTGAAAAATGGAACTCTTTTCATTTGGAAGGTTGGGGTGGTTATGTTTTGAAAGAAAAATTAAAGTTAATTAAAGTGGCTTTAAAGGAATGGCATGCGAATCACTCCAAAAACTTACCCGCCAGAATTCTTTGTCTAAAGGATCGAATCGCGTCTTTTGATCTTAAGGGAGAGTCTACCGCTTTATCTGCTGAAGAAATTGAAGAGATGCATGGGGTTTCAGAGGAGTTGTTTTCGTTATCTCGTGTGAATGCTAGTGTTTGTTGGCAACAATCCAGGCAGTTATGGTTAAGTGATGGGGATGCTAACTCCAAATTCTTTCATAACATCATGTCTAATAGGAGTCGCCGTAATGCTACTCCTATTTTTATTGTGGATGGTGTGTTGGTTGAAGGGGTAGATAATGTTCGGGCAACTGTGTTTCATCATTTTTCTTCTCATTATAAAGCACAGAAGGTTAATCGTCCTGGTATGGAGGGTTTACACTTTCGCAATTTATCTATTCGTGAAGGGCTTGATTTAACTAAACCCTTTTCTTTGGAGGAGGTGAAGGCAGCTGTTTGGGATTGTGAAAACTTTAAAAGTCCTGGACCGGATGGTATTTCTTTTGGTTTTGTTAAAGATTTTTGGGATATGCTGAAGAATAGTGTGATGCGTTTCTTGGTGGAATTTCATAGGAATGGAAAGCTAGCCAAAGGTATAAATAGTACTTTTATAGCTCTTATCCCGAAGATTGATAGTCCTCAAAGATTGAATGATTTTCGGCCTATTTCTTTGGTTGGATGTCTTTATAAAATATTAGGTAAGGTTCTGGCTAATAGGCTTCGCTCTGTAATTGGCTCTGTTATCTCTGATGCTCAGTCGGCCTTTATTAAAGGTCGCCAGATTCTTGATGGTATTTTGGTGGCAAATGAGGTTGTTGATGAGGCAAAGAAACGGAAAAAGGAATTATTACTCTTCAAAGTTGATTTTGAAAAAGCATATGATTCCATTGATTGGGGTTATTTGGAAAAGGTAATGGTTAAAATGGGTTTTCCGACTATTTGGCGGAAGTGGATTAAGGAATGTGTGGGGTCGGCCACAGCTTCAGTGTTGGTTAATGGGTCCCCTACAAATGAATTCTCGTTGGGGAGGGGATTAAGGCAAGGTGATCCTCTTTCACCCTTTTTGTTTCTTTTGGCGGCGGAGGGGTTTCATGTGTTGATGGAAGCTTTTGCCACTAATAATCTCTTTACTGGCTACTCGGTGGGCACCCATGATCCGGTGGTGGTGTCTCAGCTCCAATTTGCGGATGATACTATTATTTTATGCGAAAAATCTTGGGCGAATATTAGAGTGTTGTGGGCTATTTTATTGCTCTGTGAAGATTTATCTGGTCTCAAGGTGAATTTTGCTAAGAGTCTTCTGGTTGGGGTTAATGTTGATAGGTCGTGGTTGTCAGAGGCATCTATGGTGATGAATTGTAAGATTGGTATTATTGCGTTTATGTATCTTGGTTTGTCAATTGGTGGGTTTGCAAGTCGGTTGGTTTTTTGGAAGCCTCTTATTGATAGATTTCATTCTAGACTATCGGGTTGGAAGTCGAGGCACTTGTCCCTAGGTGGTCGTTTGGTTTTAATAAAATCTGTCCTATCATCACTGCCTGTTTTTGCTCTTACTTTTTTCAAAGCTCCGTCAGGTATCATTTCCTCTTTTGAATCTATTTTAAATATTTTTTTTTTTGGGGGGGGGGGAGTGTAGACCACAGGAAATTTTTTTGGGTTGACTGGAGTACTATCTGTCGGAGTCAGGAGGTTGGAGGTTTGGGGGCAAGGAGATTAAAAGAATTTAATTTAGCTTTATTAGGGAAGTGGTGTTGGCGGGTGTTGGTGGAGAAGGAGAGTTTGTGGTTTAGGGTGTTGGCGGCGAGGAATGGTTTAGCGGATGGTAGGCTGTGTGTGGGAGGGCGGCATAGCTCCACGTGGTGGCGAAATATTTCGAGTTTGAGGTCGGAGGGGTGGTTTAATAGTAATATCACTCGTTCTTTGGGGAATGGCAATAATACGAGTTTTTGGTCTGATGTTTGGGTGGGTGAGGTGTCGTTAAGGGTTAGATTTAATAGATTGTATGAGTTGTCGTTGCGGAAGGAAGAGTCTGTGGTGGTAATGAAGGAGTTGGGATGGGGGGTGGATGGTGAGGCGTGGAGGTGGAGACGTAGGTTATTCGCGTGGGAGGAGGAGTCGGTGGAAGAGCTTATCATTTTACTTCAAAATGTGGTTTTACAGGTCCATAGGAAGGATCGTTGGACATGGAAGGTAGACTCTGCTTCAATTTATACAGTTAGAAGTGCATACAATTCTATTATTGCTCAGGATGTTAGTACTTTTGCGGGGGCAGCACCTTTTATTAGCCATAAGAAAGTACCTTTAAAGGTGTTGTTGTTTGTGTGGCGTTTGTTTCGTGATCGGTTGCCTACAAAAGATAATTTATTTAAGCGTCAGGTGTTACTTGTTGATGATCAAAATTGTGTGGGTGGGTGTGGATCGATTGAGACATCCACCCATTTATTTTTTCAATGTTTTTTCTTTAGCTCGGTTTGGAATCATATTCTTCAGTGGATTAGAATTGCAACGGTATTACCTCAAGATGCTTCACGACATTTTAATCAGTTTCAATACTTTGGTGGTGTTTCTAGATCGAGGCAATCTATTTTACAGGTTATCTGGTGTGCAACAGTTTGGGAAATTTGGAAGGAAAGAAATAGTAGGATTTTTAAGGCGTTAGATAGCACTATTATTCAGGTGGTAGATAGGATTAAGTTGCTAACTTTCAATTGGTTAAAGGTGAAGTTTACAACTCTTCCCTTTAACTATCATGGTTGGTGGCTAAGTCCGTTTGCTATTCTAGGCATAGGCTAATTTCAGTGGTTAGTTCCAGCTGTTTTCTGGTGATGGTCTTTGCTTTGTAATTTTTGTATATACGGTGTGTTCTTTTTTTAGGCTTTACTTCCTTGGCTCATCTTGAGCTCGGAAGGCCTGTGTTGTGGTAATATATAACTCATTTTAGTCTTTTCAAAAAAACAATATAATATGATTTTGTTTCTGATTTCAAATGTGATTTTTTGAAAATTAATGAATATTTTTCACATTTATTTTATCCTTAAATCAAGGGAGTGATTTTTTTTTTTTTGAAGAAATCAAGGGAGTGATTATTGTTATTTCTTGATGATTTTCCCGATAAATATTGTTTATGATACTCACAAGTTTTACATCACTTGGAAAATGCAACACAAATTTTCTGAAAGTCTTATATAAACTCAAATTGTCTGAAAGTCTTCTATAAACTCAAATTAAGTCTTCTATAAACTCAAATTTTTTGTTGAATTGTTCTTTGTTTTCTTATTTTCATATTATTTTCTATGACTCATATTTGAATAATCATTTCAATTTTCATTGTTTTTGTTTTTAGACTTTGGTTTATATGTGATTGAAAAATGTTAATCTCTCATTCTCATTAACATATATTGTCGTTTTCATTTTTAATTTAGATTACATAAAGCTTTTATTTTTATATCTTTTATTGTTTTTTAGTTTAGACAGAGAGACAAAGTGATTAGAAATTGTGACGCACAAAAAGTCGTTTACGAGGAAGAAGTGTCATATGATGGAGCATTGCAAAAGACATTGATAATGAGGTGTTTGAATTTAGTGTATTAAGAAATAGTGCACTATTCTTTAATTGTTTTTTTTTTTTTTTCAAATACAAGAATGACAAAGAAACTGAAGATTGTATTTATTATATTGAAAATTTTAGTGCACCTTTCACATAATTTGTAATTATTATTCAAATAGGAGTGAATGCCCCTTTTTCTTCATGATTTGTAATTATTAATTTATTGTATATCACATGTACATGAATAATACAAGTATATTAATTAATACATGTGCATGAATTTAGATTATTTTTGCACGTTGTTTTATACACACCCTCGGTAACACTTTTCACGTAAGAAATTCTAAAGTGAACTCTCACATAATAATTAATAGTCATATACAACCAATATTTCTTTAAGAAAAAGGTTATATACAACCAATCAAATAAATAAAAGTAACAAAGTAATAATAAAAATAAAATTATTTAATAAAATATATAATGTGATATTTCCCTATGTAACAAAAAAATAATATTAACGTGATACAAACTTCCTAAACAATTCATCAAATTGTAATATTTTAAATAAAAATTAATATTTATGAGAATATTTTCCTTAATGAATAATGATGTCTTCAAATAAGTCATTTTATTATAAGATTTCAAATAAAAATTAACTTTAATGAGAAGATTATCCTTAATGACAAATTTTAATAATAATTGTTATGTATAATGTATTTAATTTTTTATGAATAAATTGATTAATTTGTTTACCAACTTTTTCATAAAAAAATGAAATATTTATGAATAAAAATACTTCGATCTTTTTTAAAAAATTGAAACCTAAAGACATTTTTAAAATAATTATATTAACCATATTTGGAAAAGCGGTCAATTTCAGTTTATCACAAGTTGATTTAATTTGGTGATATGTCTTTAATAACTAAGATATGTCTTTTTACCACTAGACTAAACTTTTACAAATTTATTACATTAATCTATTATTTGCTAATTTTAATTTTTTTTTGATACTTCATCTTACTCTTATGAGCGTGTGTGTGTCAAATTTTATCAACTTGTGATAAAATGAAATGAAAAGGGTTTCCAATTTTTTTTAAATCTATTTTTGTATCAAACCTATTAATCTATTATTCCTTTATATTATTAACATTAAAAGAGTTTTCTAAGACTTTATTTTGGATATATAAATATTGATCCAAATTATATTGCATTATTTTTGATTGGATTTTTTTTTCTTCAAAAGAGTCAGCCAAGTCAAAGTTAACCGTGTTTGATTTTATATTTGGATCATATGATATTTTGCCTCAAAAACATTTCGAATTAGACTTCAAACAAACCTAACATTGTAATGTCAAAATAGAGACTAAGACGGTCAACAACGGAGCTCCTAAATTTGGGTGCTTAATTGGATCCAACAAATACATTTGTAGAATTGTATATGTATTAATGTGCAAGATATATATGCATTAATTATAATATTTATCCTTTTTTACGGTCAATAATCCTTAAATAAACATAAAAAAAATCCTATTTTCTTTTTTCAAAAATAAACACATACTATGATAATCCTATTTGAAAATATTGATTGAGACAAATCAAACAACATCTTACATGCTAACATTTGTATTTATATATTAGTTAAAAAATGTGGTCAAAGTAAGTTATGTGAATAATGCATATTGTAAAATTGTGAAATGTATTATGAAACGGATGAAGTATTAATGAATTGTTGAAACTTTGTCATGCTCCAATCAAGGATATCTTAAAAATTCACGGTATTCTTTAAATCATTTAAGAATATATAACAAATTTTCTGTTTTCCATAGTCAATCACCATTGAATAAATTTTAAACCATCATAAAAAAAATCCTCTTTTATTTAAAAAAATAAAACTCATGAATCAAGAATTAATTGCATTAAAGGTAAACAAATTGTAGAAAATTTGAAATGATTCAATCAAGGCGGTCACAAAAAACAAATTCAAGGAATATTTTAAATCACTCAATAATGAATATGTATGTCTTCTTAAAAAAAAATGAATATGTATGTCTCATTTTCTTATTTCTATTTAAGCTTGACCCTCATCCCGTTCTTCAATTCATGTTTCTACTATTCTTGGTAAACAATAGATCATTGAACCATCATTTAAAAAAATCAAACCAATCAAGTTCTCGGAATTAAGAGAATCAATCAAAGTATGAAATAAAAAATTTGGAACAAATAACTTATTTTATATCATGTGGTTGCTAATTTAAAATTCAACGGAAAAAAATTATGGTCAACCTTAAATTTCAAATGAAAGTTAAAAATAAGGTAACTAATTAGTTTTGGAAATTTCTACTATACTTATAAAATAAGGTAACTAAATTATGGTCAACCTTAAATTATTATAGATTTTTTTTTAGGCTTAATTGCCTTTTTGGTCCCTTAACTATTTAATTGGTATCGGTTTGCTCCTCTAACTAAAATTTGATTTATTTTGGTCCTTTAAGTTTCTATCCGTTACTACTTTTAGTCCTTTCCGTTAGTTTTATTAAAAAAACGTTAGGGTTTGTACAAGTGTCATTTTGTCATTGGCTGAAATTTGTATTCATCAAATTCTGGAAAATAGGAACAACACCATCAAGAACAACAACTTCCTTGCTTTGTGGTTCACCATCAGTGATGTTCCCTTCATCTTCTTTCATTCTCCCATCACTTTCAAACAACTCAAACACAACAACAAAGCAACACCAACACCAACATCACCACCTCCATGTGTTCCATCTCTTCTAAAAAACAACGATAGCACAATCCAGACAAACAACAATGATAGCACAATTCAGACAAACAACAACACAACCAAAATCAAACTTCAATAACAATAGCAACCGAAAATTTAACAACCAAGATTCATTAAGAAATTATTTGGTTTCAATTTTAACTTATGGGTATGAAAAAGAGAAGAGAGAAAGGAGAAGAGAGGGGGACGAGAGCAGAGAGAGAAAAGAGGGGGTGACGAGAAAAGAGAGAAGGGAGAAAAGAGGGATAGGAGAAAGAGAGAAGGTTATGAAAAAAAAAAAAACCAGAAGAAGAATTTGTTTTGTGAATTTGCAGCGACCCATTTTCGGCGACAAATCAAACCAAATACGACCTGTTATAAGTGAATCGAACAGCGGCGACGACGGTGGTGAATGATAGGTTGCGGATATCGACTGGGCATTGTTGATTTGTTGATGTTGTTATATCTGTGTTCGTTTTCTTCAATTTCTTTTTGCATCAATTTCTCTATTGACCCATTCTATTACAATACTCTATAACAAGAAGAAGAATCAGTGTTTGTATCCTAGAAATTTAAAGTTGTATAACATAATTTTGAGATATGGGTTGTGGTAAGAGAAAAGAAACAGAGATTGGAGAAGAAGATGAGGAACAAAGAAGATGAATAGTGAAGAAGGGGTGCTTTTTGTGTTTTTTGATTTGAGTTTTTCTGGGTTTACAATACCCTAACGTTTTTTTAATAAAATTAACGGAAAGAACTAAAAGTGGTAACAGAAAGAAACTTAAGGGACCAAAATAAATCAAATTTTAGTTAGGGGACCAAACCGATACTAATTAAATAGTTAAGGGACCAAAAAGACAATTAAACCTTTTTTTTATTATTGAAATCATTAAAAAAATATTGATTTCTATAATCCTAATGTGCATTAAATTAGAATTAAAAAAGATATTTTATCAAAAGATAAAGAATGACAATTGAAAATTTAAATGTTTGAGTTTTAATAAGGAAAATAATACATAATAAAAGAGAGTACAGTGGGTAGTCTAACTCATATTATACCATGCAAACCATCTCCTTCTCCTGAAAAATAAAATAAAAATATACCTGTTTTTTGTCCTAAAAAATAACCTTTTTTAAGTAAAAGTGGGATGAGCACTTTCAATATGTCATTGTTTTTTAATGAACTGAAGAGAGTTTCATAGATGAGGGAATTAAAATCAATCAATAGTAAATGACCGCTAACATAGGAAATACAATCATTTAATTCCTTCATCGTTTGTAAGAAAAATCATTCAATAAAAAAAATTAAATTTAAGCAAACATAAGTTTGTGATCGTCATGGGTATAAAAAAAAGTTAATTATGGATGATGATACCTATTTAAAAAGAAATTAAGCAAACATGCTTCAGCACCCACGCCTACAGATGTTCACGGGATGAGTCGGTTTTCATTGTAATCTATTACCCGATGCAATCAAGTTTCATTAGGTTTGATCAATAAATAATTACACGTAACTTTTTTTTAAAAAAAATCTTAAAAATATATATAATTAAATGACATTCTATATTATAAAAATTTCAAGACTTGGACTAGATTCTACTAATTAAAATTTGAACATTTGAATTTAATTGAAACACTTTAAATCTCTATGACATGGACCGAGTATATAATAGTGTGAAACTGGGTCAATGCGTAGAAGAAACGCGTTGTATAGCTCAATTACAATGTTAAATGAGCAAGGATGGATACATCGCTGCCTGAATGCAGTAATAAATAAGCAAGGGTCTCCACATCTTTGTGAACGAGTGTGGGTAAAGAAGTTAGTTAATGAGAGTATGATCCATTTTAGAACATGGAATAAAGGTACTCTTACTTGAACATATATTGAAATAGTTTTTTTTTTAGATCACATATATGGAAATAGTTGACGCAATGACTAAAATGAAGATTAATTTTATGTGCCAACAAAAAACTATGTAGGTAGGTGAAAAGGCAAAAGAATTAGATAGTTTAAAATTCAAGCATTGATAAACTGGAAAAGTTAGATCGAGAAATTGTGTAGGCATTATTGTGGATAAGGAATTGAAAAAGGATATTGTGGATGTAAAGAGGATGTGAGATTTGATTGTATCCCACAAATTTTTAGTTTAATAAGACATCTTTATTTTTTATTTTTTTAAAGGAAATAAGACATCTTTAATGTTATGAGTGTTTACCCATCTTAGGTAGGTTTGGAAGAATATTCTAAAGTTAAATTTTGAAAGGCTAAATTCAAGATATACCACAAGGAGAATATGTTTTTCTAGGAGGGAATCTAAATGGGCATGTAAGGAGTGTTTAATAACTTTTAAAGGCTTGAATGAGGGTATAGCATAGGGGAGATAAATGAATATGGTAAATTCATCCTAGATTTTTTTGTTCTCTTTTAATCTTACTTTAGAAAAATAAAAAGAAAATTTATTACATAGAAGAGTGGGATTTCATGTTATCAAATAGATTATCTCTTATTAAGAATTATGACATAAATATTTGTTTGTATTTAAAGTTTTACATGGAGAGAGTTTGACCATCCAACATATAGTATTGGTTATGGATGTAAGGGTTAAGATAAGAGCGGAGATGAGAGGCCATGATTGGGAAACAAGGATCAAGTGGTGACATTTAAAGGATCAAAACCAAAGTGTTTTCCTGCAAAAGATTTTGACAGAAGGTTGGTAAAGCTACATAGAAGCGAAAATGACACGTGGAACAAGATGACATATGAGATTAGAAAAGTAGCAAAAGAGACACTAGAAGAATTAATAGGTTTTGGACCTAGCTAGGAGTAAAGAATCTTGGTGGAACCAAAGAGTTCAAATTAAAGTGAGAATCAAAACAGTACTTCACTAATAAAAAGTAGGGATAAGGGTGACACATATGAAGACTATTACACATTAAGAAATTTAGCACATTCCAACCTTGATGACAAGGTTGTTTTCGAGGGGTGTGTTTTTCAGGGTATAATAAAGGCTAATTAGATTCGTTTAAGTAGTTAAAAAGTACTTTTTTTAAGATATAGTAAAGAAAAAACTAAGAGTTACTAACTCTACGATACCATTCAACATTTTCTACATTTTTTAGGCTGATAAGTTTAAATATAAAGGATTGTCATATAAAGCTAATATTTTTTCTTTTCTCTTCAATGTGCACACAAATGCATGCAAAGGTGTTAATATTAATTTTGTGACTTTTGCATTTAATATACAGATCTGTGTATCGGTGACGATGACATGAAGAACCTTTGTTTGATTGAAATTGAAATGCTGCTTCAGGAAAACGGACAATCGCTTACTGACTTCAAATCTATACCCAGGCCAAACGCAGTAAACATGCCAACTTTCACAAACAAGCTTATCGTTGATGAGCTAAATTACAACAAAGATGAACTGGAAAAGACACATGCTGATTGATGAACAAAGATATGTGCATGAAAAGATCATGGAGTCCATTGGTTCTGACGACGATGGTTTCTTTTTCTTATATGGTTACGGTGGTATTGCAAAAACTTTATATGAAACATTGTCGGCTGTTGTTAGATCGAAGGGGTTAATTGTATTGAATGTTGCATCCAGTGGTATAGTGACTCTTCTATTACCAGGTGGAAGAATCGCACACTCGACACTGACAGTCCCTATTGAGATTATGAGGCATCATTGCTTACGATGGAAAAGGATAGTCTTAGGGCAGACCTGGTGCGTGCTGCAAAGCTGATAATTTGGGATGAGGCTCCAATGATGCACTCATGGTGTTTTGAGGCAGTTGACTGATCAATGAGTGATATCATGTCCAAGAATGATCCCCTAAACGAGTTTAAACCATTTGGTGGAATGATAATAGTTTTAGGTGGTGATTTCAGGCAGATATTGCCTGTTGTCCGAAAAGGAACGAGGCAAGATATTGTTGATGCATCAATCAATTCATCAAATATATGGGCTTATTTTAATATGTTGAGGCTTACTATTAATATGAGATTGGGTGTGTAACGCTCCTATTTCTATTTAAGCAATTAAACATGCGAATAATACATTTATTCAAGAAATAGAGGCTACGCCACATTCAAAATTCAAAACTGATAGACATGTATATAAACCTCAACAGTTACAGCGGAATATAAACCAGAGTAATCAAAATATGTACATGTCATGAACAAATAAATCACATCTCAAAGATGAATCTCAAAAACCCAAACATACGGGTAGTCACCAATAAAACAATAATCCAAAGGAAAATAAAATAACCTAATCTAGACACAACAAGCCTAGATCAGAGCCGACTCAACACCGATATCGGAGAAAGCTCCCGATATCCCAAGCAAAGACTCACCGAGCACTACTCATGCACAGCGTCTACTCACCCATATAGGCAAGTAGGCGGTTAAAACCACTAGGGGTAAGTATTACATTATCATAATTCAAATAACAATTAAATCATATAATATCATGTAGATGAATAATATCAGTCATGCATAAATACTTACATTGAAACTTGATAGCTCATACCAACATACGTCAATCATATGAACAATTATCCATTCATAAATATTCATTCGCAAACATCAATCACAATCATCATCAATAATCATTCATCTCATTTCATCACCAATCACATATATCACATAAGACTCATGATATGATATGCACTTATTGACACATAAATGCATGTGGCACCAAATCTCCAAAAGGTCGTCACCTCCGATGATAAAACACATCGTATGTAAGGGTTCACCCCCGCCTTACATAATCTCCGAAGTAAAAGAGCTCAACCCTTTTACAACAACTCGACTATGATGCATGGACATGTATAAGGACTCGATAATGCGACAACAATCCACAATTTCAACTTCAATATATAGGACAACACCCAATTATATTGATTATCTCCACAACATTGCATTACCAAGGAAACATGCCCACACACAATTAAAATCATAGTATTCATCACCACATAATAACTTGATTATCAACAATCAACAATATCATTCACACAATTTCACTTAACCAGGTCGCTTAAGCGAACCTCTAAGCGAACCTTCACAGGTTTGCAGAAAAAGTTACGGGTTTGGAACCCTTTTCACTCAAAATTCCCCAATTTGATCCCTCAATCCCAAAATGTGTTTCTAGAACATGTTTATAGGTCAATATGACTAAAAAGACTCACAAAGGCACAATCTCACTTGAAAACACTTGACATTTGAGCTAACTCATCATTTTCACCAAAACACCAACACAATTCAAATTTTCATCATCAATCCATGAATATGCATACCCAAGCAATTATTCATCATTCATAACATCAATTAACATCCATAACATCAATTGAACAGGAATCAAATGTCAAATTAACAACAACTTAGCAAAATTCACCAATTGAACACAATTTTCACAACTTATCATTTGTACATATTTGAACATGTAATTTCACCAACAATCATACAATTATCATCAATTCATGCATACAAACATACCATCACAGTTGAAGCACGAATTTAGCAACAATTATCCATAATTCATACAACATTTGAGAATTTTGCAAAGTGAAGATGATTATGATAATAACTAACCCCCTTACCTTAGAAGAAGATTAACCCAAACTCTTGCTTCAATTCGGCTCCTAAGTTTACCCAAATTGATTCCTCAAGCTATTCTCTTCAAAACCCTTGTTCTTCTCTTTACCTCTTTCTCTCTCTACCTCTCTTTCTAAGAAAATTTTATGAAGTGAATGAAAGATATTTTTCTATGACAACCCTAATGTTATCTCCCTTAATGGGCTCAATTCTAGATCCTAATGGGCTTAACCCATTCTAACATAATTCTAAAAAGATTCTATACACTCAACGGTAATTACTAACAACGGTAAAATATAACCAACAGTCACTAAACGGTAAAACTAATCACTACCCTAGTAACTTAGTAAAATAAGGGTTCTCGCTAAATATTAAAATAATTCTCACCAAAAATTATCATTTTACCCTTACCCGCCAAATGACCAAAATACCCTTCTAATACGGTAATCCATGTAAATGCACCCAATGACAATTAAATAAAAACTAGCACAAATAATCACACACAAACACATAAAACACACAATAAAAGTAATTAAAATAAATCTAGCTAAAAATCGGGCTGTTACAACTCTCCCCCCCTAAAAGAATTTTCGCCCTCGAAAATTTACCTGAAGGAAACAACTCCGGATACGAAATCCTCATCCTACTCTCCGGTTCCCAAGTGGCACTCTCACCAGTTGGTCCCACCCAAATCACTTTGACCAAAACAATCCCTTTGCCACGCAAACGCTTCAACTCTCCATCCTCAATCCTAACCGGCCAAGTCTCAACTGTCAAATTATCCCTTATTTCCAATTCATCAACTTGAATCACATGAGACGCATCATGCACATACTTCCTCAACTGAGACACATGAAACACATTATGAAGATTCGACAAAGATGGTGGTAACGCAATCCGATACGCTACAACCCCAACCTTCTCAATGACATCAAACGGTCCAACAAAACGAGCAGTCAACTTCCTACACTTCAAAGCACGACCAACTCCGGTCACATGATTCACCCTCAAAAACACGTGATCACTAACTTGAAACTCAATATCCTTTCTCCTCTTATCATGATAACTCTTCTGTCTACTCTGAGACGCTTTCATCTTCTCCTGAATCATCTTAACCTTTTCCGTAGTTTCTTGCACAACCTCCGGTCCTAACAAAGCACTCTCTCCAGACTCAAACCAACATAACGGTGTCCTACACCTCCGACCATACAAAGCCTCAAACGGTGCCATTCCGATACTAGCATGAAAGCTGTTGTTGTAAGTAAACTCAATCAACGGTAAACATTCGTCCCAACTAACACCTTGCTCCAAAACACAAGCTCTCAACAAATTCTCCAAACTCTGAATAGTCCTCTCCGTCTGCCCATCGGTCTGAGGATGGTAAGCAGAACTCAATCTCAACTTAGTTCCCAAAGCAGCTTGCAAACTCTTCCAAAACTTAGAAGTAAACCTCGGATCCCGATCCGACACAATACTAGAAGGTATACCATGCAACCTCACTATCTGCTCAATGTAGATTTCAGCCAACTTCGCTACAGTCATACCCGTCTTGATAGGAACAAAATGTGCCGACTTTGTCAATCGATCCACAATCACCCAAATCGAATCAAAACCCTTACTAGTCTTAGGCAACGCTCCAATAAAATCCATGGAAATGCTATCCCACTTCCACTCTGGCACAAACAACGGTTGCATCAAACCCGACGGTCTCTGATGTTCAATCTTCGATTTCTGACAAACCAAACAAGCATAAACAAACTCAGCGATCTCCTTCTTCATTCCAGGCCACCAAAACAACCTTTTCAAATCTTGATACATCTTAGTTGCTCCTGGATGAATACTCATACTACTTCTATGGAATTCGTCCAAAATCTGTCTCTTAAGCTCAAACACATCCGGCACACAAACTCGAAATCTGTCTCTTAAGCTCAAACACATCCGGCACACAAACTCGATCACGAAACATCAAAACGCCATTCTCATCCAATCTAAAGTCTCCACCCTTACCTTGATTAACTAACGTCACTCGGTCCACGAGTTCCAAATCTTCCTTCTGACCATTCTTGATCTCTTCCAAAATATTGCTTGTCAACTTCAACATACCCAACCTCACACCATCCGGTGTCAACTCACTAACCAAACTCAAGTCTCGAAACTGCTCAATCAATTCCAACTCTTTAATCATCAAAGCAGACATATGCAAAGTTTTTCTACTCAAAGCATCCGCAACAACATTAGCCTTCCCGGGATGATAACTCAACTGAAAATCAAAATCCTTAAGATATTCCAACCATCTTCTCTACCTCATATTCAACTCTTTCTGATCAAACAGATACTTCAAACTCTTGTGGTCACTGAACACCTCAAACTTAGAACCATACAGATAGTGCCTCCAAATTTTCAATGCATGCACAACGGCCGCTAATTCCAAATCATGAGTCGGATAATTCTTCTCATGCACTTTCAACTGCCTCGAAGCATAAGCTACAACCTGACGATTCTGCATAAGCACACCACCAAGACCCATCTTAGAAGCATCACAATACACCACAAACGATTCCTTCGGATTCGGCAAAATCAACACTGGAGCTGAAGTCAACCTCTTCTTCAACTCTTGGAAACTCTTCTCACACTTGGCATCCCAAACATAAGCTTGCCCTTTCCGAGTCAACTGCGTCAATGGCAACGCCAACTTAGAGAATCCCTCCATGAACCTCCGATAATAACCGGCCAAACCAAGAAAGCTTCTAATCTCAAAAACAGACTTAGGGGACTCCCACTGCAACAATGCATCAACCTTGGAAGGATCCACAGAAATACCATCCTTAGAAATCACATGACCAAGGAAACTCACTTCCTTCAACCAAAACTCACACTTAGAAAACTTAGCACATAACTGGTTCTCTTTCAATACTTGCAACACAATCCTCAAATGCTCAGCATGCTCTTCCTCAGACTTTGAATACACCAAAATATCATCTATAAACACCACCACAAAACGATCCAGATCAGGACGAAATATTCTATTCATGTATTCCATAAAGACACCTGGTGTATTACATACTCCAAATGGCATCACAGAATACTCATAGTGTCCATACCTCGTTCGGAACGCGGTATTGGATATATCTTCCGCCTTTACTTTAATCTGATGATATCCCAATCTCAAATCAATCTTACTAAACACCTCTGCACCAACTAGCTGATCCATCAAATCATCAGTCCTTGGAAGTGGATACCGATTCTTAATCGTCACCTTGTTCAACTGCCGATAATCCACACACAACCTCATGCTTCCATCTTTCTTCTTAACTAACAACACTGGAGCACCCCACGGCGAAACACTTGGTCTAATAAACTGCTTCTCAAGCAACTCTTCCAACTGTTTCTTCAATTCACCCAACTCTGATGCAGACATCCGATACGGCGCAATCGAAATAGGGCTCGTGCCTGGCACCAAATCAATTGCAAACTCAACTTCCCTCTCCGGCGGTAATTCGGTAATATCCTCTAGAAAAACTTTTGGAAACTCTTGCACTACCGGCAATTCATTAGCTCCTTTCTCACCACTAACCTTCAATGATGCAAACATCATAAACACACAAGCTTCACCACCTAATGATTTCTTTACTTGCTCCGCGGTCAATAACTTCCTATCTAACTCTTCTACCGGCTTAGAAAAAGTCACACTCCTAGTCAAACAATTAATGCTAACCCCAAAAGCTAACAACCAATCCATACCAAAAATCACATCCATATGCTTCAACGGAAGACAAACAAGATCCAACTCAAAATCAACATCACCAAAATTAATAGGACACTTAGCACACATAAAAGAAGTAGTCACCGAACCGCTAGCCGGGGTGTCAATAACCATTCCCCGCAACAAAGGAGTTACAACCAAATCCAAATGTTCAACACAACTAGCCGAGATAAAAGAATGAGTAGCACCAGTATCAATAATTGCAATCAAAGGAGTACTATTGATAAAACACATACCTCGGATAAGATTATCCGGCTGCTCCACCTCCTCCGCATTCAAAGCAAACACCTTTCCTGTCGCCTTCTTCGGCTTGGTACACTTGGTACTAATATGACCCTTCTCTCGACAATTGTAGCAAGTAATCTCTCTTGCAACACCTCTGAAATCAGCCGCCTTGTGACCCGCTTTCCCACACTTGTGACAATTCACATCATTCTTGCAATCATTAGCATAGTGACCTAAGGTTCCACACCTATAGCACTTGACATCCGCCAAACTTGGCCTTGAGCCCCCACCAGATTCTCTCTTCTTTCCTTTGTCCTTGCTGTAAGGTTTCCCAACTCCATGGCCTTTTCATTTCTTCTCATTCTAAGCCTTGTAGTAATTAGACTTAGCTTTTCCAGCATCAACAAACATACGACACTTATGCACCAAAGTATCAAAGTCTCGGATCTCCTGAACACACATGTACTGATAGATGTCCGGCCTAAGCCCACTCTCAAACTTCACACACTTCGAAATCATAGCATCCTCAACATTGATGTAGGGACAAAACCTCGAGAGTTCCTCGAACTTCGCCGCATACTCGGCTACCGACATGATCCCTTGTTTCAGATTCAGAAACTCAATCTCCTTCTTGGTCCTCAAGTCTTTCGGGAAATAATTCCTCAAGAATTCAAACTTGAACTTAGCCCAGGTCACCACATCACCTCCCATCTCAAGTCTTCCTTTGGCATTGGTCCACCAGTACTCTGCTTCCTCAGCTAGCATATGAGTCGCTAATCTGACCTTCTGGTCATCTCCCGTAACCATAGCTCGGAAAATCCGCTCCATCCCCTGCACCCAAGTCTGTCCTCCCTCTGGATCGAACCTCCCATTGAAAGTCGGTGGATTGTTCCTCAAGAATCTATCGAGCCTCCTCTCTTCGGCCTCACCTTCATTCCTATGGTTAGCTGCCGTATTCTCATTCGCTTGAGCCAAAACTTGCGCCATAGTCGCTAAAGCTTGCGCAATTGCTGCATCATCACGACCTCCTGCCATCTCATCACTACACAACCAACTCACCGATAAGGAAACAACACAACGAAGCAAATGTCGAAGGTACTAAGCTACCATTCGCACACAACAGGGAAAAACAACAAGCATTAGTCTAGACACGACTGATCATGGCTCTGATACCAACTTGTAACGCTCCTATTTCTATTTAAGCAATTAAACATGCGAATAATACATTTATTCAAGAAATAGAGGCTACACCACATTCAAAATTCAAAACCGATAGACATGTATATAAACCTCAACAGTTACAGCGGAATATAAACCAGAGTAATCAAAATATGTTGTCATGAACAAATAAATCACATCTCAAAGATGAATCTCAAAAACCCAAACATACAGGTAGTCACCAATAAAACAATAATCAAAAGGAAAATAAAATAACCTAATCTAGACACAACAAGCCTAGATCAGAGCCGACTCAACACCGATATCGGAGAAAGCTCCCGATATCCCAAGCAAAGACTCACCGAGCACTACTCCTGCACAACGTCTACTCACCCATACAGGCAAGTAGGCGGTTAAAACCACTGGGGGTAAGTATTACATTATCATAATTCAAATAACAATTAAATCATATAATATCATGTATTTGAATAATATTAGTCATGCATAAATACTTACATTGCAACTTGATAGCTCATACCAACATACGTCAATCATATGAACAATTATCCATTTATAAATATTCATTCGCAAACATCAATCACAATCATCATCAATAATCATTCATCTCATTTCATCACCAATCACATATATCACATAAGACTCATGATATGATATTCATTTATTGACACATAAATGCATGTGGCACCAAATCTCCAAAAGGTCGTCACCTCCGATGATAAAACACATCGTATGTAAGGGTTCACCCCCGCCTTACATAATCTCCGAATTAAAAGAGCTCAACCCTTTTACAACAACTCGACTATGATGCATGGACATGTATAAGGACTCGATAATGCGACAACAATCCACAATTTCAACCTCAATATATAGGACAACACCCAATTATATTGATTATCTCCACAACATTGCATTACCAAGGAAACATGCCCACACACAATTAAAATCATAGTATTCATCCCCACATAATAACTTGATTATCAACAATCAACAATATCATTCACACAATTTCACTTAACCAGATTAACGAGTCACCGTACCAACTTATAACAAAACGACATAGACAAGTTGAAAACCATTAACCAATCTTAATCGACAATGTATACATGAAATTAAGTCATCTTCGGATCATCAACATTAACCCAAGCACAACTTAAGTTCATAGGAAAATCACATTTTCACAACCCTTCATTTCTCACCCGAAATATTATTTGTACTTTGATTAAGATATTGACCACCCTTGCAAGTATCACCTAAGTCTATATGAGTTGTAGGTTCAACTTACAAGCCTTATTAGCTTACAAATATTGTTTTCGACAAAGTTTGGAATTCTCAAAATTTCACAAGTTAAGATTCAATTCAAAAATTCCAAGTATATACGAGCAATCATTGTTCCAGTAGGTTTTGGAGGATTAACAGTGGTTAAACATGCTTAGAATATCATTTAAGAAAACTCGGATTGGCCACCAAAGACCCGGAACAAAAGATCAAAGTGACTGAAACTGGGGCTGTTCGCTTAATCGACCACCTGGTTCGCTTAAGCGAACAAGTTACAGTAGCAACTCACTTTGTTCGCTTTCTGGTCGCTCACCAGTTCGCTTAAGCGACCACATGTTTGCTTAAGCGAACGAGTTCCAGTAGCAACCAGAAATCTTCGCTTACTTGCTCGCTCACAGTTCGCTTAGGCGAACTAGACCCACAAAAACTATGAGTGTTCGCTTACCAGGTCGCTTAAGCGAACCTCTAAGCGAACCTTCACAGGTTTGCAGAAAAAGTTACGGGTTTGGAACCCTTTTCACTCAAAATTCCCCAATTTGATCCCTCAATCCCAAAATGTGTTTCCAGAACATGTTTATAGGTCAATATGACTAAAAAGACTCACAAAGGCACAATCTCACTTGAAAACACTTGACATTTGAGCTAACTCATCATTTTCACCAAAACACCAACACAATTCAAATTTTCATCATCAATCCATGAATATGCATACCCAAGCAATTATTCATCATTCATAACATCAATTAACATCCATAACATCAATTGAACAGGAATCAAATGTCAAATTAACAACAACTTAGCAAAATTCACCAATTGAACACAATTTTCACAACTTATCATTTGTACATATTTGAACATGTAATTTCACCAACAATTATACAATTATCATCAATTCATGCATACAAACATACCATCACAGTTGAAGCACGAATTTAGCAACAATTATCCATAATTCATACAACATTTGAGAATTTTGCAAAGTGAAGATGATTATGATAATAACTAACCCCCTTACCTTAGAAGAAGATTAACCCAAACTCTTGCTTCAATTCAGCTCCTAAGTTTACCCCAATTGATTCCTCAAGCAATTCTCTTCAAAACCCTTGTTCTTCTCTTTACCTCTTTCTCTCTCTACCTCTCTTTCTAAGAAAATTTTATGAAGTGAATGAAAGATATTTTTCTATGACAACCCTAATGTTATCTCCCTTAATGGGCTCAATTCTAGATCCTAATGGGCTTAACCCATTCTAACATAATTCTAAAAAGATTCTATACACTCAACGGCAACGGTAAAATATAACCAACAGTCACTAAACGGTAAAACTAATCACTACCCTAGTAACTTAGTAAAATAAGGGTTCTCGCTAAATATTAAAATAATTCTCACCAAAAATTATCATTTTACCCTTACCCGCCAAATGACCAAAATACCCTTCTAATACGGTAATCCATGTAAATGTACCCAATGACAATTAAATACACACTAGCATAAATAATCACACACAAACACATAAAACACACAATAAAAGTAATTAAAATAAATCTAGCTAAAAATCGGGTTGTTACAGGGTGCATCTTCGGTACCTGCAAAACATAAAGAAATTGCTAATTTTGGCAAGTGGATACTCTCAATTGGAGACGACAACAACGCTTCGGATGAGAATTGTGTAATGAAGGTAGAAATTCGTGAAGATTTGCTCATATCGGACACACCAAATCTGTTGATGTCACTTATAGACTTTGTGTATCCAGATTTGAATGATAACATTGGTGACTTGCTATTTTTTCAAGAAAGGGGAATACTCGCACCATAACTTGATTCTGTTGAGCATGTTAACGGATATATGATGTCACTTGTAATGCCCACTTTCGTTTAATTAATTATTTAATCGAGTTTATGCCATTATATTATATTTGTATAATATATATGTGAGTTTTGTTGAATTAAGAAGATTTAAATTGATTTGAAAGATTTGACGTGTTTTGACGATTTGATAAGATTATGAGACTTATTTTATTGTTAAATAAAATAAGATTTGAAAAGAAAAAATAATATTTAGTTGAGGGCTGTTTTGATATTTTAGATAGTTTAGGGGAGAATAATAAGATAAGATAAGAAATAGGAAGAGTTATAAAAGATAAAGACCTAGTTTTAGAAAAGTTAGTATGTACGACTGTTTTTGGAGAAAAGGGAGAAAAAACCAAGAGAAGAGAGAACCAAGAGGAGAGCTGCGATTTTCTTCATACAAGGTAAGGGTGAGACTAATAATTCAGTAATGTTAGTTGTTGTAATTCTGATGATTAATTGACAAAGTTAGGATTGATTTAGAAAAGTTTTGGCATTAGGTCAAAACCCTAAAATTGATGATCAAACGGTAAAACTGTGTTAGATTGATGTAGAAACTGTCCAATAACCTTAGAATATGTTTAGGACGAATTCTGAGATTGAAATTAGGCATAGAACCTTGTTAGATGATGATTTTCGTGTAGAAAGTGCATCATGTCCGAGCCTAAATTCATCGCTCGCCATGGCGAGCTATGAATCTCGCCTCGCGAGTGATGAAATTCATCGCTCGCCACGCGAGCCTTTCCCCTTCGCCTCGCGAGTCCTTTTGGTGCAGCTCGCCACGGCGAACAGCCTTACTCGCCATAGCGAGTGTGACCAGAGAGCATGTTGATTTTCAAGTTTTTGACTTTTGAGTTGAACCTTAGATGCCTTTGAGTACCTTTAGGTGCCTACTATTGATTAGGGAACGAATGGAAATGAGATTGAACCTTAGTTGGAAAGCTGGCTTGTACTCGCCATGGCGAGCAGATGCTCTCGCCTCGCGAGCACTTCCAGAATTGAGTGTTTTAGTGGATTGTGAGACTTGAGTTGTTTGGATTGGTTAGAAAGGAGCTTTAGGTACATAGTGTGACCTATTAAAGATAATGATTATGAACTGTTGATGAGTCATTTATTGCTTACTTTTATATGCTTTTTAGTTTAGTTTTAATTAGATTTTATTTTATTTTATATTAGCATTATTTCCTTTTTAGGATAGTTTACTTTAAATTGCATTTTATTTTATTTCAGGAATGAATATTGGATGGATTGAGTCTTGGAGAAAAAGAAAGGGACTTGGAGTCGATTGGATGCAAAAATATGAAGATTGAGAGACAAAAATATGTCTCCCCACAGTCAGAAGCTTGGCACGGCCCGTGCTAGCCTTGGCACGGCCGTGCCACCATCTAGAGTGTCTTTTGCTGCTTTTGCTTAGATTTTAAGCTACTCTATTTTTAGCCCGAATGTAATAGCTTAGATTTTAAGTCAAATGAATGCTATAAATAGAGTAGCCATCCATCACAAATATTCATCTTTACTTGGAATTCAATAAGTGACAATTGCTTTTCTAATTAAAGTTCTTTTCTTTTCCTTTATTTTCTTGTCATTTACCTTTATGCTTTCTCTCTTCTCCCCCATGTCTACGATGAACATGAGTGAGTAGACTTCTCCTTGTCTTGGGATTGTTGGATAAGTCTAAATGACATAATCCTAATCAAACCAAGCTCTAAGCCTTAATCTTATGTAACCCTAATTTCTTATCTAAATTCACTGTTTTAACATGGATCAACCATTATCAAACTGTGGAAACGAAAGTGGAGGGTTTGATAATTGTTTATCCATTATTCCAAATATCAATTCATAAAACGAAAGTGGAGCTTTGATATTCGAACAAGTGAATTTAGACAAGGATTGCAAAGTCAGCGAAATAGGCTTTGCAATCTTTGAGACATATAGTTTCGATCTTCAAGGGAACTAATAACAATCAAGTCAGCGAAATAGGCTTGGTTGCTAGAGGAACATAAGAGAAACTGTCTTGAGAAATTAGGTCTAACATAACATTATAAGCTTACAGTTTTGGTTTGAGAAGGACTTGTTATTTAGATGAAACCAACGATCCCAAGGCTCTTTTTATTATATTAATTTTCAACCGTTTGAAAACCCCAACTTACAATTCTTTTCTCCTCTAATCATTTCCAAAGGTTAATTAAATTAAACTACTCCCTGTTGGAACGATACTCTTTTCATACTACTTCGGTAAGACCGTGCACTTGCGGTTTTATCTCATCAAGTTTTTGGCGCCGTTGCCGGGGAGTAAACTAATTCGATTAACTCTTTCTTTGTGATTAGAACTCTTTTCTCTTCCTCTTTTCTTCTACTTATTTCTTTATATTACCAATTAACTTCTTGGGTTCTCAATTTCTTATGCGAAGAAGAAAAAGTCTCGGAGAATTTATTCCTGAGATCGAAAGATTTTTGCATAAGAAAAAGAGAGAGGCACAAAATAATACTGCTATGGCTGAACGCACTCTCAAAGAGTATGCTACTCCTTCAACGGAAGAGTCACAAGCTATTATCGTGTACCCAACGGTTGAGGGTAATAACTTCGAGATCAAGCCTGCACTACTCAATTTGGTGCAGCAAAATCAGTTTTCTGGATCACCCACTAAGGATCCAAATCTCCATATTTTTTCCTTCCTTAGACTCAGTGGCACCATAAAAGAGAACCAAGAAGCCGTAAGACTTCATCTCTTTCCCTTTTCCTTAAGGGATAGAGCTAGCGCTTGGTTCCGTTCCCTAGAAGTCGGTTCCATCACTTCATGGGATGATATGAGGCGAGTATTCCTTGCCCGATTTTCCCCCCATCTAAAACCGCTAAACTTAGAGATCAAATCATGCGGTTCAATCAAAAAGATGGGGAGTCTCACTATGAAGCGTGGGAGCATTTCAAGTAAATGCTTAGACTTTGTCCCCACCATGGCTTAGAAAAGTGGCTTATAGTCCACACGTTTTATAATGGCTTGTCATATACCACTAAGATGTCTGTTGATGCAGCTGCAGGGGGAGCTCTACTACCAATGGACCAACGAGAGAGCCGTCACCGCTTCTACTCCCTCTAAGAAAGAGGCAGGTATATACAAAGTCTCTGAATATAACCACCTTGCTGCTAAGGTTGAGGCATTAACCCAAAAATTTGAAAAACTTAATGTTAATGCTGTCACACCTTCTTCTGCATCCCCTCCTTGTGAAATCTGTGGTATATCCGGTCATATCGGTGTTGATTGTCAGTTAGGTAGTGCTGCCAATATTGAGCAACTGAATTACGCTCAATATAACCAAGGAACGAGGCCAAATCAAAATTTTTACAAAAATCCTCAAGGTTCCTATGGACAAGCAGCACCACCTGGCTATACAAACAACCAGAGAGTGGCTCAGAAATCAAGTTTGGAGATTTTGTTGGAAAATTGCATAGCCAATCAAAATAAAAATCTTCAAGAACTGAAAAACCAAACAGGATTTCTGAACGACTCTCTCTCCAAACTCACTACCAAGGTTTATTCTATCACCACACACACCGAAATGCTTGAGACCCAAATCTCCCAAGTGGCCCAACAAGTGGCCACCTCTTCTCAAACACCAGGAGTCTTTCCTGGTCAACCTGAAACAAACCCCAAAGCTCATGTCAACGCTATTTTTCTTGGGGATATTAAGTTAGAAGAGACCGTTGCTAAAGCCAAAAGTGTCAAGGGAGAGAGTGTTAAGTGTCTAGGTAAGAAAGGTGTGATAGAAAGTGAGAAACCGCTTGATAAGAACAAAGCCCTTGCACCATTAAAGCTTACTAAGCTCAACTTGGAGGCTCAATTCACTAAATTCTTAAACATACTTCAGAAGATTTGCATTAAGATTCCCTTTGCTGAAGCTTTGTCTCGTATGCCTCTATACGCCAAGTTTTTAAAAGAAATCTTTTCAAAGAAAAAGGCTATAGATCATAATGAAACAATAGCTTTGACAAGGGAAAATAATGCAATCATCAAGAAACCGCCTACAAAGCTTAGAGATCCAGGAAGTTTCGCCATCCCTTGTATGATAGGGAATGAAACCTTAAACCGAGCCTTATGTGATTTAGGAGCTAGTGTTAGTCTGTTGCCCTTACCCCTCTTTAAAAGGCTGGGGATAGGAGAGTTAAAGTCTACCGAAACGACATTGAAGTTAGCCGATCGTTCTGATATCCAACCTGTCGGATATGTCGAGGACATCCTCGTTAAAATAGAAGGGATAAACATCCCAACTGATTTCATGGTGCTTGACATAGATGAGGACAATGAGTGCCCTATAATTTTAGGACGGCCCTTTCTCGCCACTGCGGGTGCTATAGTAGATGTTCAGAATGGTAGGATTGTTTTTCAAGTGAGTAATGAGCTGATAGGGTATGAGTTGGAGAATTATATGAAAGGTCCCACCCTTTATTCTTGTGACATGATTAAAGGTCATGATGTGAAAGAACGCTCAATAGCGTCATCTACGCAATATGACCTCTTTGATTCCTTCTAAGGACACTTTCTTATAACGTCAAGCTAATGACTATAAAGAAGCGCTTCGTAGGAGGCAACCCACGCATTTAACTGCTTTTGTTTTTTTTGTTTTGTAGGTAATTGTCCGAGTATGATTCGAGAAAAGGAAAAATTTTGAAGCCCCGATATCCAGAACCTTGGCACGGCCCGTGCTAACACTGGCATGGCCCGTGCTACCACTGGCACGGCCGTGCCAGACCTTGCCTTCCAAAAACCCTCCTAGATTCCAGAAACTTGGCACGGCCCGTGCTAAGGTTGGCACGGCCGTGCCCGACTCCCGGTAAGAATATACCTCACCTTTCATCTTCTTCTTCCTTCATTCTCCACCACAAACATCTCTCTACATTCAAACTTCTCTCAAAAACCTCCATAACCATAGAAATTTCAAACCTCCATATCTCCCTCAAAACCTCACCAATTCCCAAAATTTCTTCACCCAATCAACCACAATCCACATTTCAATCATAACCCTTGAATCAAAAACAACTTTCCTCCATCCCTACCAAGAATCATCAAATTCGTAGCCCCCATTCACATACCTCAAAAACCACCAATTCACCCAACCCAACTCCTAACACTTACTCAAACACCAACCCCATCACCCTACCAACCTTTTCCACCAAAAACATTTCCCAAAACCCAACCTTCACCCAAAACACAAAAGGTCAACCAAGGTTAAGGATTAATGGCATCTAGGAAAGGTGGAGCAAGCTCTTCCAGAGGACCACAATCAAAGAAGAAAACGCAAGCCATGAATCATGGCATAATCTTCAAGGAGACCAAGCAAAGGGACATGTATAAAATTCTTATCTCTAAACCTTTGCACCCTTGTCGATATCCTGATCCTTATACTTTGAGTGTGCTTGGACTAAGGGATAATGTGTTTAGCTTACGAGGAAATCTAGGATGGGTTGATATGCTTAGACCTATGAAAGGTTTTGAAAATTTCACTTATGAATTCTTAAGTTCTATTGAATTTACGAAGGACAAAGTGAACTTTGATAACCCCGACCATAGAGTCTCCTTCCGACTTTTGAATATGGATTACGAGATGTCTCTTGAAAATTTTTGTTTAGAGATGGACTTCGCCAATGCGGGGTTCATCCACGACTCTTGGAATCCAAATCTAAAGTCGGAAGACTATGACCCCGCTCTCTTTTGGAAACGCATTACCGGGTTAAGGCAATATAACCCTCGCAACAATAAGGCTAGTAACATTCACAACCCAGTCCTTAGATACCTCCAGAGAGTCATGGCTTGTACCATTTGGGGTAGAAAAGAGGTAGGAACAACTAGGACGGATGAACTTTTTATGCTTTGGGCAATGCTTAGTAACAATCCCGTTAATACTTGTTTCTACCTACTTGATTACCTTTCCTCCATAGGTGCTAGACCTGATAATAGAGCTGAGATAGTAGTCGGTGGTATCATTACCTTCATCGCTAGGAAGTTTGGAGTGGGTGAGGAAGATGGGATAAATCCAATTGAGGGCAACAATAGGCTTAATATTGAAACCCTTGTTGCTATGAATTTCATTAAGATTCACCCACCCATGACTTATGCACTTCAGCTTCGCATACCTCTTTTGTTTCTACTTCCTAACCCATCTCGGACTAACCCCGAGGTGGAGGAAAATTTGTTGTATGTTGGTGATGGATTACAGGTACATGAAGAGCATAATCAAGGTGACGAAGAAGGTGCACACATGAACCATGAAGAGGAGCCCCATGACCATAACGCCGACAATGAAAGATGGGCATGGATGCAAACCGAGGTACAAAGGATAAGCACCGAGCAACAAAGGCAAGGTGTTGAATTATCCGGGCTAAGAAATGATGTCCTAAGGGGCAACCGCATATCCGAAGAAAATAATCAAATGCTTCGGAAAATGATGCAACACTTCAACCTCCAAGGTCCTCCCTATGGACCTCAATAAAAATGTGAGCTTTCCTCTTCCTCTTTTTAACCTTATCTCTTCAATCTCTATCTCATCCTTCTCCTCCTTCTTCAATCTCTATCTCTTCAATCCAATTGAGGGCAACAATAGGCTTAATATTGAAACCCTTGTTGCTATGAACTTCATTAAGATTCACCCACCCATGACTTATGCACTTCAACTTCGCATACCCCTTTTATTTCTACTTCCTAACCCATCTCGGACTAACCCCGAGGTGGAGGAAAATTTGTTGTATGTTGGTGATGGATTACAGGTACATGAAGAGCATAATCAAGGTGACGAAGAAGGTGCACACATGCACCATGAAGGGGAGCCCCATGACCATAATGACAACAATGAAAGATGGGCATGGATGCAAACCGAGGTACAAAGGATAAGCACCGAGCAACAAAGGCAAGGTGTTGAATTATCCGGGCTAAGAAATGATGTCCTACGGGGCAACCGCATATCCGAAGAAAATAACCAAATGCTTCGGAACATGATGCAACACTTCAACCTCCAAGGCCCTCCCTATGGACCTCAATAAAAATGTGAGCTTTCCTCTTCCTCTTTTTCACCTTATCTCTTCCATCTCTATCTCACTCTTCTACCTCTCCTTCTCTCCTACTTTTCTTTAATCTTGAATCATTGAGGACAATGCTTCTCCTAAGTGTGGGGGGAGCCTAATAAAGTGTCTTTAGTCGTAGTGTTTCCAAACTCCCTTGAACTTTATTCTTTTGTTTTGTTTTATTGAAAAAGGCATGGTTAAGTAGCTAATTTTTATTGAAAATATCATGACACAAAAATTTTCATTGTCTCCTCTTATTTTGTTGATTCTTGTACATGAAAGCAAACTCTTGTATTTTAAGTCTTCTCGATATACCCACATCTTGTTTTAAAGTGAATAAAATTCTCCAATGAGAAAAACACAAAGTTGCTTCCCTTGAGTAAATGTATGAATAGGTAATTTAAGGAAACGCGTTTTAATCTTAGTGGTGCATTAACCTTTAAAGATTCTCAAAGTGCCAGTAGTATAAGTTAGTATAAGGGAGTTCACAAAAAGCCAAAAAGCCAAAAAGCCAAATAAATTCCAAGATCTCATCATTGAATCTAGATTGGGGAAGGAGGTAGGCCCTCCGACTTCCTACGTGAAGATGATTGTTATCTTAAGGAAAAACTTTAAAAAGCATCATTGAATCTAGATTGGGGAAGGGGGTAGGCCCTCCGACTTCCTACGTGAAAATGATGTTTTAAGGGATACCATTGAATCTAGATTGGGGAAGGGGGTAGGCCCTCCGACCTCCTACGTGAAGATGTTGTTCCTTAAATAAAGAACTTAAATGTGCAAATGGCAAAGAACAAAGATTCTCAAATACTCCCATCTCTCTTATATGAATTATAGAAAGAATCTTTCTTGGTTGGTTTAGTGCTAGGATTAGACCATGTTTCCTCATAATGCCTATCTTATACAGGAGCAAGAAAAGGGTTGGACTTCACACACACACTCACTTGAAACTTGATCGTTGGGTTGAATAAAAATTACAAGAAATGCTTGAGTTTGTGATTAGTGTACATTTGGGATTTAAGCCCTTGGGGAGACATGTGCTTTAATTGAATTGTCATTTGATATAACTGTTTGTGCTACTATGTTTATGCCTTTTGCTTGAGGACAAGCAAAAATTCAAGTGTGGGGGAGTTTGATGAGTCATTTATTGACTATTTTAATATGCTTTTTAGTTTAGTTTTATTTAGATTTTATATAATTTTATATTAGTATTATTTCCTTTTTAGGATAGTTTACTTTAAGTTGCATTTTATTATATTTCAGGAAAGAATATTGGATGGATTGAGTCTTGGAGCAAAAGAAAGGGACTTGGAGCCGATTGGACACAAAAATATGAAGATTGAGAGATAAAATATGTCTCCCACAAGTCAGAAGCTTGGCACGGCCCGTTCTAGCCTTGGCACGGCCGTGCCACCCTCCAGAGTGCCTTTTGCTGTTTTTGCTTAGATTTTAAGCTACTCTATTTTTAGCCCAAATGTAATAGCTTAGATTTTAAGTCGATCAAATGTTATAAATAGAGTAGCCATCCATCACAAATATTCATCTTTACTTGGAATACAATAAGTGACAATTGCTTTTCTAATTAAAGTTCTTTTCTTTTCCCTTTATTTTCTTGTCATTTACTTTCATGCTATCTCTCTTCTCCCCCATGTCTACGATGAACATGAGTGAGTAGACTTCTCCTTGTCTTGGGATTGTTGGATAAGTCTAAATGACATAATACTAATCAAACCAAGCTCTAAGCCTTAATCTTATGTAACCCTAATTTCTTATCTGAATTCACCGTCTTAACATGGATCAACCATTATCAAACTGTGGAAACGAAAGTGGAGGGTTTGATAATTGTTTATCCATTATTCCAAATATCAATTCATAAAACAAAAGTGGAGCTTTGATATTCGAACAAGTGAATTCAGACAAGGATTGCAAAGTCAGCGAAATAGGCTTTGCAATCTTTGAGACATATAGTTTCGATCTTCAAGGGAACTAATAACAATCTAGTCAGCGAAATAGGCTTGGTTGTTAGAGGAACCAAAATCTAATAGTAATCAAGTCTGTGAAATAGGCTTGGTTGCTAGAGGAACATAAGAGAAACTGTCTTCAGAAATTAGGTCTAACATAACATTATAAGCTTATAGTTTTGGTTTGAGAAGGACTTGTTATTTAGATGAAACCAATGATCCCAAGGCTCTTTTTAGTATATTAATTTTCAACCGTTTGAAAACCCCCAACTTACAATTCTCTTCTCTTCTAATCATCTCTAAAGGTTAATTGAATTAAACTACTCCCTATCGGAACGATACTCTTTTAATACTACTTCGGTAAGACCGTGCACTTGCGGTTTTATCTCATCAGAGCCCTAGACACTGTGACCCACCACCTACTACTCAGGATCACCTGCAAGTTACCCATAGGAAGGGCAACATTTTCAAGCAGAAGGGGTGAGATTCTCAAACAATAATAATAATATATAATAACATATCTAACACCCTATCATCATAGTCATTCAACAATTATAGTATAGCATCATTAGCAACTTCATCATCCAACAGTAATAGAAATAGTGAACAATGACTCATGCGACAACCCGACTTCACCTCTAAGACTCATGCAGGACATGACAACTCTACTAAGACTCCTCAACAATTGCAACTATGCATGTGATACCATAACAGAGCCGAAGCCCTCATCTTTATAGAATGGTTAAAGCATTCTTTTATCAGGACATGAGTCCTCATCATAACATTATAAACCTGATTCTTACACCTTTTCTTTCAAAATCATCATTAACCCTTATTTTCCCATTTTACCTTAAGAACAGTTTAATTGATTAATTTTCAGAAATTACATATTATGACTATTGAAAGATAATCCCACCCTTACCTTAGAATTGTAAAGACAAATAGCACAGCAAAATTGTAACGCCCTCTCTAATTATTTGAATATTTTTAATGAGTTTAGAATACACTTATATGATTTGTATAATTTATATGATTTATTTTGATTAGTGATATTTTGTTATGATATATGTTGGTATTTATTAGTATAACATATATGTTATTTGTTTTAGAAATATAAATGTTATTTGATTTAAAAATATAAATGTTATTTGATTTAGAAATATATATGTTATTTGATTTAGAAATATATATATATGTTATTTGGTTTAGAAATATAAATGTTATTTGATTTAAAAATATAAATGTTATTTGTTATAGAAATACATATGATTTGTTGCAGAAATAAATGTGATTTGTTATAGAAATAAATGTTATTTGTTGTAGAAATACACATGATTTGTTATAGAAATAAATGTTATTTGGTGTAGAAATACACATGATTTGTTGTAGAAATATATGTTAATTTGTGTAGAGATATATGTTATTTTGTGTAGAAATATATGTTATCTGGTGTAGAAATATATTTCTTATTTGGTGTAGAAATATATATATGTTATAGAAATATATTTGTTATAGAGATATAATTGTTATTTGTTGTATAAATATTTTATATATATATTAGAATAGAATATTGAGATTTTGGTAGGCAATCTAATATATTTTTGTACTGAATAATATATTTTTGTACTTAATATGATATATTTTGGTACTCAATTGATATATTTAATTACTAGATCTAATAGGTGCATTACTTGTTTCTCACTTATTAGTTGTAAATTATCTCTATAAATAGAGAACTCACACAGTGCATTCTACACACCGAAATTCACAGTTGATACTTCCTGTGCTTTTCTTCTCTTCTCCCTCTTTTGACTTGTGTTGACGAGTCTTTCTTCTTTTTCTACTCCTTTCTGTCCCTTCGGAATTAAAAGTGTTCTTAAGACTATAATCCCTCTTCGGTTTAATATCCTTTTAGATAAGAGAAAGCAGTATAGTTCTTCGTCGATCAATCCAAAGGTAAGGGTGAGACTAACTTTGCAATTCTATTAAGTATGTGAATCAATGGTTAGGTTTAACATGATGTAGGATGAGTTTTTGAGGAATTGAAAAGTAGGTTAAAATTGTAGAATTAATGAATAAACGGTGGAAACTTGTTAAAAAGATGTAGAAACTGTCCTTAGACCTTAGATAATGATTAAGATGATTTGATGATATTTATAATGTTATATAATTAGATATATATTGCATGAATTATGTTTGATGATTGAGATGTTGATGACGTGCATTTGTAATTGTTATATATGATGATTGAGATGTTGATGACGTGCATTTGTAATTGTTGTAATTATCATTATTGATTGATGCTATTTTGTTGTTGTGATGGATATGATTTACTTTGATGATATGATTAATGAGAGAATATTATATATTGTGAATTAATGATTAAATGCATTACTTGAAATATTATTGAATGATCAAGATGTTGAAATAAATTGTTATTAAGCTTGATATGAATTGATTATGCTGCAATTGTTGTTAAACTAAGTTGCATGAGTTGTTGTTGATTATCATTTGATATTGTTATATCTTGAGATGTTTACGTGTCGCCTATGTTGTTGTTGTTGATTATGTGAAATATTTATATGACTTATGTGGAAGATGTATGATGTTTAAGTTGTTGATACTTTATATTAATATTGTTATGTTGTGAATTGCTTGTGCTGTTTCTGTTGCTTTTATGAACTGCTAAGTTGTTTATAATGTGATTTAATGATTAAATGCATTACTCGAAATATTATTGAATTATATTAGGAGCTTTGTCCTCCGCACGATTAGGAGCTTTGTCCTCCGCACGATTAAAGTATATTAATACTTATGATGACGATTGGTACCACATGCATATAAGTGTCTAAGTTGCATTGTCGCATTTGTCGAGTCAAAGTCGTTGTTGATGAATTATCATCCATGAGTTGTTAAGTTGTCGATGAATTATCATCTATAAGTTGTCGAGTTGTCTTCTACCCATGTGTTGTTAAAGAAGTACCTACGAAGATTATACGATGTGAATTATATGATGTTGACTAAAATATTGCTATGTTGTTTAACATGTTGATTATGATATTGTTATGTTGCTACTTTGTTTAAGATATTGATTATGATATTGTTATGTTGCTATGTTGTTTAACATGTTGATTATGATACTGTTATGTTGCTACGTTGTTTAAGATATTGATTATGATATTGTTACGTTGCTATGTTGTTTAAGATAATGATTATGATATTGTTAAGTTGTTATGATGTTGTGTATAATTGTTACTATTAAGTGATGAATATGTTGTTCTATATATGATTAATATTATTAAGTGAATATTATGTTATGTTATTGATGATGATCGAATGTTGTGATTACTTGGTAATTGTTTATCAAAGATGCTATGATGTTTAAGATGATATTGTTTAAGATGTTTATGTTGAAGATTTATGATGTTGATTTTGGTGTTAGTATGTGTTGATTATATTTTCATAAGATGATGAATACGTTGTTGTTATATTAATACAAGAAGATGAATATGTTGTTGTTATATTATTATATTATGAAGAGATGATGTATATATAATTATTATTATTATTATTAAGTGAATATCATGCTATGTTGTTGTTATATTATTATATTATGACGAGATGATGTATATATAATTATTATTATTATTAAGTGAATATCATGCTATGTTGTTGTTATATTATTATATTATGACGAGATGATGTATATATAATTATTATTATTATTATTAAGTGAATATCATGTTACGTTGTTGTTATATTATTATAAGAAGATGTTTATGTTATGATGTAGATAATTATTACTATTAATAAGAGATGATTATATTGTGTTGTTTTAAAGTTATTAGTGATGATGATTACATGATGATATCTATGAGTTGTTAAGTGTACTTGATGATGTTTATGTTAAATTGATAAGTTGTCTTTTATTAATGAATTGATAATGAGATGTTTGATGAATAATTATTATTATGAATTAATGATGTTGTTATGTTGTATATGAATTGATAATGAGATGTTTGATGAATAATTATTATTATGAATTAATGATGTTGTTATGTTGTATATGAATTAGGATTAAGATGTTGTTATGCTATATATGAACTATGACTATGATGTGATGATCTGTGTTTGTTACGATTTGGTTAATATGTGTTATATGATGACATTTATAATGTGATGAATATAAAGTAAATGATAATTAGAGGTTAGTTGGATTATTAAGAATTATACATTAAGAAGTATTATTGCTAATAGATGAAGTTATTTGTGTTGTTAAATATAATTATTGAATTATATGCTTGATATTATTGTTTTGTGAAATCTCACCCCTTCTGCTTGAAAATGTTGCTCTTCGTATGAGTAACTTGCAGGTATTACTGATTAGTAGGAGTGGTGGCTCAAGTGTCTTAGGTGCTCTGATACGTAATGGGATGGGAATTTTATTGTTGTCTTTCTATTCCTTACGTATTGTTTTAAGAAGAATTATGACTTTGGTTTTAGATTGGATTATATGAGAAATTTATGAAGAGGCCTTCGTGCCAAAGACTGTTTTGATTATTGAATAATTTCCGCTGCGAAGTATTAAAGACTTTTTTTAGTTATTGAATTTTAAAGGATAAATAGTTATTTATACAGTTTATGATTTTATGAAAAGTGTAGCATTCCGTTTACGTGAATAACTTTGATTATTAAATGAAATTTTTATGTTGGGAAAACGGGGTGTTACAAAAATCAGTTCCTAAGTTCTTCTCTCTTGGTCTTCTCTCCTTGCCTTAGCTTTTCTCCTCTCCAACTTGTTTTCACGTTAAACTGTTTTTCTGACTTTTCTTTCCTTAACTCCCTAAAACTATAACTTCTCCTTTTTCATTAAAACCTCCCTTATTACTATTAATTTCTAATTATTCCCCAAACTCTTAATTAATTCCATTATTCATATTATTCTATTTATATTAAATAAATTATATAAATAAATACTACACACCCCATATATCACATATATTAATTAAAAACACACAAAAGACTCTAACTAATTCTAAAAATAATAAAATAACGACTAGGGCGTTACAACTCTCCCCAACTTAGAGAATTACGTCCTCGAAATCTTACCTCAAACAAACAACTCAGGATATGATTCTTGCATCTTACTTTCCAGTTCCCAAGTCAAACTTTCACCAGTTGCTCCACCCCAAACAACTCTTACAAGAGGTATCTATTTACCCCTCAAAGACTTCACCTTTCGATCATCAATCCTCAAAGGTAAGGTCTCCACCGTCAGGTTATCTCTAACTTGCACATCATCTCTCGGAATAACATGCGAAGGGTCTGGTACATACTTCCGCAATTGTGACACATGAAATACGTCATGCAAATTCGAAAGATGAGGTGGTAATCCAACTCTATACGCCACAGTTCCAACTCTTTCTGAAATCTAATAAGGACCGATGAACTTTGGAGTCAACTTCCTCGACTTCAATGCACGTCCTACGCCCGTCATAGGAGTAACCCTCAGAAAAACATGGTCACCTTCCTGAAACTCAAGGTCTTTCCTACGCTTGTCATGATAGCTCTTTTGTCGACTCACCTAAACGACTCAGTGAGGGATAGCCACTCACGACAGCAAAAACACAGCAACCTACTCTCGATCACCTGCAAGTTACTCATACGAAGAGCAACATTTTCAAGCAGAAGGGGTGAGATTCACAATCAATAATAATAATATATAATTCATCAAATGCATTGAACAACTTAAACTCCATTAATTAGTAATAATAATTCTTTTAACGACTCCTAAACCATATCATGTACTCATCATATCAACAGTCATAACTCGATATCATAAACAATCATCATAACAGCATCATTTAACTTCATAATCAACATCTTAATCATAATCATATAACATCATACTCATGATTCGTATACAACATGACAACTTTATAATCAATGACATAAACAACGTAACAACATCATATTCATAGTTCATATACACATAACAACATCATTAATTCGTATTAACATTCTCCACTAAGCACCTTATTAACAACTCATGAATAGGGGACAACTTAGCAACTATACGTAACATCATCATTTCATAATAATAATTATTCATCAAACATTCCATTAGCAATTCATGAATAAAAGACAACTTATCAACTTAACATAACCATCATCAAGTACATTTAACAACTCATAGATAACATCACATAATCATCATCACAACATTCATAATCATCATCATGTAACATTTAACAACTCATAGATAACATCACATAATCATCATCACAACATTCATAATCATCATCATGTAACATCATAACAACCTCATATTCAACACCATAAACAGTCATCATAACATCGTAATCAATATCATAAACATCTTCTCATAATATTATAAACGACACAACATAATCATCACATCATAACAATATAAACAACTACATATATTTTACAATAATGTTCTTACTCCTTTAACTTTAGTAACAGTTACTAATTCAACCAACAACGACGATAACTACAATTATCCAATATATGTATATATTTCATAATCAACAATATCATCTGTTATCGCGATTTTCGGGTGTCAAGTCATAAATTAGGCTTGAACCTTTCAATCTTTGATATTCTCTATTTTTTCTTGGGAAGGGCAAAATTGAGAAAAAACCCTTAGATTCTAAGTTCGGGGGTCGCTTTCGCTACGGGAAGGTGTTAGGCACCCGGAACGATTATGGTATTCCATAAGAACCGTTCTCCTAAGTTTATTTCTACGCTTTATTTTTATTGCCTACTTATTAAAAAAGAAGTTTTATTTGAGTGAAGAATGGGGGGGAGAAAGTGTTTGAGGTTTTATTTTAGTGGACTTGGAGAGGTTTTGACCTCATGCCTACATACCCATTTAAGGGATCAAACTCCATGTAGTTCTCTCTCAAAAAATGTTTTTTTTGTGTGTTTGGTTGATTTTAGTTTTTGTTGGAAAATGGTTTTGAAGAAGAGAAAGAGGCCTTAAAGGCATAAGAGAGAAAAATGGTGAATAGTTGGTTCAATTGTTATTAAAAAAGTCTAAGTAGAAATTAGGATTCATTTGGATTTGTTTAAGAAAATAAAAGAAGAAATTCAATGGAGTTTTGACTCCAAGATTTGTTTGGAAAAATTTGAGTGATGGAATTGGTTTATTATTTTTTTGAAAATTGGCATTTGTCTAAAAAATCGCGTTTCCTAAGCATACATCTAAACGGTAAACATGCAACGTGTGTGCGTGTCGGTGCTTGTGTCGGTGTACATCACTTATAGTGTCCATAGTAAGGAATTCATCAATTGAATCTAACACCCTATCATATATTTAGATAGATTAGTTTTTTTTTAAATTCCTTGCAAGACCATAGCATGTATTTACGACTCAATGTAAAGGACTATGGACACTATAAGTGATGTACACCGACACAAGCACCGACACGCACACACGTTGCATGTTTACCGTTTAGATGTATGCTTAGGAAACGCGATTTTTTAGACAAATGCCAATTTTCAAAAAAAATAATAAACCAATTCCATCACTCAAATTTTTCCAAACAAACCTTGGAGTCAAAACTCCATTGAATTTTTTTTTTTCACTTTATTTTCTTAAACAAATCCAAATGAATCCTAATTCCTACTTGGACTTTTTTAATAACAATTGAACCAACCACTCACCATTTTTCTCTCTTATGCCTTTAAGGCCTCTTTCTCTTCTTCAAAACCATTTTCCAACAAAAACTAAAATCAACCAAACACACAAAAAAACATTTTTTGAGAGAGAACTACATGGAGTTTGATCCCTTAAATGGGTATGTAGGCATGAGGTCAAAACCTCTCCAAGTCCACTAAAATAAAACCTCAAACACTTTCTCCCCCCATTCTTAACATAAGTAAATTTCCTCTTTTATAAGTAGCATTAAAAATAAAGCGTAGAAATAAACTTAGGAGAACGGTTCTTATGGAATACCATAATCGTTCCGGGTGCCTAACACCTTCCCGTAGCGAAAGCGACCCCCGAACTTAGAATCTAAGGGTTTTTTCTCAATTTTGCCCTTCCCAAGAAAAAATAGAGAATATCAAAGATTGAAAGGTTCAAGCCTAATTTATGACTTGACACCCGAAAATCGCGATAACAGAAATGGCGACTTCACTGGGGACTTTTTTTTAAGCGGGTCACGCCTAGTTTTCCTTAGTTTATATTTACGCTTTGTTTTATTGCTTACATATGTGAATACTTGTTTATTTTCATTTGACGTGTGGGGTGAGAATATCAAAAGTCCTATACCCGGGCTGAGTGAACTTATGAATAGGTAGAGATATAATCGACAATTCGATCCGAGGGTTGCCTCGTGTATTGGGTTATGCGTCAATCTCACATAGCTGAGGCATTTTGAAAGTAATATTGTCGGCGTGTGTTGTCATGCTTAGGCACTTTGCTTTCAATTGTTCGACGATGCTATGGACCGTAGTTACCAAACCCATCCCTGGCCTTTTTTTAGGACGTAGTGCGGTGGCTAAACCGAGTGTTGTCTCGAATTTTAGTCGTCACGCGATACTACACTCAAGCTAGACCTTCTTGTGAATAAACATGGAACGGACGTTGTCCCGTGCTACCATGATATACGTAAGAGAGGTTGTAGTTTGGGAACTTGATTAGAACCTTGGTTACTATTATCCTAAACCCTAGTTTACCGGGCACCGTGTCCGCCCTTGGCTCCTCGACTTTAATCTCAACCCTCCATGTTTTCTCTGTAATTGAAAAAAAAACAATCATGCATACATGCATTCATGCATAATTTTTTCTCATGCATTCATCAAAGGATTAGACAAATTAAAAAACTTTGTAAACATTACAGGTATGAAGAAGACTAAATCCTACAAGTTCAAGGAGGTTGATTTGGTTAGTTTGAGAGAATTAGCACTCAAGGTTAAGAATCAAACAGGTTTCCGACTCCGGTATGGTGGTTTGCTTACTATTCTCCGGACTAATGTTGAAGAGAAGCTCGTGCACACTCTAGTGCAATTTTATGACCCGAGTTTCCGTTGCTTCACCTTCCCGGATTTCCAGTTGGTCCCTACTCTTGAGGCTTATTCCCACTTATTGGATTCACCTATAGCCGAGAAGACGCCTTTCACCGGTCCCGGGGCTTCTCTTACTCCTCTGGTTATTGCCAAGGATCTCTATCTCAAGACTTCTGATGTCTCCAAGCATCTTACTACTAAGTCTCACATCCGAGGGTTCACTTCCAAGTATCTACTTGAGCAAGCTAATCTCAAAACTACTTGTCAGGACGCACTCAAGGCTATTCTTGCATTGCTTATCTATGGGCTCATTCTCTTCCCGAATCTCGACAACTTTGTGGACATGAATGCTATTGAGATCTTCCATTCTAGGAATCCGGTTCCTACCTTGCTAGCTGACATGTACCATGCTATCCATGACCGGACTCTCAAAGGTCGTGGGTATATCCTTTGCTGCGTGCCTCTCCTATATAGGTGGTTTATTTCTCACCTTCCGAGCTCCTTCCATGACAACTCGGAGGATTGGTCCTACTCACAGCGGATGATGGCTCTCTCTCCTAACGAGGTGGTCTGGATCACTCCCGCCGCTCAGGTTAAGGAGATTATTACTGGTTGTGGAGACTTTCTCAATGTACCTCTTCTTGGTACCCGTGGGGGAATCAACTACAATCCGGAGCTTGCTATGAGACAGTTTGGGTTCCCTATGAAGACAAAGCCCATCAATCTTGCTACATCTCCAGAGTTCTTCTATTATTCGAATGCCCCCACCGGACAAAGGGAGGCTTTCACAAGGGCTTGGTCTAAGGTCCGTAGGAAGAGTGTGAAGCATTTGGGTGTGAGATCTGGTATTGCTCATGAGGCCTATACTCAGTGGGTAATAAACCGAGCCGAAGAGATTGGTATGCCATACCCTGCTATGAGACATGTGGCTGCATCTGCTCCATCTATACCTTTACCTCTACCTCCCACAACTCAGGAGATGTATCAGGAGCATCTGGCTATGGAAAGTTGTGAGAAACAAATGTGGAAAGCCCGATACAATGAGGCTGAGAATCTAATCATGACTTTGGATGGTAAGGATGAGCAGAAGACTCGTGAGAATCTGATGTTGAAGAAGGAATTGGTTAAGGTCCGAAGGGAACTTGAAGAAAAGGATGAGCTACTTATGCGGGACTCCAAGAGAGCCAGAGGACGACGCAACTTCTATGCTAGATACTGCGGTTCGGATTCGAAGTCTGAGTCTGAGGATCATCCCACCACTTCCTATGCTTGAGAGTTTTATTTGTTTACATTTCAAAAGTCTTCCCTTGGCTTAGTATTTCAAAGGGATTCATCTTGTAAACGCTTCGTTTTGCTTTGCTTGTTTAGATATTGTTTACAAAACTCCTAATTTGTCTAAAAATCCTTCGGTGTCCAAAAAAAAAAAAAAAAAACTTTTGCATTTGCATCTGTGCATATCATGCATCATGTGCACCATTCATCAAGTCACAAAAGGTTTCCAAGTGCTCACTGCCTCCTGGTTCTTCTGCCACAGATTGAAAGGTGGCTCGTGCTCGGAAAGTTTACGAATCAGACAGAAAACACCGGACTAGACTCTACAGAAAGAAGAATTCGGCAGCCATGGAAGAAGAAAATGCTCAGCTCCGTACCGAGTTAGCCACTCTAAGGGAAGAATTGGCTAAAGCTAATGATGTCATGACTGCTCTGCTAGCCGCTCAAGAACAATCAGCCACGGCTATCCCTATAGCCACAGCTATACCGGTGACTACAAGCGTGCTCCCAACTGCATCTGCAGACGCTCGCTTTGCTATGCCAGCTGGGTTTCCGTATGGGCTTCCACCGTTCTTCACTCCCAGTACTGCAGCGGGCACTTCGGGCACTGCTAACAATGTTCTGATCCCTGCAACAAATGCTGTCTCCATCAATGCTACTTTGCCACAAACAACGGTAGCTGTCACTGAGCCTCTTGTGCATACCATGCCTCAAAGTGTTAACATCAACACACAGCACGGAAACATCCCCGTAACCAAAACCATGGAAGAGATGATGGAGGAACTTGCTAAAGAACTTCGTCATGAGATCAAAGCCAATCGAGGGAATGCGGACTCTTTCAAAACTCAAGATCTCTGCTTGGTGTCAAAGGTGGATGTCCCTAAGAAGTTCAAAATCCCAGATTTCGACCGATACAACGGGCTGACTTGTCCCCAGAACCACATCATCAAGTACGTCCGAAAGATGGGCAATTACAAAGACAATGATTCCCTTATGATCCATTGCTTCCAGGATAGCTTGATGGAAGATGCTGCAGAGTGGTATACTAGTTTGAGCAAAAATGACATCCATACCTTTGATGAATTAGCCGCTGCTTTCAAGAGCCACTATGGGTTTAACACCCGATTGAGGCCGAACAGGGAATTCCTCAGATCTCTCTCCTAGAAGAAGGAGGAAAGCTTCCGTGAATACGCAACAGAGATGGAGGGGGGCAGCTGCCCGCATTACTCCTGCTCTTGATGAAGAAGAAATGACCCAGACATTCTTAAAGACCTTGAAAAAGGATTATGTTGAGAGAATGATCATCGCTGCCCCGAATAACTTTTCAGAAATGGTCACCATGGGAACTCGTCTGGAAGAAGCCGTCAGGGATGGAATCATTGTGTTCGAGAAAGTTGAACCCTCTGTGAATGCATCAAAGAGGTATGGTAATGGACACCACAAGAAGAAAGAAACGGAAGTAGGGATGGTGTCAGCTGGAGCCGGTCAATCCATGGCTACTGTTGCTCCTATCAATACAGCCCAAATGCCTCCGTCATACCCATATGTGCCGTATTCTCAGCATCCTTTCTTTCCGCCATTTTATCATCAGTACCCTCTGCCACCGGGTCAACCTCAAGTACCCGTTAATGCAATCGCTCAACAGATGAAACAACAGTTGTCAGTTCAACAACAACAACAAAATCAGCAAGCTAGACCTACTTTCCCTCCGATACCGATGTTGTATGCTGAGTTGCTTCCGACTTTACTCCATAGAGGACATTGTACAACCAGACAGGGTAAGCCCCCACCTGATCCGTTGCCTCCAAGGTTCAGGTCCGATCTCAAATGTGATTTTCATCAAGGCGCCTTGGGTCATGATGTCGAGGGGTGCTATGCTTTGAAGTATATCGTGAAGAAGCTCATTGATCAAGGAAAGCTGACTTTTGAAAATAATTTCCCACATGTCCTCGACAATCCTCTTCCAAATCATGCCGCTGTAAATATGATCGAAGTATGTGAGGAAGCTCCTAGACTTGATGTCCGTAACGTCGCAACTCCTCTGGTGCCTCTACACATCAAGCTGTGCAAAGCTTCTATGTTCAACCATGATCATGCCAAGTGCCTAGGATGCCTTCGTAATCCTTTGGGTTGCTATACTGTTCAAGATGACATCCAAAGCTTGATGAATGACAATTTTTTGACTGTTAGTGATGTCTGCGTGATTGTGCCAGTTTTTCACGATCCGCCTGTCAAGAGTATGCCTTTGAAGGAGAATGCTGAGCCACTGGTGATAAGGTTGCCCGGACCGGTACCGTATACTTCAGATAGGGCTATCCCGTACAAGTATAACGCTACCATAATCGAAAACGGAGTAGAAGTGCCTCTGGTGTCTTTGGCTGTGATGAACAATACCGCCGAAGGAACTTCAGCAGCCCTTAGAAGCGGAAGAGTCCGTCCACCGTTGTTTCAAAAGAAGGCAGCTACGCCTACCGTGCCACGCATTGACAAACCAACCTCGACTGATGTTTCTCCCGTTAACAGAGACGCGAGCCAATCAGGCCGGTCTATAGAGGATTCTAATCTGGACGAGATTTTGAGGTTGATCAAAAGAAGTGATTATAAGATTGTAGATCAGCTGTTGCAAACTCCGTCGAAGATATCCATTTTGTCTCTACTCCTGAGTTCCGCTGCCCACAGAGATACCCTTTTGAAAGTATTGGAGCAGTCTTATGTGGATCATGAAGTAACTGTGGATCACTTTGGTAGCATAGTGGGGAACATTACCGCCTGCAGCAATCTGTGGTTCAGTGAAGATGAATTGCCCGAAGTAGGAAAGCATCATAATCTGGCCTTGCATATCTCCGTAAATTGCAAGTCCGACATGATCTCAAATGTGTTAGTAGACACTGGCTCATCTTTGAACGTAATGCCCAAGTCAACGCTGGATCAGCTGAGTTACCGGGGAACTCCCTTGAGGAGGAGCACTTTTCTGGTCAAAGCCTTTGATGGAACCCGCAAGAGTGTTCTCGGGGAGATAGACTTGCCAATAACTATCGGTCCCGAAACCTTTCTAATCACCTTTCAGGTCATGGATATTAATGCCTCTTACAGCTGTCTCTTGGGGAGACCATGGATACATGACGCGGGAGCGGTGACCTCTACTTTGCACCAAAAGTTGAAATTTGCAAAAAGTGGAAAGCTTGTTACCATTCATGGAGAGGAAGCATACCTGGTTAGCCAGCTATCATCTTTCTCTTGCATAGAGGCAGGGTCTGCAGAGGGGACCGCTTTTCAAGGATTAACTGTCGAAGGAATGGAGCCCAAGAGGGATGGGACTGCAATGGCTTCTTTGAAGGATGCACAGAGAGCCGTCCAAGAGGGTCAAGCTGCCGGCTGGGGTAGGTTAATACAGCTTCGTGAGAACAAGCATAAGGAAGGTCTTGGCTTTTCCCCAACTTCAGGAGTTTCCACCGGGGCATTCTATAGTGCTGGGTTTGTCAACGCAATCACAGAAGAAGCAACTGGATTTGGCCCGAGGCCTGTATTTGTTACACCAGGAGGCATTGCGAGAGATTGGGATACCATTGACATTCCCTCAATCATGCATGTTTCTGAGTAATATACCTTGTTGCTTAAGTATCTTGTTTTTTCAAAATAACAATCCTCTCGCTCTGCCCAAAGCGAGAGTGATATTTTCTGTAAGGGCATGTTTGTTTCGGCATTGCCGTTGATTAATAAAAAAATTGTCGTTTCTTTCACGACTGCTTTTTTTAGTGCCTTTTTTTCCTTGGAAATAATGGTAATGCCAGAAAAAACCAAAACATCTGTATTTTCTTATTAATTTCAAAAATCTGCATAAAAACCCTCTTTCTAAAATCATCCAACCATTTTACGCAGATTGAACTATAATAAACCCGTTGGGCACAGTAACCCTGCATTCCCTCCGAATTTTGAGTTCCCAGTGTATGAGGCCGAAGATGAGGAAGGTGATGACATACCATATGAGATCACCCGATTACTTGAGCAAGAAAAGAAAGCCATTCAGCCTCACCAGGAAGAGATTGAGCTTATCAACATAGGTACCGAGGAGAACAAGCGAGAAATCAAGATCGGTGCTGCTCTAGAGGAAGGGGTTAAAAAGAAGATCATCTAACTCCTCCGGGAATATCCGGATATTTTTGCATGGTCGTATGAAGATATGCCAGGTCTAGATCCTAAGATTGTGGAGCATCGGATCCCCACCAAGCCTGAATGTCCTCCCGTCAGGCAGAAATTGAGAAGGACTCATTCAGATATGGCTCTCAAGATTAAGAGCGAGGTTCAAAAACAGATTGATGCGGGTTTCCTCATGACAGTTGAGTACCCTGAATGGGTTGCCAATATTGTACCTGTGCCAAAGAAGGATGGTAAAGTCCGGATGTGTGTTGACTTCAGAGACCTGAAGAAAGCCAGTCCAAAAGACAACTTTCCATTACCTCATATTGATGTGCTTGTTGATAATACTGCTCAGTCTAAGGTGTTCTCCTTCATGGATGGTTTCTCCGGTTACAATCAGATCAAAATGTCTCCGGAAGATAGAGAAAAGACGTCTTTTATCACTCCATGGGGTACTTTCTGCTACAAAGTGATGCCGTTCGGCCTAATAAATGCTGGTGCTACCTACCAAAGAGGAATGACTACTCTGTTTCATGACATGATTCACAAAGAAGTCGAAGTATATGTGGATGATATGATTGTGAAGTCAACAGATGAGGAGCAACATGTTGAATATTTGACAAAGATGTTTGAAAGGTTGAGAAAATACAAGCTTCGATTGAATCCTAACAAATGTACATTCGGCGTCAGATCCGGCAAGTTATTAGGCTTCATTGTCAGCCAAAAGGGCATTGAAGTCGATCCTGATAAAGTCCGGGCCATCCGAGAAATGCCAGCTCCACAGACCGAGAAGCAAGTCAGAGGTTTCCTCGGACGTTTGAATTACATCTCCCGATTCATATCTCACATGACCGCAACCTGCGGGCCGATCTTCAAGCTACTCAGAAAGAATCAGCCTATTGTATGGAATGATGAATGTCAAGAAGCTTTTGATAGCATCAAGAATTACCTGCTGGAACCACCTATCCTTGTCCCACCCGTGGAAGGAAGGCCTTTGATTATGTATTTGGCAGTATTTGATGAATCCATGGGATGCGTACTTGGTCAACAAGATGAGACTGGAAAGAAAGAACATGCTATCTACTATCTAAGCAAGAAGTTCACCGATTGTGAAACTCGGTATACAATGCTTGAGAAGACTTGTTGTGCTTTGGCCTGGGCCGCTAAACGCCTGCGTCATTATTTGGTGAATCATACAACTTGGTTGATATCCAGAATGGATCCGATAAAGTATATCTTTGAGAAAGCTGCTGTTACTGGGAAGATTGCACGCTGGCAGATGCTTTTGTCTGAATACGATATTGTGTTCAAAACTCAAAAGGCAATCAAAGGTAGCATTCTTGCCGATCATCTTGCTTACCAACCTCTTGATGATTACCAACCAATTGAGTTCGATTTCCCCGATGAAGAGATCATGTATTTGAAATCCAAAGACTGCGAAGAACCGTTGATTGATGAAGGTCCAGATCCCAATAGCAAGTGGGGTTTAGTCTTTGATGGTGCTGTCAATGCTTATGGTAAAGGAATTGGGGCAATCATTGTATCCCCACAGGGGCATCACATTCCTTTTACCGCCAGAATTCTGTTCGAATGTACAAACAATATGGCTGAGTATGAAGCATGTATATTCGGGATCGAGGAAGCAATTGACATGAGAATCAAACACCTCGACATCTATGGAGATTCTGCGCTCGTCATCAATCAGATAAAGGGTGAATGGGAGACCCACCATGCTAAGTTGATTCCTTATCGTGATTATGCGAGACGTTTGCTGACATATTTTACAAAGGTTGAGCTGCACCATATTCCTCGTGATGAGAACCAAATGGCTGATGCTCTTGCTACTCTATCCTCCATGTTTCGAGTAAACCATTGGAATGATGTGCCAGTAATCAAAGTGCAACGCCTTGAAAGACCTTCACATGTGTTTGCTATTGGGGATGTGATCGATCAGGCTGGCGAAAATGTGGTTGACTATAAACCCTGGTACTACGACATCAAACAGTTCTTGCTGAGCCGTGAGTATCCGTCGGGTGCTTCCAAACAAGACAAGAAGACCTTGAGAAGATTGGCCAGTAGATTCCTGTTAGATGGAGATATTCTGTACAAGAGAAACTATGACATGGTATTGTTAAGATGTGTTGATGAACATGAAGCAGAGCAGTTAATGCATGATGTACATGACGGTACCTTCGGGACCCATGCTACAGGGCATACTATGTCAAGGAAGTTGTTACGAGCAGGTTACTACTGGATGGCCATGGAGCATGATTGCTACCAGCACGCCAGAAAGTGCCACAAATGTCAAATCTATGCTGATAAGATTCATGTGCCTCCGCACGCTCTCAATGTTATTTCATCCCCATGGCCGTTTTCAATGTGGGGCATCGACATGATTGGGAGAATTGAACCGAAGGCTTCAAATGGTCATCGTTTCATCTTAGTGGCAATTGACTACTTCACCAAGTGGGTTGAAGCAGCATCTTATACCAATGTGACCAAGCAAGTGGTAGCTAAGTTCATCAAGAACAACATCATCTGTCGATATGGTGTTCCCAGCAAGATTATTACCGACAATGGTACCAACCTGAACAACAATGTGGTGCAAGCTCTTTGTGAAGAATTCAAAATTAAGCATCATAACTCTTCTCCTTATAGACCTCAGATGAATGGTGCAGTTGAGGCCGCCAACAAGAATATCAAGAGAATTGTCCAGAAGATGGTAACCACTTACAAGGACTGGCATGAGATGTTACCCTATGCTCTGCATGGCTACCGTACTACAGTGCGCAGTTCAACCGGGGCAACCCCTTTCTCTCTTGTATATGGTATGGAAGCAGTTCTTCCTTTGGAAGTGGAGATCCCATCTCTCCGTGTGATCATGGAAGCAAAGTTATCCAAGGCTGAATGGTGCCAAAGCCGGTATGATCAGTTGAATTTGATTGAGGAAAAACGTATGGATGCCATGGCTCGTGGACAGTCATATCAAGCAAGAATGAAGTCTGCCTTTGACAAGAAAGTCCATCCTCGAGAATTCAAGGTAGGGGAACTTGTATTGAAAAGGAGGATAAGCCAGCAACCTGACCCAAGGGGCAAGTGGACGCCTAACTATGAAGGTCCTTATGTTGTCGAGAAGGCCTTCTCCGGTGGTGCTTTAATCCTTACACACATGGATGGTGTAGAACTTCCAAATCCAGTGAATGCCGATATAGTCAAGAAATACTTTGCCTAGAAATGTGAAAAGAACAGCGTGGTAGGTCGAAAACCCGAAAGGGCGGCCTAGGCAAAAATGCGCTTCCCGGTGGATCGAAAACCCGAAAGGGCGGTCCAGGCAAAATAAAGGGAAAAAAAATATATGAAAAAGCTCGCTGAGATCGCATGCAACTCAGGCAAGAATGAGCGTCTCGATGAGCCGAAAACCCGGAAGGGCGGTTCATGCAAGAATGAGATTGAAACAAAAGGCAAGTGACTATATCTGGCCAACCACTATCCCTCTTGGGGCATCTGCAGCTGTTAATGACTATCTTCATCAAAAGCTCCTACGCTTGCAAATTCAAAGTTTCTAGGAAATGTAATGATTACTGTGTTCAATGTACCACAAACCAATAAAATTACCATTTTCCAAGCTTTGTGAATCCGTGGAGTCACGCCTTCGGCTGACCACCACTCTTATGCATCAATTTGAGCCTGTGCTTTTGTTTGAAACTTTGTTTTCTTTTTACTTTCAAAGTTATGTACAAAGACATTTTCCTTCTATTTTAATAATGACAAATGCTCGAAACAAACATCTTGAAAATTGAAAAAGTTTTTTTGAAAAGCAAACCTGAGCAACAGGGTACATTCAAATGAACATGCATGAGCGAGTGTGTGTTGGTGTCTATTTCAATATATGTTACAAGCAGGTTCTCCTCCAGGATAGTCTGTGGTCAATGGCAAGAATGAAAAAACAGAATGAAAATGCATGAAAGTGAATAGGCTCGCTAAGTTGAAAACCCGGAAGGGCGGCTTAGGCAAAAATGAGCACCCCGCTGGATTGACAACCCGAAACGGCAGTTCAGGAAAAAATGGGGCATTGAAAAGAATCTATTTCCCCGGTGGATCGAAAACCCGAAAGGGCGATCCAGGCAAAAATGGGATGCAAAAAATGATGAATGAAAATTGAAAAAATAACATGCAAAAAGCATTGACCACAGATGCGACGTCCACGATACATCCGGCATTATTCCCAGTGGAGTCTCCCGAGATTCTATCCCCAGCAAGTTGCATAGCTATCTGCCCTCAGCCATGGTCCCGATACGTCTCCCAACGACGTCATCTCCAAAGAGGATTTCCAGGAATGTGTAATATAGCACGAGCCATTACGTGCCCAATACTCCAGTGTCTTGTCTGTCTCTACGAAACTGTGTCTACAAACTGCCAACAGTCATGCATTACAAGCATTCATACATGCATAATCATGCATATTACGTGCCCATGCATTTAATGAAACTGTTATATCATTCATGCATATTGCATTTCCAATGTCAACATCAGTCTCAATTCAATACTCATGTCGGATTCTCTGTCAAAACCTTGTGAGCCAATAATATCGGTCAATTTCTACCTTTCAAATCAAATCGACGTCAAGTCAATCTCAATCTATACTTTGTCAAAAAAAACTAATCCCCTGTGGATTTGTTTCTGTTCGGTCAAGTGGCTAGTTCAAGTCCAAGAACAGCTTGTACCTATCAATTTGCTTATGTTATCGGTCGAGTGCCCAGCTCAATCCAAGAGCAGCTTGTACCTGTCAATATGTTTCTGTTTGGTCAAGTTACCAGTTCGCATCCAAGAACGACTTGTACCCGTTTACTTTTCAATGTTATCAGTCGAGTTACCAGTTCGAATCCCAGAACAGCTCGTACCTGTCTATGTGTCTATGATTTTGGTCAAGTGGCTAGTTCAAGTCCAAGAACAGCTTGTACCCGTCTCTCTGTTTCTGTTCGCTCAAGTGGCTAGCTCGATCCAAGAGCAGCTTGCGCCTGTCTATTTGCCTTTGTCTCCGGTGGAGTAACCAGTTCGCATCCAAGAACAAGCTCGCACCTGTCCATTTGCCTTTGCTTTCAGTCGAGTGACCAGTTCGAATCCAAGAACAACTCGTACCTGTCCATCTTTTCCATGTCCCCGGTCGAGTGACCAGTTCGAATCCAAGAACAACTCGCACCTGTTTGTCTGCTTTTATTCCCGGTCAGGTGCCCAGCTCAATCCAAGAGCAGCTTGTACCCGTCAATTCGTTCCTAGTCTCCTATCTACCCTGTTATCTGTTATCTTGTCAATGTCTACCAATCCCGCAGTGGATACGACATCTTTTGTTAATTCCAGCTTTCGTTTGTCTCGCATTCATAATCCAAATGTTGCATCGCATTCATGATATTTGAAAGTGTACAAACGTGTTTTTACGTCCAAACACAGTGCAAATGTTAATATTTAAGTATCTTCGTCCCGTCAAGCCAAAGACTCCATCTCTTGACCCTCCAGACAAAGAAACTTAAATAGGGGCAGCTGTTATACCCTGATTTTGGACCTAAAAATACTCGTTCAAATTTCTTTTTAACACTGATATTTGTCAATTCTCTGTTATTTTACTCTGAATCTTTACTCTCTTTTTAAACGTATTTTACTGCCGCTGTCTTTTCTGACATTACAAGCCATTTAAGAACTCTCTGAAACGTCGCATTACTTTTCTTGCATTTTATTTCAAAAATCATACAAAAGGGTATTTTGGTCATTTCCTGCAGTGGAACCCATTTTAGTCCCTGTGTTTGCCTCTGAGTCTTTTCAATTTGTCTGTGCAAATCATTGTTGAGTCTTTGTTTAAAAATCATTTCAGAAATTGCATCTGAGTCAGTTTGAGTCAGTTTAGTCCCTAGGGGCATTTTGGTCTTTTCCTGTCAAAATTTCGGCAGGGAGGTATTTTAAAATACCTCATGTCAGTAATTGGTTCGTTTTAGTCCTTTTGTTGATTTTATTTTTTGGTTTCACTTTACGTTTTGTTCAATTTACCAATTTTAGTCCAATTTTATTTTTATTGCATTTTAGTCCCTGAAACAGTTTCTAAAATTGCATTTTAGTCCAATACTTTTTAAAAATTGCATTTTTTAGTCCTTTTTCATAATTGCAGATTCGTCCTTTTATTTTTCTTTTTTTACAGAAAGGTCCAAGTCCAGATGGCAGCGCCTCATTGGTCCAAAATTACACTTGGCAGCCTATAAAAGGCGCATTTACTGTACAAGTCAGAATCAGATCCATTAATCACACGCCACATCACAAACACTTTCCAACTTTCTCTTTCTGCTCTCAAAGATCAAAACTAAACAGTTTCCAAAAATCACGAAGAACACTCAAACCCTAACCGTTTCCAAATTCCACCAGAATCAACACCAATCAACACAAAACATCACAAATCAGTAAAAATCAACAGATAATCAACAAGATCTTTCGCGATTCTCAGAGATTCATCATTGAATCTTCATCATCGAATCGGTTTCCTGCGCAATTCAAGGTGCGAATTCGCCATTGGCAAACTCCAGCACCGATCACGAAGGAATCAGTGAGAAAAAGAAGAAGAAGGAAAGAAACAGGAATCTAAACCGGTGAAGAAGAAGAACACCGATTTATTTTCGGTTTTCACACAAAAATCAACAAACAGCACCAAGATTCAAGTTTTCCAAAGATTCCAGTTCGAAATCTCCGATCGAAACCACAGGTAAACACATAAACTTCATCTTTCTTGCTTAAAAACAACAACGAGGACAAATCAATGTAGATCTATGGAGTTTTAAGAAGTTTCGTTCAAAACTGGAAAACCTAAAAAAAATTTCATTCGAAAACCGTGAAGAAATTTCTACATCTACGTTGATTCGAACCTTGCATGTGAAAACCAGTGTTAAATTCGTACTTAGGGTTAAAAAACGAGTTGATTGATGTAAGATTTGTGTTTTTCCGGTGAGGATCTAGGTTACCGGAACCTGGAGATCTCGCCGGAGAAGATGAAGTTTCCGGCGGATCTATGAAGATTCCGGCCGAGCTTCATCATCTCCGGCCGCTCAATCCAGAAACCGGCGAGGAGGGAAGAGAGAAGATAGAGAGAGCGTACAAGTTAGAGAGAGAAAGAAAGAAGGAAATGAATTGGACCGGAGTCCGTGTCCTTATATAGGCGCTTAGACCGGTCCGGTTCGCCTTCCTTCATTCTCAACCGTTAGATCTAGGTCTTGAATTCTTGGATCAATCTAACGGTCCTGGTACTTTCCTGTGATCCGGTTTTGGGCTGTTGGTTTGGGCTTTGCTTTTTTTGCGTTTTTGCCATTTTTCCTGCTATCTGCACCCTGCTTTTTTGCTAACTGAACCTCTGCGTGCTCAATCTTTTCTCTAAAAATTCCAAAAAATTGTCATATGTTTCTTAACACATTTTAACACTTTTGTGATATTTTTCAGTGGTTTAAAAAAATGATAAAAATGTGTGTGTTATTTCTTCTTGATTAATTTTGTGTTTGACCTAAGTTTGTGTATTTTTGTGGTATATTTTCTCATAAAATGTTGGCATGTGATATGGATGATTGATGTGAAATTTCATGGTGAATGAGTTGCTGATCATGTGTATGTCTTGCTGATTGTGGATGTAGATTTTCATGTCTTTCTTGTTTTGCAAGCAATGTGGGTTTTTATCAAGAAATAAAGTGTAAAATATCTTTAAAAAATGTGTCATGATTCTTGGTTTGAATATGTCCTATTTGTTCCCACATTATAGCTCAAAATCAAACCCCTTTAACATTGCTATAATGAGGGGATTATAGGTCATATGCATGTCTAAGTGTCATAACCAATTTTAGGTATATTTTGCCACTTTATTTCATTTCATTACTTTTTTTCTCTCTTGCTATTCTATTCAATTTTGTTTACCTTTTTACTATTTCTATGCCTTATGATACTAACCATTTCATCTCACATTTCATTCATCCCATAGTTTTTGCATCATTTTTCTATTCATTTCTATATCAATTGGGTTTGTAATAATTTTAGATAGATTAGTTTTTTTTTAAATTCCTTGCAAGACCATAGCATGTATTTAGGACTCAATGTAAAGGACTATGGACACTATAAGTGATGTACACCGACACGCACACACGTTGCATGTTTACCGTTTAGATGTATGCTTAGGAAACGCGATTTCTTAGACAAATGCCAATTTTCAAAAAAAAATAATAAACCAATTCCATCACTCAAATTTTTCCAAACAAACCTTGGAGTCAAAACTCCATTGAATTTTTTTTTTCCCTTTATTTTCTTAAACAAATCCAAATGAATCCTAATTCCTACTTGGACTTTTTTAATAACAATTGAACCAACCATTCACCATTTTTCTCTCTTATGCTTTTAAGGCCTTTTTTTTTCTTCAAAACCATTTTCCAACAAAAACTAAAATCAACCAAACACACAAAAAAACATTTTTTGAGAGAGAACTACATGGAGTTTGATCCCTTAAATGGGTATGTAGGCATGAGGTCAAAACCTCTCCAAGTCCACTAAAATAAAACCTCAAACACTTTCTCCCCCCATTCTTAACATAAGTAAATTTCCTCTTTTATAAGTAGCATTAAAAATAAAGCGTAGAAATAAACTTAGGAGAACGGTTCTTATGGAATACCATAATCGTTCCGGGTGCCTAACACCTTCCCGTAGCGAAAGCGACCCCTGAACTTAGAATCTAAGGGTTTTTTCTCAATTTTGCCCTTCCCAAGAAAAAATAGAGAATATCAAAGATTGAAAGGTTCAAGCCTAATTTATGACTTGACACCCGAAAATCGCGATAACAGAAATGGCGACTTCACTGGGGACTTTTTTTTAAGCGGGTCACGCCTAGTTTTCCTTAGTTTATATTTACGCTTTGTTTTATTGCTTACATATGTGAATACTTGTTTATTTTCATTTGACGTGTGGGGTGAGAATATCAAAAGTCCTATACCCGGGCTGAGTGAACTTATGAATAGGTAGAGATATAATCGACAATTCGATCCGAGGGTTGCCTCGTGTATTGGGTTATGCGATCAATCTCACATAGCTGAGGCATTTTGAAAGTAATATTGTCGGCGTGTGTTGTCATGCTTAGGCACTTTGCTTTCAATTGTTCGACGATGCTATGGACCGTAGTTACCAAACCCATCCCTGGCCTTTTTTTAGGACGTAGTGCGGTGGCTAAACCGAGTGTTGTCTCGAATTTTAGTCGTCACGCGATACTACACTCAAGCTAGACCTTCTTGCGAATAAACATGGAACGGACGTTGTCCCGTGCTACCATGATATACGTAAGAGAGGTTGTAGTTTGGGAACTTGATTAGAACCTTGGTTACTATTATCCTAAACCCTAGTTTACCGGGCACCGTGTCCGCCCTTGGCTCCTCGACTTTAATCTCAACCCTCCATGTTTTCTCTGTAATTGAAAAAAAAACAATCATGCATACATGCATTCATGCATAATTTTTTCTCATGCATTCATCAAAGGATTAGACAAATTAAAAACTTTGTAAACATTACAGGTATGAAGAAGACTAAATCCTACAAGTTCAAGGAGGTTGATTTGGTTAGTTTGAGAGAATTAGCACTCAAGGTTAAGAATCAAACAGGTTTCCGACTCCGGTATGGTGGTTTGCTTACTATTCTCCGGACTAATGTTGAAGAGAAGCTCGTGCACACTCTAGTGCAATTTTATGACCCGAGTTTCCGTTGCTTCACCTTCCCGGATTTCCAGTTGGTCCCTACTCTTGAGGCTTATTCCCACTTATTGGATTCACCTATAGCCGAGAAGACGCCTTTCACCGGTCCCGGGGCTTCTCTTACTCCTCTGGTTATTGCAAGGATCTCTATCTCAAGACTTCTGATGTCTCCAAGCATCTTACTACTAAGTCTCACATCCGAGGGTTCACTTCCAAGTATCTACTTGAGCAAGCTAATCTCAAAACTACTTGTCAGGACGCACTCAGGCTATTCTTGCATTGCTTATCTATGGGCTCATTCTCTTCCCGAATCTCGACAACTTTGTGGACATGAATGCTATTGAGATCTTCCATTCTAGGAATCCGGTTCCTACCTTGCTAGCTGACATGTACCATGCTATCCATGACCGGACTCTCAAAGGTCGTGGGTATATCCTTTGCTGCGTGCCTCTCCTATATAGGTGGTTTATTTCTCACCTTCCGAGCTCCTTCCATGACAACTCGGAGGATTGGTCCTACTCACAGCGGATGATGGCTCTCTCTCCTAACGAGGTGGTCTGGATCACTCCCGCCGCTCAGGTTAAGGAGATTATTACTGGTTGTGGAGACTTTCTCAATGTACCTCTTCTTGGTACCCGTGGGGGAATCAACTACAATCCGGAGCTTGCTATGAGACAGTTTGGGTTCCCTATGAAGACAAAGCCCATCAATCTTGCTACATCTCCAGAGTTCTTCTACTATTCGAACGCCCCCACCGGACAAAGGGAGGCTTTCACAAGGGCTTGGTCTAAGGTCCGTAGGAAGAGTGTGAAGCATTTGGGTGTGAGATCTGGTATTGCTCATGAGGCCTATACTCAGTGGGTAATAAACCGAGCCGAAGAGATTGGTATGCCATACCCTGCTATGAGACATGTGGCTGCATCTGCTCCATCTATACCTTTACCTCTACCTCCCACAACTCAGGAGATGTATCAGGAGCATCTGGCCATGGAAAGTCGTGAGAAACAAATGTGGAAAGCCCGATACAATGAGGCTGAGAATCTAATCATGACTTTGGATGGTAAGGATGAGCAGAAGACTCGTGAGAACTGATGTTGAAGAAGGAATTGGTTAAGGTCCGAAGGGAACTTGAAGAAAAGGATGAGCTACTTATGCGGGACTCCAAGAGAGCCAGAGGACGACGCAACTTCTATGCTAGATACTGCGGTTCGGATTCGAAGTCTGAGTCTGAGGATCATCCCACCACTTCCTATGCTTGAGAGTTTTATTGTTTAATTTCAAAAGTCTTCCCTTGGCTTAGTATTTCAAAGGGATTCATCTTGTAAACGCTTCGTTTTGCTTTGCTTGTTTAGATATTGTTTACAAAACTCCTAATTTGTCTAAAAATCCTTCGATGTCCAAAAAAAAAAAAAAAAACTTTTGCATTTGCATTTGTACATATCATGCATCATGTGCATCATTCATCAAGTCACAAAAGGTTTCCAAGTGCTCACTGCCTCCTGGTTCTTCTGCCACAGATTGAAAGGTGGCTCGTGCTCGGAAAGTTTACGAATCAGACAGAATACACCGGACTAGACTCTACAGAAAGAAGAATTCGGCGGCCATGGAAGAAGAAAATGCTCAGCTCCGTACCGAGTTAGCCACTCTAAGGGAAGAATTGGCTAAGCTAATGATGTCATGACGCTCTGCTAGCCGCTCAAGAAAATCAGCCACGGCTATCCCTATAGCCACAGCTATACCGGTGACTACAAGCGTGCTCCCAACCGCATCTGTAGACGCTCGCTTTGCTATGCCAGCTGGGTTTCCGTATGGGCTTCCACCGTTCTTCACTCCCAGTACTGCAGCGGGCACTTCGGGCACTGCTAACAATGTTCTGATCCCTGCAACAAATGCTGTCTCCATCAATGCTACTTTGCCACAAACAACGGCAGCTGTCACTGAGCCTCTTGTGCATACCATGCCCAAGTGTTAACATCAACACACGCACGGAAGCATCCCCGTAACCAAAACCATGGAAGAGATGATGGAGGAACTTGCTAAAGAACTCCGTCATGAATCAAAGCCAATCGAGGGAATGCGGACTCTTTCAAAACTCAAGATCTCTGCTTGGTGTCAAAGGTGGATGTCCCTAAGAAGTTCAAAATCTCGAATTTCGACCGATACAACGGGCTGACTTGTCCCCAGAACCACATCATCAAGTATGTTCGAAAGATGGGCAATTACAAAGACAATGATTCCCTTATGATCCACTGCTTCCAGATAGTTGATGGAAGATGCTGCAGAGTGGTATACTAGTTTGAGCAAAAATGACATCCATACCTTTGATGAATTAGCCGCTGCTTTCAAGAGCCACTATGGGTTTAACACCCGATTGAGGCCGAACAGGGAATTCCTCAGATCTCTCTCCCAGAAGAAGGAGGAAAGCTTCCGTGAATACGCACAGAGATGGAGGGGGGCAGCTGCCCGCATTACTCCCGCTCTTGATGAAGAAGAAATGACCCAGACATTCTTAAAGACCTTAAAAAGGATTATGTTGAGAGAATGATCATCGCTGCCCCGAATAACTTTTCGGAGATGGTCACCATGGGAACTCGTCTGGAGGAAGCCGTCAGGGAAGGAATCATTGTGTTCGAGAAAGCTGAATCCTCTGTGAATGCATCAAAGAGGTATGGTAATGGACACCACAAGAAGAAAGAAACGGAAGTAGGGATGGTGTCAGCGGAGCGGTCAATCCATGGCTACTGTTGCTCCTATCAATGCAGCCCAAATGCCTCCGTCATACCCATATGTGCCGTATTCTCAGCATCCTTTCTTTCCGCCATTTTATCATCAGTACCCTCTGCCACCGGGTCAACCTCAAGTACCCGTTAATGCAATCGTTCAACAGATGAAACAACAGTTGCCAGTTCAACAACAACAACAAAATCAGCAAGCTAGACCTACTTTCCCTCCGATACCGATGTTGTATGCTGAGTTGCTTCCGATTTACTCCATAGAGGCATTGTACAACCAGACAGGGCAAGCCCCCACCTGATCCGTTGCCTCCAAGGTTCAGGTCCGATCTCAAATGTGATTTTCATCAAGGCGCCTGGGTCATGATGTCGAGGGGTGCTATGCTTTGAAGTATATCGTGAAAAGCTCATTGATCAAGGAAAGCTGACTTTTGAGAATAATGTCCCACACGTCCTCGACAATCCTCTTCCAAATCATGCCGCTGTAAATATGATCGAAGTATGTGAGGAAGCTCCTAGACTTGATGTCCGTAACGTCGCAACTCCTCTGGTGCCTCTACACATCAAGCTGTGCAAAGCTTCTCTGTTAGCCATGATCATGCCAAGTGCCTAGGATGCCTTCGTAATCCTTTGGGTTGCTATACTGTTCAAGACGACATCCAAAGCTTGATGAATGATAATTTTTTGACTATTAGTGATGTCTGCGTGATTGTGCCAGTTTTTCACGATCCGCCTGTCAAGAGTTTGCCTTTGAAGGAGAATGCTGAGCCTCTAGTGATAAGGTTGCCCGGACCGGTACCGTATACTTCAGATAGGGCTATCCCGTACAAATACAATGCTACCATAATTGAAAACGGAGTAGAAGTGCCTCTGGTATCCTTGGCTGTGATGAACAATACCGCCGAAGGAACTTCAGCAGCCCTTAGAAGCGGAAGAGTCCGTCCACCGTTGTTTCAAAAGAAGGCAGCTACGCCTACCGTGCCACCCATTGACAAACCAACCCCGACTGATGTTTCTCCCGTTAACAGAGACGCGAGCCAATCAGGCCGGTCTATAGAGGATTCTAATCTGGACGAGATTTTGAGGTTGATCAAAAGAAGTGATTATAAGATTGTAGATCAGCTGTTGCAAACTCCGTCGAAGATATCCATTTTGTCTCTACTCCTGAGTTCCGCTGCCCACAGAGATACCCTTTTGAAAGTATTGGAGCAGGCTTATGTGGATCATGAAGTAACTGTGGATCACTTTGGTAGCATAGTGGGGAACATTACCGCCTGCAGCAATCTGTGGTTCAGTGAAGATGAATTGCCCGAAGCAGGAAAGCATCATAATCTGGCCTTGCATATCTCCGTAAATTGCAAGTCCGACATGATCTCAAATGTGTTAGTAGACACTGGCTCATCTTTGAACGTAATGCCCAAGTCAACGTTGGATCAGCTGAGTTACCGGGGAACTCCCTTGAGGAGGAGCACTTTTCTGGTCAAAGCCTTTGATGGAACCCGCAAGAGTGTTCTCGGGGAGATAGACTTGGCAATAACTATCGGTCCCGAAACCTTTCTAATCACCTTTCAGGTCATGGATATTAATGCCTCTTACAGCTGTCTCTTGGGGAGACCATGGATACATGACGCGGGAGCGGTGACCTCTACTTTGCACCAAAAGTTGAAATTTGCAAAAAGTGGAAAGCTTGTTACCATTCATGGAGAGGAAGCATACCTGGTTAGCCAGCTATCATCTTTCTCTTGCATAGAGGCAGGGTCTGCAGAGGGGACCGCTTTTCAAGGATTAACTGTCGAAGGAATGGAACCCAAGAGGGATGGGACTGCAATGGCTTCTTTGAAGGATGCACAGAGAGCCGTCCAAGAGGGTCAAGCTGCCGGCTGGGGTAGGTTAATACAGCTTCGTGAGAACAAGCATAAGGAAGGTCTTGGCTTTTCCCCAACTTCAGGAGTTTCCACCGGGGCATTCTATAGTGCTGGGTTTGTCAACGCAATCACAGAAGAAGCAACTGGATTTGGCCCGAGGCCTGTATTTGTTACACTAGGAGGCATTGCGAGAGATTGGGATGCCATTGACATTCCCTCAATCATGCATGTTTCTGAGTAATATACCTTGTTGCTTAAGTATCTTGTTTTTTCAAAATAACAATCCTCTCGCTCTGCCCAAAGCGAGAGTGATATTTTCTGTAAGGGCATGTTTGTTTCGGCATTGCCGTTGATTAATAAAAAAATTGTCGTTTCTTTCACGACTGCTTTTTTTAGTGCCTTTTTTTCCTTGGAAATAATGGTAATGCCAGAAAAAACCAAAACATCTGTATTTTCTTATTAATTTCAAAAATCTGCATAAAAACCCTCTTTCTAAAATCATCCAACCATTTTACGCAGATTGAACTATAATAAACCCGTTGGGCACAGTAACCCTGCATTCCCTCCGAATTTTGAGTTCCCAGTGTATGAGGCCGAAGATGAGGAAGGTGATGACATACCATATGAGATCACTCGGTTATTTGAGCAAGAAAAGAAAGCCATTCAGCCTCACCAGGAAGAGATTGAGCTTATCAACATAGGTACCGAGGAGAACAAGCGAGAAATCAAGATCGGTGCTGCTCTAGAGGAAGGGGTTAAAAAGAAGATCATCCAACTCCTCCGGGAATATCCGGATATTTTTGCATGGACGTATGAAGATATGCCAGGTCTAGATCCTATGATTGTGGAACATCGGATCCCCACCAAGCCTGAATGTCCTCCCGTCAGGCAGAAATTGAGAAGGACTCATCCAGATATGGCTCTCAAGATTAAGAGCAAGGTTCAAAAACCGATTGATGCGGGTTTCCTCATGACAGTTGAGTATCCTGAATGGGTTGCCAATATTGTACCTGTGCCAAAGAAGGATGGTAAAGTCCGGATGTGTGTTGACTTCAGAGACCTGAACAAAGCCAGTCCAAAAGACAACTTTCCATTACCTCATATTGATGTGCTTGTTGATAATACTGCTCAGTCTAAGGTGTTCTCCTTCATGGATGGTTTCTCCGGTTACAATCAGATCAAAATGTCTCCGGAAGATAGAGAAAAGACGTCTTTTATCACTCCATGGGGTACTTTCTGCTACAGAGTGATGCCGTTCGGCCTAATAAATGCTGGTGCTACCTACCAAAGAGGAATGACTACTCTGTTTCATGACATGATTCACAAAGAAGTCGAAGTATATGTGGACGACATGATTGTAAAGTCAACAGATGAGGAGCAACATGTTGAGTATTTGACGAAGATGTTCGAAAGGTTGAGAAAATACAAGCTTCGATTGAATCCCAACAACTGTACATTCGGCGTCAGATCCGGGAAGTTATTAGGCTTCATTGTCAGCCAAAAGGGCATTGAATTCGATCCTGATAAAGTCCGGGCCATCCGAGAAATGCCAGCTCCACAGACCGAGAAGCAAGTCAGAGGTTTCCTCGGGCGTTTGAATTACATCTCCCGATTCATATCTCATATGACCGCAACCTGCGGGCCGATCTTCAAGCTACTCAGAAAGAATCAGCCTATTGTATGGAATGATGAATGTCAAGAAGCTTTTGATAGCATCAAGAATTACCTGCTGGAACCACCTATCCTTGTCCCACCCGTGGAAGGAAGGCCTTTGATTATGTATTTGGCAGTATTTGATGAATCCATGGGATGCGTACTTGGTCAACAAGATGAGACTGGAAAGAAAGAACATGCTATCTACTATCTAAGCAAGAAGTTCACCGATTGTGAAGCTCGGTATACAATGCTTGAGAAGACTTGTTGTGCTTTGGCCTGGGCCGCTAAACGCCTGCGTCATTATTTGGTGAATCATACAACTTGGTTGATATCCAGAATGGATCCGATAAAGTATATCTTTGAGAAAGCTGTTGTTACTGGGAAGATTGCACGCTGGCAGATGCTTTTGTCTGAATACGATATTGTTTTCAAAACTCAAAAGGCAATCAAAGGTAGCATTCTTGCCGATCATCTTGCTTACCAACCTCTTGATGATTACCAACCAATTGAGTTCGATTTCCCCGATGAAGAGATCATGTATTTGAAATCAAAAGACTGCGAAGAACCGTTGATGGATGAAGGTCCAGATCCCAATAGCAAGTGGGGTTTAGTCTTTGATGGTGCTGTCAATGCTTATGGTAAAGGAATTGGGGCAATCATTGTATCCCCACAGGGGCATCACATTCCTTTTACCGCCAGAATTCTGTTCGAATGTACAAACAATATGGCTGAGTATGAAGCATGTATATTCGGGATCGAGGAAGCAATTGACATGAGAATCAAACACCTCGACATCTATGGAGATTCTGCGCTCGTCATCAATCAGATAAAGGGTGAATGGGAGACCCACCATGCTAAGTTGATTCCTTATCGTGATTATGCGAGACGTTTGCTGACATATTTTACAAAGGTTGAGCTGCACCATATTCCTCGTGATGAGAACCAAATGGCTGATGCTCTTGCTACTCTATCCTCCACGTTTCGAGTAAACCATTGGAATGATGTGCCAGTAATCAAAGTGCAACGCCTTGAAAGACATTCACATGTGTTTGCTATTGGGGATGTGATCGATCAGGCTGGCGAAAATGTGGTTGACTATAAACCCTGGTACTACGACATCAAACAGTTCTTGCTGAGCCGTGAGTATCCGCCGGGTGCTTCCAAACAAGACAAGAAGACCTTGAGAAGATTGGCCAGTAGATTCCTGTTAGATGGAGATATTCTGTACAAGAGAAACTATGACATGGTATTGTTAAGATGTGTTGATGAACATGAAGCAGAGCAGTTAATGCATGATGTACATGACGGTACCTTCGGGACCCATGCTACAGGGCATACTATGTCAAGGAAGTTGTTACGAGCAGGTTACTACTAGATGGCCATGGAGCATGATTGCTACCAGCACGCCAGAAAGTGCCACAAATGTCAAATCTATGCTGATAAGATTCATGTGCCTCCGCACGCTCTCAATGTTATTTCATCCCCATGGCCGTTTCCAATGTGGGGCATCGACATGATTGGGAGAATTGAACCGAAGGCTTCAAATGGTCATCGTTTCATCTTAGTGGCAATTGACTACTTCACCAAGTGGGTTGAAGCAGCATCTTATACCAATGTGACCAAACAAGTGGTAGCTAAGTTCATCAAGAACAACATCATCGGTCGATATGGTGTTCCCAGCAAGATTATTACCGACAATGGTACCAACCTGAACAACAATGTGGTGCAAGCTCTTTGTGAAGAATTCAAAATTGAGCATCATAACTCTTCTCCTTATAGACCTCAGATGAATGGTGCAGTTGAGGCCGCCAACAAGAATATCAAGAGAATTCTCCAGAAGATGGTAACCACTTACAAGGACTAGCATGAGATGTTACCCTATGCTCTGCATGGCTACCGTACTACAGTGCGCAGTTCAACCGGGGCAACCCCTTTCTCTCTTGTATATGGTATGGAAGCAGTTCTTCCTTTGGAAGTGGAGATCCCATCTCTCCGTGTGATCATGGAAGCAAAGTTATCCGAGGCTGAATGGTGCCAAAGCCGGTATGATCAGTTGAATTTGATTGAGGAAAAACGTATGGATGCCATGGCTCGTGGACAGTCATATCAAGCAAGAATGAAGACTGCCTTTGACAAGAAAGTCCATCCTCGAGAATTCAAGGTAGGGGAACTTGTATTGAAAAGGAGGATAAGCCAGCAACCTGACCCAAGGGGCAAGTGGACGTCTAACTATGAAGGTCCTTATGTTGTCGAGAAGGCCTTCTCCGGTGGTGCTTTAATCCTTACACACATGGATGGTGTAGAACTTCCAAATCCAGTGAATGCCGATATAGTCAATAAATACTTTGCCTAGAAATGTGAAAAGAACAGCGTGGTAGGTCGAAAACCCGAAAGGGCGGCCTAGGCAAAAATGCGCTTCCCGGTGGATCGAAAACCCGAAAGGGCGGTCCAGGCAAAATAAAGGGAAAAAAAATATATGAAAAAGCTCGCTGAGATCGCATGCAACTCAGGCAAGAATGAGCGTCTCGATGAGCCGAAAACCCGGAAGGGCGGTTCATGCAAGAATGAGATTGAAACAAAAGGCAAGTGACTATATCTGGCCAACCACTATCCCTCTTGGGGCATCTGCAGCTGTTAATGACTATCTTCATCAAAAGCTCCTACGCTTGCAAATTCAAAGTTTCTAGGAAATGTAATGATTACTGTGTTCAATGTACCATAAACCAATAAAATTACCATTTTCCAAGCTTTGTGAATCCGTGGAGTCACGCCTTTGGCTGACCACCACTCTTATGCATCAATTTGAGCCTGTGCTTTTGTTTGAAACTCTGTTTTCTTTTTACTTTCAAAGTTATGTACAAAGACATTTTCCTTCTATTTTAATAATGACAAATGCTCGAAACAAACATCTTGAAAATTGAAAAAGTTTTTTTGAAAAGCAAACCAGAGCAACAGGGTACATTCAAATGAACATGCATGAGCGAGTGTGTGTTGGTGTCTATTTCAATATATGTTACAAGCAGGTTCTCCTCCAGGATAGTCTGTGGTCAATGGCAAGAATGAAAAAACAGAATGAAAATGCATGAAAGTGAATAGGCTCGCTAAGTTGAAAACCCGGAAGGGCGGCTTAGGCAAAAATGAGCACCCCGCTGGATTGACAACCCGAAAGGGCAGTTCAGGCAAAAATGGGGCATTGAAAAGAATTTATTTCCCCGGTGGATCGAAAACCCGAAAGGGCGATCCAGGCAAAAATGGGATGCAAAAAATGATGAATGAAAATTGAAAAAATAACATGCAAAAAGCATTGACCACAGATGCGACGTCCACGATACATCCGGCATTATTCCCAGTAGAGTCTCCCGAGATTTTATCCCCAGCAAGTTGCATAGCTATCTGCCCTCAGCCATGGTCCCGATACGTCTCCCAACGACGTCATCTCCAAAGAGGATTTCCAGGAATGTGTAATATAGCACGAGCCATTACGTGTCCAATACTCCAGTGTCTTGTCTGTCTCTGCGAAACTGTGTCTACAAACTGCCAACAGTCATGCATTACAAGCATTCATACATGCATAATCATGCATATTACGTGCCCATGCATTTAATGAAACTGTTATATCATTCATGCATATTGCATTTCCAATGTCAACATCAGTCTCAATTCAATACTCATGTCGGGTTCTCTGTCAAAACCTTGTGAGTCAATAATATTGGTCAATTTCTACCTTTCAAATCAAATCGACGTCAAGTCAATCTCAATCTATATTTTGTCAAAACAATAATCCCCAGTGAATATGTTTCTGTTTGGTCAAGTGGCTAGCTCAATCCAAGAGCAGCTTGAACCTACCTATTTGTTTATGTTTCCGGTCGAGTTACCAGTTTGCCTCCAAGAACGACTTGTACCTGTTTACTTTTCAATGTTATCAGTCGAGTTACCAGTTCGAATCCCAGAACAGCTCGTACCTGTCTAGGTGTCTATGATTTTGGTCAAGTGGCTAGTTCAAGTCCAAGAACAGCTTGTACCCGTCTATCTGTTTCTGTTCGCTCGAGTGGCTAGCTCGATCCAAGAGCAGCTTGCGCCTGTCTATTTCTTTGTCTCGTGGTAGTCGATCCAAGACAGCTTGCGCCTGTCTATTTGCCTTTGTCTCCGGTGGAGTAACCAGTTCGCATCCAAGAACAAGCTCGCACCTGTCCATTTGCCTTTGCTTTCAGTCGAGTGACCAGTTCGAATCCAAGAACAACTCGTACCTGTCCATCTTTTCCATGTCCCCGGTCGAGTGACCAGTTCGAATCCAAGAACAACTCGCACCTGTTTGTCTGCTTTTATTCCCGGTCAAGTGCCCAGCTCAATCCAAGAGCAGCTTGTACCCGTCAATTCGTTCCTAGTCTCCTATCTACCCTGTTATCTGTTATCTTGTCAATGTCTACCAATCCCGCAGTGGATACGACATCTTTTGTTAATTCCAGCTTTCGTTTGTCTCGCATTCATAATCCAAATGTTGCATGGCATTCATGATATTTGAAAGTGTACAAACGTATTTTTACGTCCAAACACAGTGCAAATGTTAATATTTAAGTATCTTCGTCCCGTCAAGCCAAAGACTTCGTCTCTTGACCCTCCAGACAAAGAAACTTAAATAGGGGCAGCTGTTATACCCTGATTTTGGACCTAAAAATACTCGTTCAAATTTCTTTTTAACACTGATATTTGTCAATTCTCTGTTATTTTACTCTGAATCTTTACTCTCTTTTTAAACGTATTTTACTGCCGCTGTCTTTTCTGACATTACAAGCCATTTAAGAACTCTCTGAAACGTCGCATTACTTTTATTGCATTTTATTTCAAAAATCATACAAAAGGGTATTTTGGTCATTTCCTGCAGTGGAACCCATTTTAGTCCCTGTGTTTGCCTCTGAGTCTTTTCAATTTGTCTGTACAAATCATTGTTGAGTCTTTGTTTAAAAATCATTTCAGAAATTGCATCTGAGTCAGTTTAGTCCCTAGGGGCATTTTGGTCTTTTCCTGTCAAAATTTCGGCAGGGAGGTATTTTAAAATACCTCATGTCAGTAATTGGTTCGTTTTAGTCCTTTTGTTGATTTTATTTTTTGGTTTCACTTTACGTTTTGTTCAATTTACCAATTTTAGTCCAATTTTATTTTTATTGCATTTTAGTCCCTGAAACAGTTTCTAAAATTGTATTTTAGTCCAATACTTTTTAAAAATTGCATTTTTTAGTCCTTTTTCGTAATTGCAGATTAGTCCTTTTATTTTTCTTTTTTTACAGAAAGGTCCAAGTCCAGATGGCAGCGCCTCATTGGTCCAAAATTACACTTGGCAGCCTATAAAAGGCGCATTTACTGTACAAGTCAGAATCAGATCCATTAATCACACGCCACATCACAAACACTTTCCAACTTTCTCTTTCTGCTCTCAAAGATCAAAACTCAACAGTTTCCAGAAATCACGAAGAACACTCAAACCCTAACCGTTTCCAAATTCCACCAGAATCAACACCAATCAACACAAAACATCACAAATCAGTACAAATCAACAGATAATCAACAAGATCTTTCGCGATTCTCAGAGATTCATCACTGAATCTTCATCATCGAATCGGTTTCCTGCGCAATTCAAGGTGCGAATTCGCCATTGGCAAACTCCAGCACCGATCACGAAGGAATCAGTGAGAAAATGAAGAAGAAGGAAAGAAACAGGAATCTAAACCGGTGAAGAAGAACACCGATTTATTTTCGGTTTTCACACAAAAATCAACAAACAGCACCAAGATTCAAGTTTTCCAAAGATTCCAGTTCGAAATCTCCGATTGAAACCACAGGTAAACACATAAACTTCATCTTTCTTGCTTAAAAACAACAACGAGGACAAATCAATGTAGATCTATGGAGTTTTAAGAAGTTTCGTTCAAAACTGGAAAACCTAAAAAAAATTCATTCGAAAACCGTGAAGAAATTTCTAGATCTACGTTGATTCGAACCTTGCATGTGAAAACCAGTGTTAAATTTGTACTTAGGGTTAGAAAACGAGTTGATTGATGTAAGATTTGTGTTTTTCCGGTGAGGATCTAGGTTACCGGAACCTGGAGATCTCGCCGGAGAAGATGAAGTTTCCGGCGGATCTATGAAGATTCCGGCCGAGCTTCATCATCTCCGGCCGCTCAATCCAGAAACCGGCGAGGAGGGAAGAGAGAAGAGAGAGAGAGAGCGTACAAGTTAGAGAGAGAAAGAAAGAAGGAAATGAATTGGACCGGAGTCCGTGTCCTTATATAGGCGCTTAGACCGGTCCGGTTCGCCTTCCTTCATTCTCAACCGTTAGATCTAGGTCTTGAATTCTTGGATCAATCTAACGGTCCTGGTACTTTCCTGTGATCCGGTTTTGGGCTGTTGGTTTGGGCTTTGCTTTTTTTGCGTTTTTGCCATTTTTCTTGCTATCTGCACCCTGCTTTTTTGCTAACTGAACCTCTGCGTGCTCAATCTTTTCTCTAAAAATTCCAAAAAATTGTCATATGTTTCTTAACACATTTTAACACTTTTGTGATATTTTTCAGTGGTTTAAAAAAATGATAAAAATGTGTGTGTTATTTCTTCTTGATTAATTTTGTGTTTGACCTAAGTTTGTGTATTTTTGTGGTATATTTTCTCATAAAATGTTGGCATGTGATATGGATGATTGATGTGAAATTTCATGGTGAATGAGTTGCTGATCATGTGTATGTCTTGCTGATTGTGGATGTAGATTTTCATGTCTTTCTTGTTTTGCAAGCAATGTGGGTTTTTATCAAGAAATAAAGTGTAAAATATCTTTAAAAAATGTGTCATGATTCTTGGTTTGAATATGTCCTATTTGTTCCCACATTATAGCTCAAAATCAAACCCCTTTAACATTGCTATAATGAGGGGATTATAGGTCATATGCATGTCTAAGTGTCATAACCAATTTTAGGTATATTTTGCCACTTTATTTCATTTCATTACTTTTTTTCTCTCTTGCTATTCTATTCAATTTTGTTTACCTTTTTACTATTTCTATGCCTTATGATACTAACCATTTCATCTCACATTTCATTCATCCCATAGTTTTGGCATCATTTTTCTATCCATTTCTATATCAATTGGGTTTGTAATAATTTTAGATAGATTAGTTTTTTTTTTTTTTAAATTCCTTGCAAGACCATAGCATGTATTTAGGACTCAATGTAAAGGACTATGGACACTATAAGTGATGTACACCGACACAAGCACCGACACGCACACACGTTGCATGTTTACCGTTTAAATGTATGCTTAGGAAACGCGATTTTTTAGACAAATGCCAATTTTCAAAAAAAATAATAAACCAATTCCATCACTCAAATTTTTCCAAACAAACCTTGGAGTCAAAACTCCATTGAATTTTTTTTCCCTTTATTTTCTTAAACAAATCCAAATGAATCCTAATTCCTACTTGGACTTTTTTAAATAACAATTGAACCAACCATTCACCATTTTTCTCTCTTATGCCTTTAAGGCCTCTTTCTCTTCTTCAAAACCATTTTCCAACAAAAACTAAAATCAACCAAACACACAAAAAAACATTTTTTGAGAGAGAACTACATGGAGTTTGATCCCTTAAATGGGTATGTAGGCATGAGGTCAAAACCTCTCCAAGTCCACTAAAATAAAACCTCAAACACTTTCTCCCCCCATTCTTAACATAAGTAAATTTCCTCTTTTATAAGTAGCATTAAAAATAAAGCGTAGAAATAAACTTAGGAGAACGGTTCTTATGGAATACCATAATCGTTCCGGGTGCCTAACACCTTCCCGTAGCGAAAGCGACCCCCGAACTTAGAATCTAAGGGTTTTTTCTCAATTTTACCCTTCCCAAGAAAAAATAGAGAATATCAAAGATTGAAAGGTTCAAGCCTAATTTATGACTTGACACCCGAAAATCGCGATAACAATATGTTTTGGTGATTCATGATGAATTTAGTGATTTGATTGATGACGTGATAAGTTATGAGTTTTGGAGGATTTGATTATGATATGAGATTTATTTTATTGTTAAATAGAATAAAGATTTGAAAATAATATAAAATATTTAGTTGAGGGCTGTTTTGATATTTTAGATAGTTTTGGGGGAGAAAGTGAGATAAGATAAGTTATTAGGAAGAGATATAAATAGGAGAAGACCTAATATTTTAGAAACTCATTGTACGTGAAAACTTTTGAAAAAGGGAGAAAAGCTTAGAAGGGAGAAGAGCATAGAGAGGGCTGCGATTTCTTCATAACCAGGTAAGGGTGAGACTAATAACTCAGTATTGTTAATTGAATGTGATTCTGATGATTAGTTAACAAGAATTAGGAGTGAATTGGAGAAAACGAAAACAAGGTCAAAACCTTAGAATTGATGATCAAACGGTGAGAATTGGTTTAATTAATGTAGAAAGTGTTCCTAGACCTTAGATAATGTTTAGGACGAACTTTGGAATCAAGAACAAGCTTAGAACCATGTGAAACGTCGAGTTTTTGTGAATTTAGGAAGTCTGGCCGTAGCAACATTCATCGCTCGCCACGGCGAGCTATGAATCTCGCCTCGCGAGTTATGAACATTCATCGCCCGCCTCGCGAACCTTGTTTCCTCGCCTCGCGAGTTGTGCAATGCAGCTCGCCATAGCGAGCGACCTTACTCGCCATAGCGAGCTAAGGCAGAGTGCATGTTAGATTTTGTGTTTCGACCATTTTAGTTGGACCTTGAATGCTTTAGTGTGCCTGAACATACCTAGTAATGATTAGGAATGAATGTAGGGCAAGTTTAGACCCAGAACAACTTTAGTTTGGGAATTGTTTAGTACTCGCCATGGCGAGCAAGAACCCTCGCCTCGCGAGCACCTCCAGCCTTGAGTGTTTTGAGTGTTTGTGCGATTTGTGTCGCACGTTTTGATCAAGAGCGAACCCCCTTATGATAATAAGACCTAATGATGACGTTAAATGCAGTCTATAAGCTATTTAAGACATGTTGATATTGATTGAGTATGATTAAGGTATTGTATATTTATGTAAGAAATGGAAGTTTAATTTTGAAATAATTGATGTGCTATTGATATAATGATATCATCCTGTTATGTGACTTGATTATGTTGTTATTTAACTAAGTGCATTGTATGTATTTATATATGATGAAATGATGATGTTTAGCTCCAAATTGTTGGATGCATGTTGATATGTTGATTACGATGTTTTGTTCATGAGAGTCCATGCATAGCATCTCATTGAGCTTAGTCCTCACCACGTTTATTAGGAGCTTTGTCCTCCGCACGATTATTAGGAGCTTTGTCCTCCGCACGATTAAAGTATATTAATACTTATGATGACGATTGGTACCACATGCATATAAGGAGTCTAAGAGCATTGTCACATTGTCATGTCCATAATGCTATGTTGTTGATGACAATTGAATAAGTGAATACGTGATATTTGTTGAATATATGAATACGTGATACTTGTTATTTGAATATGCAAAGTTATCCAAGAATGATTATGATGTTAATGTTAATTATGATTCGAATTACTTTGATTAGCATTATTTTGTTATGAAATCTCACCCCTTCTGCTTGAAAATGTTGCCCTTCGTATGGGTAACTTGCAGGTGATCGTGCTTAGTGTGCAGTTGCTTCTGTGAGTGGCCTTGCCTCACTGTGTCGTCTAGGTCGCTCTGATACGTAACGGGATGGGGTTTACGTTTATGCATGCTTCATTCTCTTACGTGACTAATATGTTATTTTTATAATGTTATGGATTCTGATTATGAACTTTTGATGGGGCCTGCGTGCCAAAACGTTTTATGAATTATGATTATGATTTTCCGCAGCAATGTTTAAGATATTGGTTAAATTATTATTTAACTGTTTTGGATTATGTTTTATGTGATATCCCGTTGTTTATGATGCTTACTCTGATAAATGTTTTTAAGAATTTTTATGTTGGGAAAACGGGGTGTTACACTCGCGAGGCGAGAATTCTTACTCGCCATGGCGAGTACAAGACAAGTTCCAAACTAATGCTGTTCTGGGTTTAATCTTGTCCTACATTCATCCCTATTCATTACTAGGTATGTTCAGGCACTCAAAGGCACTCAAAGTCCAACTAAAAAGGTCGAAACACAAAATCCAACATGCTATCTGCCTTAGCTCGCTATGGCGAGTAAGGTTGCTCGCTATGGCGAGCAATACCAAAAGAACTCGCGAGGCGAAGGGAAATACTCGCGTGGCGAGCAATGAAGATCATCACTCGCGAGGCGAGGATCATAGCTCGCCGTGGCGAGCGATGAATGTCGCTACGGCCAGGCTTCCTATTTTCACAAAAATCCGACGATTCATATGGTTCTAAGCCTAGTATTGATTCCAAAGTTTGTCCTAAACATTATCTAAGGTCCAGGAACACTTTCTACAGCAATCTAATCAATTCCTACCGTTAAATTATCAATTTTAGGGATTTGACCTAGTTTTCGTTTTCTCCAATTCAATCCTAATTCTTGCTAACTAATCATCAGAATTACATCCAATTAACAATACAGAGTTATTAGTCTCACCCTTACCTTAATTTGCAGAAATCGCAGCTCTCCCTCTTGGTTTCTCTTCTCTTGGCTTTTTCCCCCTTTTCTCCAAAAACGTACGTACAACAATGTTTCTCTAAAGCTAGGTCTAACCCTTTTATATCTCCTCTTAAATACTTATCTTATCTCACTTTCTCCCCCAAAACTATCTAAAATATCAAAACAGCCCTCAACTAAATATTTTATATTATTTTCAAATCTTTATTTTATTTAACAATAAAATAAATCCCTTAATCTTATCAAATCTTCCAAAACTCATAACTTATCACAATATCAACCAAACCATCAATATAGTCGTAAATCATTCAAATCATACCAAAATCATGCATATATTATATAAATATAATATAATCGCCTAAACTCGATTAAATAAACAATTAACAAAAGTGGGCGTTACAGTATAAGTGATAAGTTGATTAAGGTGTTTTGTTGTTTAGAGTCCATCCATTAGCATTCATTGAGCTTTGTCCTCACCATGATTAGGAGCTTTGTCCTCTGCACGTTTTAGGAGCTTTGTCCTCCGCACGATTAAAGTATATTAATACTTATGATGACGATTGGTACCACATGCATATAAGTGTCTAAGTTGCATTGTCGCATTGTCGAGTTTAAAGTTGTTTATGCTATTGATGAAGATTGAAGTTGTGATTATGTGATAAATGTTTATCAACTATGTTATGATGTTTAAGACTGATTAAGATGTTGATTATGAATTGAAATTACATTGATTAATGTTATTGTATTATGAAATCTCACCCCTTCTGCTTGAAAATGTTGCTCTTCGTATGAGTAACTTGCAGGTGATCGTGCTTAAGTGTGCAGTTTGCTGTTGTGAGTGGCCTTGCCTCACTGTGTCGTCTAGGTCGCTCTGATACGTAACGTGATGGGGTTTTATGTTATGCATGCTTCATTCTCTTACGTGACTATTATGTTATTTTTATAATATTATGGATTATGATTTGAAATATTTTGATGGGGCCTGCGTGCCAAAACGTTTTATGGATTATGAAATAATTTCCGCTGCAAAGTTTAAGTTATTTGGTTAAATTGTTATTTAACTGGTTTGGATTATGTTAAATGTGATATCCCGTTTGTTTATGCTGTTTACTCCGATAATTGTTTAAGAAATTTTCATATTGGAAAAACGGGGTGTTACATCACTGATTCCAGGTGAAGAGAAAGCGTATTTAAACTCTGATTATGTTTATCGATCGGGTGAAAATTTTGATGTCCAAAGCGAGTGGTTCACAACGGAATTTCTTAATGGTATTAAGAGCACTAGAATTCCAGTTATGCTGATGAGAAACATCGATCAGGCCAATGGACTGTGTAATGGTACAAGGCTGACAGTTACACATGTAGGGAATAGCACGATAGCTACCGTAATTACAGGAAAAACGGCAGGTACCAAGGTATTCATTCCCAGGATGAATCTTATTCCGAGTGATCCAGGACTACCCTTCAAATTCATGCACAGACAATTTCCATCGACGCTTTGTTTTGCAATGACAATAAATAAAAGTCAGGGTCAATTTTTATCTCGAGTGGGAGTTTATCTTCCTAAGCCCGTGTTCACGCATGGGCAACTCTATGTCGCTGTCTCTCGAGTTACTTCTATAAAAGGTTTGAAGCTATTCATCTTGGATGAAGATAATAATGTTTGCAACGAGACCACAAATGTTGTGTATCGTGAAGTTTTTCAGAAAGTATGATTATTGATTATGTTTTTGAATTGCTATTGCTATAATTTAGAAAACTAAAGTTGCGTATTGATTGAAAGTTGGTTTTTTTTAATTTCTTTGTAAGGCGTACTGATCATTACAGGACATGCAATTTCTATATAAGCAGATCCTCCTGCCTTTGACTTTTAATTGATGCACTTTGCAGGTATAACAATACGCGGAACTTCTTTTTTTTACATCGTTGTTACCCTAAAATACAATATTTACATTAGACCATTGGTTTTGTAAAAAATAAAAATAAATAACAATCGGCGTTTCTGTTGCCCAAATTATATTTGTACACACCCGTAAAAAATTTAACGTTTGCATTCACAGACTAGATGTATACATCTGACACTCACTATTATATAAAAAAAAATACAAATTTTTAGTTGTTATGCTTAATATACATTATGTCAACAAATAATAATATACAGTACGTCGGCGTATTTTTGCAAAAATATTACATATGCTAAGTTTAACAATGAGTATATCTTATACTACAAATAATTAGTATAAGTATAATAAATTCAAATACTTCAATCGTTATGTGCAATGTTTAGATATTTCAAAATATATACAAAATTAACAAAATTAAGATGATATGTTTTTCCATATCAAATTTAAATTTAAATTATAACAACACTTATAACTTTAAGATAACATAATATAAAATCTATATATTTCTTCAAAAAAGTTTTTAATTCCCCGTGCTTGGCACGGGTCACTATGCTAGTTCTATCAAATTCTTCCATTACTATAGTTTTCGAAATATAAATACAAAAATGTGATATTAAATGAGTCCAATCTTTTGTAAACTTCTCAAAATATTTTAAAACTTACTAATGGAATAAATGGAGAGATCCTAACCCGGCTACTCTCATGTTTCTTTTTCTTTGGTTGCTTTTTTGCTTCTTTGGTTGTGTTTTATGTTAAGGTTCATGTTGATTTTGAGTTGGATTTGTTTGTCTTCCGTTGAAGCATATGGATGTTATTTTTGGTATGGATTGGTTGTTAGCTTTTGGGGTTAGCATTAATTGTTTGACTAAGATTGTTACTTTTTCGAAGCCGGTAGAAGAGTTAGATAGGAAGTTCTTGACCGCAGAGCAAGTGAAGAGATCTTTAGATGGTGAAGCTTGTGTGTTTATGATGTTTGCTTCTTTGAAGGAGAATCAGTTCTGTGCTTAGTTGTCTAAGGGTGAGTTTTGGTTGAAGGAAGTGAGTTTCCTTGGTCATGTGATTTCAAAGGGTGGTATTTCTGTAGATCCTTCCAAGATTGATGCAGTGTTGCAGTGGGAGTCTCCTAAGTCTGTTTTTGAGATTATAAGCTTTCTTGGTTTGGCCGGTTACTATCGGAGGTTTATTGAGGGATTCTCTAAGTTGGCGTTGCCATTGACGCAGTTGACTCGGAAGGGACAAGCTTATGTTTGGGATGCCAAGTGTGAGAAGAGTTTCCAAGAGTTGAAGAAGAGGTTGACTTCAGCTCCAGTGTTGATTTTGCCGAATCCGAAGGAATCGTTTGTTGTGTATTGTGATGCTTCTAAGATGGGTCTTGGTGGTGTGCTTATGCAGAATCGTCAGGTTGTAGCTTATGCTTCGAGGCAATTGAAAGTGCATGAGAAGAATTATCCGACTCATGATTTGGAATTGGCAGCCGTTGTGTATACATTGAAGATTTGGAGGCACTATCTGTATGGTTCTAAGTTTGAGGTGTTTAGTGACCACAAGAGTTTGAAGTATTTGTTTGATCAGAAGGAGTTGAATATGAGGCAGAGGAGATGGTTGGAATACCTTAAGGACTTTGATTTTCAGTTGAGTTATCATCCCGGAAAGGCTAATGTTGTTGCGGATGCTTTGAGTAGAAAGACTTTGCATATGTCTGCTTTGATGGTTAAAGAGTTGGAATTGATTGAGTAGTTTCGAGATTTGAGTTTGGTTAGTGAGTTGACACCTGATGGTGTGAGGTTGGGTATGTTGAAGTTGACAAGCAATATTTTAGAAGAGATTAAGAAGGGTCAGAAGGAAGATTTGGAACTTGTGGACCGAGTAACGTTGGTTAATCAAGGTAAAGGTGGAGACTTTAGATTGGATGAGAATGGTGTTTTGATGTTTCGTGATCGAGTTTGTGTGCCAGATGTGTTTGAGCTTAAGAGGCAAATTTTGGACGAATGTCATAGAAGTAGTTTGAGTATTCATCCAGGAGCAACTAAGATGTGTCAGGATTTGAAAAGGTTGTTTTGGTGGCCTGGAATGAAGAAGGAGATTGCTGAGTTTGTTTATGCTTGCTTGGTTTGTCAGAAATCAAAGATTGAACATCAGAGACCGTCGGGTTTGATGCAACCGTTGTTTGTGCCAGAGTGGAAGTGGGATAGCATTTCTATGGATTTTGTTGGAGCATTGCCTAAGCATTTCTTTGAAACGTTCCCACGCATTGTAAAGAGATTCACCATCTTTTTGAGTGAATTGTGTGATTTGACTCCTTAATTGAGCAGTTTTACTATGGGGAAAGAATTGGGAAAGGAATGCCTTCCTCATTTGGTCCCATAAAATTATAGAACCAATTTTCAATGAAAGAAACCAAGCACTAGCTCTATCCCTCAAAGAGAAAGGAAAGAGGTGCAGCCTTACGGCCTCTTGGTTTGCCTTCAAAGTTCCACTGAGTCTTAGAAAAGTTGAAATATGAAAATTCGGATCCTCAGTGGGTGATCCGAAAAATTGATTTTGCTGCACCAGGTAAATAAGTGCAGGCTTTATTTCAAATTTAATATCCTCAACCGTTGGGTACACAATAGCATCGTACGGCTCATCTGAAGATGTGATTCCATACTCTTTAAGAGCACGTTTCTCATCCATATCGTTATTATCTTCTTTGAGCCATGCCTGAAATCAAAACGGTTAAAGATAGAAAATAAAAAATAATAATAAAAAAAATAAAATAAAATAAAATAAAATAAGGAGAAAGGGAGGGAGAGATATTATATATATATATATATATATATATATATATATATATATAAAGAGATAAGAAAAGGAAAGAAAATATATATATATATATGTTTTTTTTTTTATTTATGGAGAGAGAGAGAGATATATATTTTATATATTTTTTTTTATATATATATATATAGAGAGAGAGATAAATATATAAAAAATAAAAAGATAAGAAAAAGAAATAAAATATTTTTTTTATATATAAATATATTTTATTTACTTATATAACTTTTTTTTTTAAGACTAAACACTATTGAAAAGTTAATCAAATTACAATAACTCCCCGGCAGCGGCGCCAAAAACTTGATGGGATAAAACCGCAAGTGCATGGTCTTACCAAAGTAGTATGAAAAGAGTATCGTTCCGACAGGGAGTTATGAATTCAATTAACTTTAGATAATGATTAGACTAAAGGTTTATAAGGTAGAAAGTTGTATTTTTATATATTTAAAAGAAAATAATAATAAAAGATAAAAGCCTTGGGATTATTGGTTCATCCTAACGACAAGTTCTTCTCAAACCAAACTATTAAACTTATAACTTTATGTTAGACCTAATTTCTCAAGACAGTTTCTCTTTTGTTCCTCTAGCAACCAAGCCTATTTCACTGACTTGATTACTATTAGATTTTGGTTCCTCTAACAACCAAGCCTATTTCGCTGACTTGATCATTATTAGTTCCCTTGAAGATCGAAACTATATGTCTCAAAGATTGTAAAGACTATTTCGCTGCCTTTACAATCTTTGTCGAAATTCACTTGTTCGAATATCAAAGCTCCACTTTTGTTTTATGAATTGATATTTAAGATGATGGATAAACAATTATCAAACCCTCCACTTTCGTTTCCACAGTTTGATAATGGTTGATCCATGTTAAAGCGGTGAATTTAGATAAGGAATTAGGGTTACATAAGATTAAGGTTTAAAGCTTGGTTTGATTAGGATTATGTCATTAGACTTATCCAACAATCCCAAGACAAGAGAAGTCTACTCACTGACGTTCATTGTAGACAAGGAGAAGAAGAGAGAAAACATAAAAGTAAATAACAAAGAAAGTAAAATGAACTTTTATTAGAAATACAATTGTCACATATTGTATTCCAAGAAAAGATGAATATTTGTGATGGCTAGCTATTCTATTTATAGCACACATTTGACTTAAAATCTAAGCAAGTATATTCTAAGAATATTCCACGAGAGATTGCGCGCTAAAATAGAATAGCTCAGAATCCAAGCAAAAGCACCAAAAGGTGTGGAGACGTATTTTGTCTCTCAATCTTCATATTTTCGTGTCCAATCGGCTCCAAATCCCTTTCTTTTGCTCCAAGACTCAATCCATCCAATATTCTTTCCTGAAATATAATAAATTGCAATTTAAAGTAAACTATCCTAAAAAGGAAATAATACTAATGCACCGGATCCCATCAGAACTCTGCAGTTAAGCGTGCTTGGGCGAGAGTAGTACTAGGATGGGTGCATTAGTGCTGGTATGATCGCACCTGAGAGTAAAAAGTTGTAATTGTATATATGCATTTCTAAGTTTATTTTTCAAAAAAGACGTCAAACTACGCTAATTAACGAATAGAGTTTTAGGTTGCGTAAATTAACGGAAAAAATGAAATACAATTGAAGTTTATTTTTCAAAAACGACGTAAAATTACGCTAATTAACAAAAAGAACAAGAAATTTTGGCAAAAAGAGGTGCACACAAGGACTTCCCAGGAGGTCACCCATCCTAGTACTACTCTCGCCCAAGCACGCTTAACTGCGGAGTTCTGATGGGATCCGGTGCATTAGTGCTGGTATGATCGCACCTGAGAGTAAAGCGTTGTAATTGTATATATGCATTTCTAAGTTTATTTTTCAAAAAAGACGTCAAACTACGCTAATTAACGAATAGAGTTTTAGGTTGCGTAAATTAACGGAAAAAATGAAATACAATTGAAGTTTATTTTTCAAAAACGACGTAAAATTACGCTAATTAACAAAAAGAACAAGAAATTTTGGCAAAAAGAGGTGCAACACAAGGACTTCCCAGGAGGTCACCCATCCTAGTACTACTCTCGCCCAAGCACGCTTAACTGCGGAGTTCTGATGGGATCCGGTGCATTAGTGCTGGTATGATCGCACCTGAGAGTAAAGCGTTGTAATTGTATATATGCATTTCTAAGTTTATTTTTCAAAAAAAGACGTCAAACTAATCTAATTGACGAATAGAGTTTTAGGTTGCGTAAATTAACGGAAAAAATGAAATACAATCGAAGTTTATTTTTCAAAAACGACGTAAAATTACGCTAATTAACAAAAAGAACAAGAAATTTTGGCAAAAAGAGGTGCAACACAAGGACTTCCCAGGAGGTCACCCATCCTAGTACTACTCTCGCCCAAGCACGCTTAACTGCGGAGTTCTGATGGGATCCGGTGCATTAGTGCTGGTATGATCGCACCTGAGAGTAAAGCGTTGTAATTGTATATATGCATTTCTAAGTTTATTTTTCAAAAAAAGACGTTAAACTAAGCTAATTAACGAATAGAGTTTTAGGTTGCGTAAATTAACGGAAAAAATGAAATACAATTGAAGTTTATTTTTCAAAAACGACGTAAAATTACGCTAATTAACAAAAAGAACAAGAAATTTTGGCAAAAAGAGGTGCAACACAAGGACTTCCCAGGAGGTCACCCATCCTAGTACTACTCTCGCCCAAGCACGCTTAACTGCGGAGTTCTGATGGGATCCGGTACATTAGTGTTGGTATGATCGCACCTGAGAGTAAAGCGTTGTAATTGTATATATGCATTTCTAAGTTTATTTTTCAAAAAAGACGTCAAACTACGCTAATTAACGAATAGAGTTTTAGGTTGCGTAAATTAACGGAAGAAATGAAATACAATCGAAGTTTATTTTTCAAAAACGACGTAAAATTACGCTAATTAACAAAAAGAACAAGAAATTTTGGCAAAAAGAGGTGCAACACAAGGACTTCCCAGGAGGTCACCCATCCTAGTACTACTCTCGCCCAAGCACGCTTAACTGCGGAGTTCTGATGGGATCCGGTGCATTAGTGCTGGTATGATCGCACCTGAGAGTAAAGCGTTGTAATTGTATATATGCATTTCTAAGTTTATTTTTCAAATAAAGACGTTAAACTAAGCTAATTAACGAATAGAGTTTTAGGTTGCGTAAATTAACGGAAAAAATGAAATACACTCGAAGTTTATTTTTCAAAAACGACGTAAAATTACGCTAATTAACAAAAAGAACAAGAAATTTTGGCAAAAAGAGGTGCAACACAAGGACTTCCCAGGAGGTCACCCATCCTAGTACTACTCTCGCCCAAGCACGCTTAACTGCGGAGTTCTGATGGGATCCGGTACATTAGTGTTGGTATGATCGCACCTGAGAGTAAAGCGTTGTAATTGTATATATGCATTTCTAAGTTTATTTTTCAAAAAAGACGTCAAACTACGCTAATTAACGAATAGAGTTTTAGGTTGCGTACATTAACGGAAGAAATGAAATACAATCGAAGTTTATTTTTCAAAAACGACGTAAAATTACGCTAATTAACAAAAAGAACAAGAAATTTTGGCAAAAAGAGGTGCAACACAAGGACTTCCCAGGAGGTCACCCATCCTAGTCCTACTCTCGCCCAAGCACGCTTGACTGCGGAGTTCTGATGGGATCCGGTGCATTAGTGCTGGTATGATCGCACCTGAGAGTAAAGCGTTGTAATTGTATATATGCATTTCTAAGTTTATTTTTCAAATAAAGACGTTAAACTAAGCTAATTAACGAATAGAGTTTTAGGTTGCGTAAATTAACGGAAAAAATGAAATACAATCGAAGTTTATTTTTAAAAACGACGTAAAATTACGCTAATTAACAAAAAGAACAAGAAATTTTGGCAAAAAGAGGTGCAACACAAGGACTTCCCAGGAGGTCACCCATCCTAGTACTACTCTCGCCCAAGCACGCTTAACTGCGGAGTTCTGATGGGATCCGGTGCATTAGTGCTGGTATGATCGCACCTGAGAGTAAAGCGTTGTAATTGTATATATGCATTTCTAAGTTTATTTTTCAAATAAAGACGTTAAACTAAGCTAATTAACGAATAGAGTTTTAGGTTGCGTAAATTAACGGAAAAAATGAAATACAATCGAAGTTTATTTTTCAAAAACGACGTAAAATTACGCTAATTAACAAAAAGAACAAGAAATTTTGGCAAAAAGAGGTGCAACACAAGGACTTCCCAGGAGGTCACCCATCCTAGTACTACTCTCGCCCAAGCACGCTTAACTGCGGAGTTCTGATGGGATCCGGTGCATTAGTGCTGGTATGATCGCACCTGAGAGTAAAGCGTTGTAATTGTATATATGCATTTCTAAGTTTATTTTTCAAAAAAGACGTCAAACTACGCTAATTAACGAATAGAGTTTTAGGTTGCGTAAATTAACGGAAAAAATGAAATACAATCGAAGTTTATTTTTCAAAAACGACGTAAAATTACGCTAATTAACAAAAAGAACAAGAAATTTTGGCAAAAAGAGGTGCAACACAAGGACTTCCCAGGAGGTCACCCATCCTAGTACTACTCTCGCCCAAGCACGCTTAACTGCGGAGTTCTGATGGGATCCGGTGCATTAGTGCTGGTATGATCGCACCTGAGAGTAAAGCGTTGTAATTGTATATATGCATTTCTAAGTTTATTTTTCAAAAAAAGACGTTAAACTAAGCTAATTAACGAATAGAGTTTTAGGTTGCGTAAATTAACGGAAAAAATGAAATACAATTGAAGTTTATTTTTCAAAAACGACGTAAAATTACGCTAATTAACAAAAAGAACAAGAAATTTTGGCAAAAAGAGGTGCAACACAAGGACTTCCCAGGAGGTCACCCATCCTAGTACTACTCTCGCCCAAGCACGCTTAACTGCGGAGTTCTGATGGGATCCGGTACATTAGTGTTGGTATGATCGCACCTGAGAGTAAAGCGTTGTAATTGTATATATGCATTTCTAAGTTTATTTTTCAAAAAAGACGTCAAACTACGCTAATTAACGAATAGAGTTTTAGGTTGCGTACATTAACGGAAGAAATGAAATACAATCGAAGTTTATTTTTCAAAAACGACGTAAAATTACGCTAATTAACAAAAAGAACAAGAAATTTTGGCAAAAAGAGGTGCAACACAAGGACTTCCCAGGAGGTCACCCATCCTAGTACTACTCTCGCCCAAGCACGCTTAACTGCGGAGTTCTGATGGGATCCGGTGCATTAGTGCTGGTATGATCGCACCTGAGAGTAAAGCGTTGTAATTGTATATATGCATTTCTAAGTTTATTTTTCAAATAAAGACGTTAAACTAAGCTAATTAACGAATAGAGTTTTAGGTTGCGTAAATTAACGGAAAAAATGAAATACAATCGAAGTTTATTTTTTAAAAATGACGTAAAATCACGCTAATTAACAAAAAGAACAAGAAATTTTGGCAAAAAGAGGTGCAACACAAGGACTTCCCAGGAGGTCACCCATCCTAGTACTACTCTCGCCCAAGCACGCTTGACTGCAGAGTTCTGATGGGATCCGGTGCATTAGTGCTGGTATGATCGCACCTGAGAGTAAAGCGTTGTAATTGTATATATGCATTTCTAAGTTTATTTTTCAAATAAAGACGTTAAACTAAGCTAATTAACGAATAGAGTTTTAGGTTGCGTAAATTAACGGAAAAAATGAAATACAATCGAAGTTTATTTTTCAAAAACGACGTAAAATTACGCTAATTAACAAAAAGAACAAGAAATTTTGGCAAAAAGAGGTGCAACACAAGGACTTCCCAGGAGGTCACCCATCCTAGTACTACTCTCGCCCAAGCACGCTTAACTGCGGAGTTCTGATGGGATCCGGTGCATTAGTGCTGGTATGATCGCACCTGAGAGTAAAGCGTTGTAATTGTATATATGCATTTCTAAGTTTATTTTTCAAAAAAAGACGTTAAACTAAGCTAAATAACGAATAGAGTTTTAGGTTGCGTAAATTAACGGAAAAAATGAAATACAATTGAAGTTTATTTTTCAAAAACGACGTAAAATTACGCTAATTAACAAAAAGAACAAGAAATTTTGGCAAAAAGAGGTGCAACACAAGGACTTCCCAGGAGGTCACCCATCCTAGTACTACTCTCGCCCAAGCACGCTTAACTGCGGAGTTCTGATGGGATCCGGTGCATTAGTGCTGGTATGATCGCACCTGAGAGTAAAGCGTTGTAATTGTATATATGCATTTCTAAGTTTATTTTTCAAAAAAGACGTCAAACTACGCTAATTAACGAATAGAGTTTTAGGTTGCGTAAATTAACGGAAAAAATGAAATACAATTGAAGTTTATTTTTCAAAAACGACGTAAAATTACGCTAATTAACAAAAAGAACAAGAAATTTTGGCAAAAAGAGGTGCAACACAAGGACTTCCCAGGAGGTCACCCATCCTAGTACTACTCTCGCCCAAGCACGCTTAACTGCGGAGTTCTGATGGGATCCGGTGCATTAGTGCTGGTATGATCGCACCTGAGAGTAAAGCGTTGTAATTGTATATATGCATTTCTAAGTTTATTTTTCAAATAAAGACGTTAAACTAAGCTAATTAACGAATAGAGTTTTAGGTTGCGTAAATTAACGGAAAAAATGAAATACAATCGAAGTTTATTTTTTAAAAAGGACGTAAAATCACGCTAATTAACAAAAAGAACAAGAAATTTTGGCAAAAAGAGGTGCAACACAAGGACTTCCCAGGAGGTCACCCATCCTAGTACTACTCTCGCCCAAGCACGCTTGACTGCAGAGTTCTGATGGGATCCGGTGCATTAGTGCTGGTATGATCGCACCTGAGAGTAAAGCGTTGTAATTGTATATATGCATTTCTAAGTTTATTTTTCAAATAAAGACGTTAAACTAAGCTAATTAACGAATAGAGTTTTAGGTTGCGTAAATTAACGGAAAAAATGAAATACAATCGAAGTTTATTTTTAAAAACGACGTAAAATTACGCTAATTAACAAAAAGAACAAGAAATTTTGGCAAAAAGAGGTGCAACACAAGGACTTCCCAGGAGGTCACCCATCCTAGTACTACTCTCGCCCAAGCACGCTTAACTGCGGAGTTCTGATGGGATCCGGTGCATTAGTGCTGGTATGATCGCACCTGAGAGTAAAGCGTTGTAATTGTATATATGCATTTCTAAGTTTATTTTTCAAAAAAAGACGTTAAACTAAGCTAAATAACGAATAGAGTTTTAGGTTGCGTAAATTAACGGAAAAAATGAAATACAATTGAAGTTTATTTTTCAAAAACGACGTAAAATTACGCTAATTAACAAAAAGAACAAGAAATTTTGGCAAAAAGAGGTGCAACACAAGGACTTCCCAGGAGGTCACCCATCCTAGTACTACTCTCGCCCAAGCACGCTTAACTGCGGAGTTCTGATGGGATCCGGTGCATTAGTGCTGGTATGATCGCACCTGAGAGTAAAGCGTTGTAATTGTATATATGCATTTCTAAGTTTATTTTTCAAAAAAGACGTCAAACTACGCTAATTAACGAATAGAGTTTTAGGTTGCGTAAATTAACGGAAAAAATGAAATACAATTGAAGTTTATTTTTCAAAAACGACGTAAAATTACGCTAATTAACAAAAAGAACAAGAAATTTTGGCAAAAAGAGGTGCAACACAAGGACTTCCCAGGAGGTCACCCATCCTAGTACTACTCTCGCCCAAGCACGCTTAACTGCGGAGTTCTGATGGGATCCGGTGCATTAGTGCTGGTATGATCGCACCTGAGAGTAAAGCGTTGTAATTGTATATATGCATTTCTAAGTTTATTTTTCAAAAAAGACGTCAAACTACGCTAATTAACGAATAGAGTTTTAGGTTGCGTAAATTAACGGAAAAAATGAAATACAATCGAAGTTTATTTTTAAAAACGACGTAAAATTACGCTAATTAACAAAAAGAACAAGAAATTTTGGCAAAAAGAGGTGCAACACAAGGACTTCCCAGGAGGTCACCCATCCTAGTACTACTCTCGCCCAAGCACGCTTAACTGCGGAGTTCTGATGGGATCCGGTGCATTAGTGCTGGTATGATCGCACCTGAGAGTAAAGCGTTGTAATTGTATATATGCATTTCTAAGTTTATTTTTCAAATAAAGACGTTAAACTAAGCTAATTAACGAATAGAGTTTTAGGTTGCGTAAATTAACGGAAAAAATGAAATACAATCGAAGTTTATTTTTAAAAACGACGTAAAATTACGCTAATTAACAAAAAGAACAAGAAATTTTGGCAAAAAGAGGTGCAACACAAGGACTTCCCAGGAGGTCACCCATCCTAGTACTACTCTCGCCCAAGCACGCTTAACTGCGGAGTTCTGATGGGATCCGGTGCATTAGTGCTGGTATGATCGCACCTGAGAGTAAAGCGTTGTAATTGTATATATGCATTTCTAAGTTTATTTTTCAAAAAAGACGTCAAACTACGCTAATTAACGAATAGAGTTTTAGGTTGCGTAAATTAACGGAAAAAATGAAATACAATTGAAGTTTATTTTTCAAAAACGACGTAAAATTACGCTAATTAACAAAAAGAACAAGAAATTTTGGCAAAAAGAGGTGCAACACAAGGACTTCCCAGGAGGTCACCCATCCTAGTACTACTCTCGCCCAAGCACGCTTAACTGCGGAGTTCTGATGGGATCCGGTGCATTAGTGCTGGTATGATCGCACCTGAGAGTAAAGCGTTGTAATTGTATATATGCATTTCTAAGTTTATTTTTCAAATAAAGACGTTAAACTAAGCTAATTAACGAATAGAGTTTTAGGTTGCGTAAATTAACGGAAAAAATGAAATACAATCGAAGTTTATTTTTCAAAAACGACGTAAAATTACGCTAATTAACAAAAAGAACAAGAAATTTTGGCAAAAAGAGGTGCAACACAAGGACTTCCCAGGAGGTCACCCATCCTAGTACTACTCTCGCCCAAGCACGCTTAACTGCGGAGTTCTGATGGGATCCGGTGCATTAGTGCTGGTATGATCGCACCTGAGAGTAAAGCGTTGTAATTGTATATATGCATTTCTAAGTTTATTTTTCAAATAAAGACGTTAAACTAAGCTAATTAACGAATAGAGTTTTAGGTTGCGTAAATTAACGGAAAAAATGAAATACAATCGAAGTTTATTTTTCAAAAACGACGTAAAATTACGCTAATTAACAAAAAGAACAAGAAATTTTGGCAAAAAGAGGTGCAACACAAGGACTTCCCAGGAGGTCACCCATCCTAGTACTACTCTCGCCCAAGCACGCTTAACTGCGGAGTTCTGATGGGATCCGGTGCATTAGTGCTGGTATGATCGCACCTGAGAGTAAAGCGTTGTAATTGTATATATGCATTTCTAAGTTTATTTTTCAAAAAAAGACGTTAAACTAAGCTAAATAACGAATAGAGTTTTAGGTTGCGTAAATTAACGGAAAAAATGAAATACAATTGAAGTTTATTTTTCAAAAACGACGTAAAATTACGCTAATTAACAAAAAGAACAAGAAATTTTGGCAAAAAGAGGTGCAACACAAGGACTTCCCAGGAGGTCACCCATCCTAGTACTACTCTCGCCCAAGCACGCTTAACTGCGGAGTTCTGATGGGATCCGGTGCATTAGTGCTGGTATGATCGCACCTGAGAGTAAAGCGTTGTAATTGTATATATGCATTTCTAAGTTTATTTTTCAAAAAAGACGTCAAACTACGCTAATTAACGAATAGAGTTTTAGGTTGCGTAAATTAACGGAAAAAATGAAATACAATTGAAGTTTATTTTTCAAAAACGACGTAAAATTACGCTAATTAACAAAAAGAACAAGAAATTTTGGCAAAAAGAGGTGCAACACAAGGACTTCCCAGGAGGTCACCCATCCTAGTACTACTCTCGCCCAAGCACGCTTAACTGCGGAGTTCTGATGGGATCCGGTGCATTAGTGCTGGTATGATCGCACCTGAGAGTAAAGCGTTGTAATTGTATATATGCATTTCTAAGTTTATTTTTCAAAAAAGACGTCAAACTACGCTAATTAACGAATAGAGTTTTAGGTTGCGTAAATTAACGGAAAAAATGAAATACAATTGAAGTTTATTTTTCAAAAACGACGTAAAATTACGCTAATTAACAAAAAGAACAAGAAATTTTGGCAAAAAGAGGTGCAACACAAGGACTTCCCAGGAGGTCACCCATCCTAGTACTACTCTCGCCCAAGCACGCTTAACTGCGGAGTTCTGATGGGATCCGGTGCATTAGTGCTGGTATGATCGCACCTGAGAGTAAAGCGTTGTAATTGTATATATGCATTTCTAAGTTTATTTTTCAAATAAAGACGTTAAACTAAGCTAATTAACGAATAGAGTTTTAGGTTGCGTAAATTAACGGAAAAAATGAAATACAATTGAAGTTTATTTTTCAAAAACGACGTAAAATTACGCTAATTAACAAAAAGAACAAGAAATTTTGGCAAAAAGAGGTGCAACACAAGGACTTCCCAGGAGGTCACCCATCCTAGTACTACTCTCGCCCAAGCACGCTTAACTGCGGAGTTCTGATGGGATCCGGTGCATTAGTGCTGGTATGATCGCACCTGAGAGTAAAGCGTTGTAATTGTATATATGCATTTCTAAGTTTATTTTTCAAAAAAGACGTCAAACTACGCTAATTAACGAATAGAGTTTTAGGTTGCGTAAATTAACGGAAAAAATGAAATACAATCGAAGTTTATTTTTCAAAAACGACGTAAAATTACGCTAATTAACAAAAAGAGCAAGAAATTTTGGCAAAAAGAGGTGCAACACAAGGACTTCCCAGGAGGTCACCCATCCTAGTACTACTCTCGCCCAAGCACGCTTGACTGCGGAGTTCTGATGGGATCCGGTGCATTAGTGCTGGTATGATCGCACCTGAGAGTAAAGCGTTGTAATTGTATATATGCATTTCTAAGTTTATTTTTCAAAAAAGACGTCAAACTACGCTAATTAACGAATAGAGTTTTAGGTTGCGTAAATTAACGGAAAAAATGAAATACAATTGAAGTTTATTTTTCAAAAACGACGTAAAATTACGCTAATTAACAAAAAGAACAAGAAATTTTGGCAAAAAGAGGTGCAACACAAGGACTTCCCAGGAGGTCACCCATCCTAGTACTACTCTCGCCCAAGCACGCTTAACTGCGGAGTTCTGATGGGATCCGGTGCATTAGTGCTGGTATGATCGCACCTGAGAGTAAAGCGTTGTAATTGTATATATGCATTTCTAAGTTTATTTTTCAAAAAAGACGTCAAACTACGCTAATTAACGAATAGAGTTTTAGGTTGCGTAAATTAACGGAAAAAATGAAATACAATTGAAGTTTATTTTTCAAAAACGACGTAAAATTACGCTAATTAACAAAAAGAACAAGAAATTTTGGCAAAAAGAGGTGCAACACAAGGACTTCCCAGGAGGTCACCCATCCTAGTACTACTCTCGCCCAAGCACGCTTGACTGCGGAGTTCTGATGGGATCCGGTGCATTAGTGCTGGTATGATCGCACCTGAGAGTAAAGCGTTGTAATTGTATATATGCATTTCTAAGTTTATTTTTCAAATAAAGACGTTAAACTAAGCTAATTAACGAATAGAGTTTTAGGTTGCGTAAATTAACGGAAAAAATGAAATACAATCGAAGTTTATTTTTTAAAAACGAAGTAAAATCACGCTAATTAACAAAAAGAACAAGAAATTTTGGCAAAAAGAGGTGCAACACAAGGACTTCCCAGGAGGTCACCCATCCTAGTACTACTCTCGCCCAAGCACGCTTAACTGCGGAGTTCTGATGGGATCCGGTGCATTAGTGCTGGTATGATCGCACCTGAGAGTAAAGCGTTGTAATTGTATATATGCATTTCTAAGTTTATTTTTCAAAAAAAGACGTTAAACTAAGCTAATTAACGAATAGAGTTTTAGGTTGCGTAAATTAACGGAAAAAATGAAATACAATCGAAGTTTATTTTTCAAAAACGACGTAAAATTACGCTAATTAACAAAAAGAACAAGAAATTTTGGCAAAAAGAGGTGCAACACAAGGACTTCCCAGGAGGTCACCCATCCTAGTACTACTCTCGCCCAAGCACGCTTAACTGCGGAGTTCTGATGGGATCCGGTGCATTAGTGCTGGTATGATCGCACCTGAGAGTAAAGCGTTGTAATTGTATATATGCATTTCTAAGTTTATTTTTCAAAAAAAGACGTTAAACTAAGCTAATTAACGAATAGAGTTTTAGGTTGCGTAAATTAACGGAAAAAATGAAATACAATTGAAGTTTATTTTTCAAAAACGACGTAAAATTACGCTAATTAACAAAAAGAACAAGAAATTTTGGCAAAAAGAGGTGCAACACAAGGACTTCCCAGGAGGTCACCCATCCTAGTACTACTCTCGCCCAAGCACGCTTAACTGCGGAGTTCTGATGGGATCCGGTGCATTAGTGCTGGTATGATCGCACCTGAGAGTAAAGCGTTGTAATTGTATATATGCATTTCTAAGTTTATTTTTCAAATAAGACGTCAAACTACGCTAATTAACGAATAGAGTTTTAGGTTGCGTAAATTAACGGAAAAAATGAAATACAATTGAAGTTTATTTTTCAAAAACGACGTAAAATTACGCTAATTAACAAAAAGAACAAGAAATTTTGGCAAAAAGAGGTGCAACACAAGGACTTCCCAGGAGGTCACCCATCCTAGTACTACTCTCGCCCAAGCACGCTTAACTGCGGAGTTCTGATGGGATCCGGTGCATTAGTGCTGGTATGATCGCACCTGAGAGTAAAGCGTTGTAATTGTATATATGCATTTCTAAGTTTATTTTTCAAAAAAGACGTTAAACTAAGCTAATTAACGAATAGAGTTTTAGGTTGCGTAAATTAACGGAAAAAATGAAATACAATCGAAGTTTATTTTTCAAAAACGACGTAAAATTACGCTAATTAACAAAAAGAACAAGAAATTTTGGCAAAAAGAGGTGCAACACAAGGACTTCCCAGGAGGTCACCCATCCTAGTACTACTCTCGCCCAAGCACGCTTAACTGCGGAGTTCTGATGGGATCCGGTGCATTAGTGCTGGTATGATCGCACCTGAGAGTAAAGCGTTGTAATTGTAAATATGTATTTCTAAGTTTATTTTTCAAAAAAGACGTTAAACTAAGCTAATTAACGAATAGAGTTTTAGGTTGCGTAAATTAACGGAAAAAATGAAATACAATCGAAGTTTATTTTTCAAAAACGACGTAAAATTACGCTAATTAACAAAAAGAACAAGAAATTTTGGCAAAAAGAGGTGCAACACAAGGACTTCCCAGGAGGTCACCCATCCTAGTACTACTCTCGCCCAAGCACGCTTAACTGCGGAGTTCTGATGGGATCCGGTGCATTAGTGCTGGTATGATCGCACCTGAGAGTAAAGCGTTGTAATTGTATATATGCATTTCTAAGTTTATTTTTCAAAAAAGACGTCAAACTACGCTAATTAACGAATAGAGTTTTAGGTTGCGTAAATTAACGGAAAAAATGAAATACAATCGAAGTTTATTTTTTAAAAATGACGTAAAATTACGCTAATTAACAAAAAGAACAAGAAATTTTGGCAAAAAGAGGTGCAACACAAGGACTTCCCAGGAGGTCACCCATCCTAGTACTACTCTCGCCCAATCACGCTTGACTGCGGAGTTCTGATGGGATCCGGTGCATTAGTGCTGGTATGATCGCACCTGAGAGTAAAGCGTTGTAATTGTATATATGCATTTCTAAGTTTATTTTTCAAAAAAGACGTTAAACTAAGCTAATTAACGAATACAGTTTTAGGTTGCGTAAATTAACGGAAAAAATGAAATACAATCGAAGTTTATTTTTTAAAAATGACGTAAAATTACGCTAATTAACAAAAAGAACAAGAAATTTTGGCAAAAAGAGGTGCAACACAAGGACTTCCCAGGAGGTCACCCATCCTAGTACTACTCTCGCCCAAGCACACTTAACTGCGGAGTTCTGATGGGATCCGGTGCATTAGTGCTGGTATGATCGCACCTGAGAGTAAAGCGTTGTAATTGTATATATGCATTTCTAAGTTTATTTTTCAAAAAAGACGTCAAACTAAGATAATTAACGAATAGAGTTTTAGGTTGCGTAAATTAACGGAAAAAATGAAATACAATTGAAGTTTATTTTTCAAAAACGACGTAAAATTACGCTAATTAACAAAAAGAACAAGAAATTTTGGCAAAAAGAGGTGCAACACAAGGACTTCCCAGGAGGTCACCCATCCTAGTACTACTCTCGCCCAAGTACGCTTGACTGCGGAGTTCTGATGGGATCCGGTGCATTAGTGCTGGTATGATCGCACCTGAGAGTAAAGCGTTGTAATTGTATATATGCATTTCTAAGTTTATTTTTCAAAAAAGACGTCAAACTAAGATAATTAACGAATAGTGTTTTAGGTTGCGTAAATTAACGGAAAAAATGAAATACAATCGAAGTTTATTTTTCAAAAACGACGTAAAATTACGCTAATTAACAAAAAGAACAAGAAATTTTGGCAAAAAGAGGTGCAACACAAGGACTTCCCAGGAGGTCACCCATCCTAGTACTACTCTCGCCCAAGCACACTTAACTGCAGTGTTATGATGGGATCCGGTGCATTAGTGCTGGTATGATCGCACCCGAGAGTAAAGCGTTGTAATTGTATATATGCATTTGTCATACCCCAATTTTTGACCTAAGATTATATAATGGGGGTACATAATTGTGTGAACGAAGTAAGCACTAGCAAAATATTGTTTGGAAATGATAAATTAAATATTTGATTTAATCATTGTTAAAAAGTGTTTTTCTCTGTCTCCATGTTTTGCTAAAATATTTTAGAACGCAATCTAGAATATTTTGGAGCACAATCCGAAATATTTTGATAGGCAATCTAATATATTTTACTGCTTGATCTGAAATATATATTTTGATACTCAATAATATATATTTATGTACTGAATAACATATTTATGTACTGGATAATATATTTTTGTACTCAATATAATATATTTTGGTAGGCAATCTAATATATTTTAGTGCTTGATCTAAAATATATATTTTGATACTCAATAATATATATTTATGTACTGAATAATATATTTTTGTACTCAATATGATATATTTTGGTACTCAATTGAGATATTTTTGTACTAGATGAATTACTTGTTCCCAAAGTTTCTCACCTATTAGCTGTGAAGTTTCTCTATAAATAGAGAGCTCACACAATGCATTCTACACCCCGAAATTCACAGTTGATGATTCCTGTGCTTTTCCTCTCTTCTCCCTTTTTCGACTTGTCTTGACGAGTCTTTCTTCTTTTTCTACTCCTTTCTGTCCCTTTCGGTTTCAAGGTATTTATTCTTTTTTCTTTCTTATGTTATAAAAAATGCAAAAAAAAATAGATTATGTTAAGAGATTTTGTGGTGATCCAACCTCACTACGAAATTCTCATGCTTTAGCTTTAGGCTTTATTTATCAGTCAAAATAACAAAAAACATTCAAATAACAAAAACAACCAAAAGAATATTTTTTTACAATAAACCTTGATCTTAAATCAAGTGACCGTCTTTTTATTTTCTTAATCAAATTTCAATCAACTTAATTCTACTTCAAGTCCATTTTCTTTTAAATTAAAAAACACAAACAAATTCTTATTTGCCACTTGGCTTTTCATTTTAAAACCTTTTTCAAAACTGATAAAAAACACACAACCAATCAAACGTCAATTTCTACCCCGAACTACGAGGTTTTGATCCCTCATGGGTACGTAGGCAGAGGACCATGTCCTTCCAAATCAATAAAAAAATGTAGATAATTAGGTCTTTTATTTTTCCACTTTAATTCCTTCTTTTAAAAAATAATAAGCAAGTTATAATACGAAAATTAAATAAAAACCAAGAGGTTCCCGTAGAGTACTACGGACATAAAGGGTGCTAACACCTTCCCTTTATGTAACTAACCCCCGAACCCTAAATCTTTTCAAAATGGGGTAGTTTGAACTTTTTTCCCCTTTTTCTTAAAAAAAAATTAAATGTTCAGTCGTGAAATAATTAGTGAATCAAAAGCTAATCAAATAGCAATGATTTCCGAAAAATGAGCGACAGCATTTCTAAGTTTATTTTTCAAAAAAGACGTCAAACTAAGATAATTAACGAATAGAGTTTTAGGTTGCGTAAATTAACGGAAAAAATGAAATACAATCGAAGTTTATTTTTCAAAAACGACGTAAAATTACGCTAATTAACAAAAAGAACAAGAAATTTTGGCAAAAAGAGGTGCAACACAAGGACTTCCCAGGAGGTCACCCATCCTAGTACTACTCTCGCCCAAGCACGCTTGACTGCAGAGTTCTGATGGGATCCGGTGCATTAGTGCTGGTATGATCGCACCTGAGAGTAAAGCGTTGTAATTGTATATATGCATTTCTAAGTTTATTTTTCAAAAAAGACGTCAAACTACGCTAATTAACGAATAGAGTTTTAGGTTGCGTAAATTAACGGAAAAAATGAAATACAATCGAAGTTTATTTTTCAAAAACGACGTAAAATTACGCTAATTAACAAAAAGAACAAGAAATTTTGGCAAAAAGAGGTGCAACACAAGGTTAACTTTCAATACGGTGCCATAATTTTATAAATATATTAATATATGAATCAACCAATATTTGACTAAGAGAATGAAAAAAAATCATTCTAAAATTGAATGAGCCATAAAAGAAAATGAGAAATTTTCCCTAAGAAAGTCATCATGGAATCAACACCATTTAAGCATTAAAATCATATTTTTGGTGATTTTGTTTTTTTTTTTTTTGAACAAATCAAAATGGAATATATTGCTCAAAAGAAAAGGTGATTCACCCCGCACAAGGTGTGCTAAAGTGAGAAAACACCCAACGTCTGTTACAAACAAAAAGCACCTAGAACCGATGCCAAAAAGTTGAAAGCTAAAAGAGATTACATGATACCCATACAAAACCGTGGATATCGCCACCAATCATAAAAACCAAACGGAAAACTAGCCACAATGGACGAAAGCCAAAGAAAAGACAACAGCTTCACTCTTTCAACAACGCTAAGAGGATTGCTAACCAAATTGTTGAAGACACATTTATTTCTCTCCTTCCAGATTGCCTAAACACAAGCCAACCAAATAATCTTCAAATAATCATGAGAAGCACGAGTCATTCCTGCCATCTGACTAAACTGAAAAAAGTGTTGTGTTACCGAACCCAGAAAACACACAAGATACCAGACCCTCCCAAAGGAAGTACACTGAACAAAAAGATGATCCGCCGTCTCAGGATAGCCGCATCCACCAACACACAAATTATCAGCAACTTGTAACACACGACGACGCACCAAATTTGCGCGAGTAGCAACTCTATCTTGAAGAAGACGCCAAGCAAACACAGACACCTTGGAAGGAACACATTTATCCCACACATCAAGACATGCATCACTAGTTACCTGAACCTCCATATTAGTTAAGAAACAATAAGTCCCCTTAACCTTTTAACCATGAATAGGATCAAGTAACCACCTCCACTGGTCCTGAATACTATCCTGCAAAACAATGTTATGTAACAAATTGACACATTCCCTCACACCATCCTCCTCCCAAGCAAATAAACGACGCCTCCACACCCAACCACCTCCACCAGCGGCCCACCCCGCTCTCGCCATATCCTCCACCGAACACTCCTTATTAACAGCTAGATCAAAAAGACGACTAAACTGAATTTTTGAAGGAACATCACCCAATCAATTATCGGACCAAAAAAAAGTGTCACGACCGTTACCTACCACCCGCCTAATATTATCATCAAACCAACTTCCTACCAATAACTCACTACCATCCCTCACACTACAAATCATTCTCCACCACCTAGAAGAATGTCGACCTCCCTCCTTTATCTGACCTCCAACTTCCCCATACCGAGCCTTTAAAACTCTGTACCACAGACCATTCTTGTCCACCACCAACCTCCAACACCATTTACCTAATAAAGACAGATTAAAATCCCCTAACTTCCGAACCCCTAAACTACCACGACTCAAAGGTAAACCAACAGAATCCCATTTAATCCAGACAATTTTGTTAGAACCCTCACACCCACCCCAAAAGAATTTTTTAAAAATAGATTCGATAGAAGAGATGATACCTGTAGGGGCCTTGAAGAAGGAAAGAAAGTAAACCGGGAGAGAGGATAGGACAGACTTCAAGAGAACCAGACGACCACCAGAAGATAAATACTTATTATTCCAAGTCGACACTCTAGCAGATATACGATCCAACATAGGTTTCCAAAAACAAAGTTTTCTCTCATCACCACCAATAGGTAATCCCAAATACATAAAAGGAATTAAACCAGTTTTACAATTCAACACTGCAGCCGCTTCTGATAACCATGAGTTGGAAATGTTAACACCTGTCAGCATACTTCTATTAAAGTTTACCTTCAACCCCGATACTTCCTCAAGAAGAAGTAACACCGTCCAAATCGTACGAACGTTCAACCAACATTTCTCACCAATAATGAGAGTATCATCGGCAAACTGAAGATGAGACAGTTTTACCTCCCCTTGAGCTCCTACTCCATACGGCGGGAACATATTATTCAACACAGAGGCCTTCATCATAACATCAAACCCCTCGGCCGCCAATAAAAACAAAAAAGGGGAAAGAGGATCCCTTGTCTAAGTCCCCTCTGAATCGGGAACTCCTCCGTCGGACACCCATTAACCAGAACCGCATCAGAGGCTGTGCCAATACATTCCATAATCCATTTTCTCCAAAGAGTTGGAAAATTCATATTCACCATCACCGAATTAATGTACTTTTGATCAATCGAGTCATAGGCCTTTTCAAAATCAACCTTAAAAAGTAATAATTCTTTTTCATGCGTCTAGCCTCATCAACAACCTCATTAGCAATAAGAATACCATCAAGAATTTGTTTACCTCGAACAAAAGCTGACTGAGCATCCGACACCACAAAATCACGTAGGCGGTTTGCAAGGACCTTAGCCAATAATTTATACATACAACCAACAAGAGAAATGGGGCGAAAATCAGCTAACCTTTGAGGACTAACGACCTTCGGAATCAACGCAATGAACATCGAATTTACTCCCTTAGTTAATTTCCCATTTCGATGGAACTCCACAAAAAACCTCAACAAATCATCTTTAAGCTTATTCCAAAAATCTTTAATGAACCCCACATTAATATCATCAGGTCCCGGACTTTTAAAACTATCACAATCCCAAACCGCCTTTTTAATCTCATCCATTGTAAAAGGCCGAACCAGACTCCCAGCTTGGACAACAGAAAGCTTTCGAAAATTAAAACTATCCACACCTGGCCGCACCACTTCAATATTACGGAAATGGCTTGCAAAATGATTAAAAACAACTGTTCGAATGCCCTGAACTCCTTCCACCAACACTCCATCAACATGAATCACCTGTAAAGCATTTCTACGTTGTCTTGCAGACATCGCATTATGGAAAAATTTAGAATTTGCATCTCCCTCCCTAACCCATTTCATTCTAGCCTTCTGCCAATTCATACTAGTAAAAACACGTGACATAGAATGTAACTCAACAGACAAATCTCGAAGCTCCTTAGATTCTTCCTCCAACAACTCACATTCCTCCGCCTTAGTGTCAAGAATAGAAATTTTATTTTTGATGTCCCCAATCTTACCATCAATATTCTTGGAATGTAATTGATGCCACTCCTTAAGACACAATTTAATCATCTTGAGCTTCATTTTCAGCACATGGCCGCCCCACCCTTCCAGATTGAACGAATTCAATTTTTCACGGACAAAATCACCATAACCAGCATAATCGGACCAACACTTTAACAAACGCAGAGGGCGTGGGCCCCAATTTGATTCATCAACAAATAAAACAAGGGGAACATGATCGGATAAACCCCGCTGATAGCAACTTGAATACAGTTAGGCCAAGATTCACTCCACTTAGCAGACACCAGAAATCTGTCAATTCTACTCATTGAAATACCATCACCCCGATACCAAGTAAATAATCTACCACACAGCGGTAAATCTATCAAAAAATTTCCTTCAATGAAATCATTAAAATGGTCAGCATCTACTTGTCTGAAGATCATATTCCTACCTCTTCTCTCCTCCTCCACTCTAATAGAATTAAAATTCCCACAAACACAAATATTTGCTTCACTATTATTCATAATAAAATGAGAAAGATGTGCCCATAAATCTTGTTTTGCAGCAATATCGCAAGGAGCATAAACATTAGCAATAATAAATTCTTGACCTGACAGAATAACCCTCCCTTTAATAATCAAAACATGTCTGAAACTCAAAGTACACCAAATCTCCACCACGGATGAGTCCCAAATAGATAACAACCCTCCTGAGGCCCCTACAGAAGGTTGATAGGAGTACCCACAACATGCGCTACCCCACACCGATTTAACTGTAAAATTATCAACCAAACTCAACTTAGATTCTTGAAGACATAACACAAACGGTTGCTTATCTTGAACCAAACGCCGCACTTCCGCTCTTTTCTCAAAACCACCCAACCCCCTAACATTATAAGAAAAAATCTTCATAAGCACCTAAACTCCACCCTCATCCACAACCTCCCCACCGACACCTACATTCCTTCCCCACCATCTCTTCTAACCACCTCCGTACCTTCCACCTCCATACTCCCTCTCTCCGCCCTCAACCCTCGTCTACCCTCCTTAGTCAACAAATTGAAACAATTCAAATTCTCACCCTTAACCGAAGCACCCAACAACTTATCCAACTCCCTCACATCCTCCTCCACCTTCTCCTTTTTATCATGAAGAACCACCCAATGCTCCCAATCTTTGTTCACCGACGCATTGGACGTATTAGTATAAGTAGAGGTTGAATTATGTGTTGCTAAAGAATTCTTGATCAAAGCCTTTTTTTTGCGATCTCTTTTTCTTAAAATTTTCAAAATTTCCTTTCTATCCTTCGAAGGTAACCGAGCTATTCTTTTAACAAATCCAGCCGAATGCTTAAAAGAGACCTCCACCTGCTTCTTATTTTTAAGTTTCGATTTTGAAGAAGGCACACTTGAATTGGTACAATCCTTAGCCGATCGTGTATCAACATCAATGAAGGAATTAAATTTCTTACAAACGGAATTAGCCATCTTGACTGAAGCCGGATCCTTGTTCTCCACCGGGGGCTGCACTTGCTTCCCAAAAAAATCATCTTTTAAAGACAAGTTACCCGCATCAACATTCGAACCACAACCTTTCCGCAAGTCTTCATTCAGCTCATCCACCAAAATATCAATATCCTCTTTAAAATTATCTTCATCAATATCATCTTGAAAGTTATGAAATGCTTCCGACGTTGCCTCCACATTCTCTTCTGACAAAAATGCATCCTCCCCTAGATTACATCCCCACTCCTCCACCAGCTTTAGATCATGTTTAACTCCATCAATAACTAACTCACAAGAATAATTAATTACCTCCAGATGAGATGTCGAAATAAGAACACGAGCATAGTCCAACCGCCCCCTATCCTCCGTACACCCATCCGATCGAATAAATCTTCCACACTTTGACACACATAATTGAAAAAACGAATTGTTCCAAGCATGCATAGGAGTACCATAAATCCGTAACCAAGCACCCCTTTCATAAATAAGATCCACTGGCGACCATTTATGCAAATCCCCAAACAGCATCCCAAAAAAATGTATAGCATCATTGAATACATTCCAAATATCCTCGCCCCCCAAACAATGCAAGAAAACCCTATCACTTCCCATTGGAATAACAACAACATTTGGGAAACCAGCATCCTCCACCCTATGTTGTAAGGATAACGACGAGTCTCTCGATAACACCCTTGCCACCATACCTCCACTAGCCCACAAACGATCCTCCGCTTTCGAATTGTAACACAAAAAATGACTCGAATCAAAGTGGATTACCCCGTTTGCCTCGGCTGCCTTCTCCTTGGACTCCCACAACAACCTACCATCCTCCACCTCCTTATTTTTTTCGCACAAGCCTCTCCACCTATCTCCTTCCCAGCAACTCCCTCATCCTCACTCTTCTTTTCTTTTTTTTATCATTTTCAACTTTATTTTTTTCATCCAGCTTCCCAACCTTAACATCCACCAAACCAGCCTTCACAATTTATTTCCCTTCACTCTCCTTCTCCACCTCCGCCTCCTTCCTCAACCTCACATTCACAATCCCCTCTCCATGAGTAATCACTACAGGCTTAGCCTCCACAACCCTCAAAGAACTGCTTCTATCCCTTTTTTCCTCCCTAAAATCCTCATCAAAAGTCGCAAACCTATCAAACCTCGCTTCCCTAGCCCAGACGCAACAATCACCAATCCAAATGTTATTTAAAGCTTGCCCTAGTTTGTCTCTATTTTTCACATTCAAAAATCTAACAAAACCATACACCTGACCACGTGCATTAGGGCGTCTGGCTACAAACACATCTGAAAGAATACCACATACCTCAAAATAATGACGTAAACGATGACCTGGAAAATGCTTAGGGATATTTGTAAAATAGAAAGAGACTCTGTCACGTAGATTTGCGGTGTTACTCTTGCTGTCGAAAGCATGCTGACGTGAAACCTGATGATCATAAACCCTAACCTGACCTCGCGCTGCCCAGTCTGACCTACCAAAATCCTTTTCTGCAATTCCCTTTCCCTGAACCATTCCTCCCTGCCGCTCTGTGTCTCTGAACCAGTCCCATCCTCGTTCCTCCGGTTGCGTCGCTTTCCACTTCCGAGACCTGACTACAGACCATCCACCCCTATCCCCCCCTCTCTCAATTTCTGCCGCCCTGGCTTGAACCCTAACCCCCCCAGTGTTTCGCTCAACAGAAGAGAGCCACCGGCGCGGTTGCCACCGCTGGAACGGTTTTGTTACAAATATACCGTTTTTAAACATATATTAAAAAGTATTAGAAAAATACATATCTATACATACATATATATATATATATATATATATATATATATATATATATATATATATATATATATATGTATATATATTTTGAACATTATGGTTATGTATAATTTAAGGAAAAAATGGCGATGTTTAAATTTTATTGCATCCATCTTTCCAATACATAGGATTTTTTTTAAGGAATATACTTAGATTTTTAATTTTTGTTTTAAATTAAATGAGTAAAATTGATTATTTTAATGAAATTTGGTAATAAAAAAAACATTGATATTTTCATGGTGATACAATCATTTGATTTAATATGCATATCAATACAACTTAAATTATAGGACAAACATTTTGCATTGGCGTCTTTATTGTGTTTTCTAGAGCAAATCTAATCATCCACAACAGTCGTAAAACTAAAGAGAATGTAACTGTGACGGTTCGATTTTGGTCTTTCAAGTAAGTTACTGTGAATTTTGTGGTTGTGTTTTGTGTCATGAACCAACGCTTCAATCAGATTTTGTTTGCTACATGTGCATTTCTGAATATACTCTGAATTTTGCATTTTGTGCCATGAAATTTCCCTGCATTTTCATCTATTTTGAAAATTTATTGACATTTAATTATATATGAACATTTGTTGTATATGCAGGTTGGCTTACCTCTTCATAATCTTGGAGTGGAAGATTTCACCAATCACATATTTGAGAGTTCCTCCTTCAAGGTTTAGTTTTTCTACTCCTCATTTCTTCACCCATGTGTTGGACTATGTTTTTTTAGCTAGGTTGCATTTGCTTTTATCACTATCCTCTTTAATTTCAATCTCCCTACTGCACACCATTGTAGATTAGTGTTTGCTCCAGTTGGCCTGAATATAGATGCCTTTGATTTTAATTGAAAAATGTAACATTTCATCTCTCCATAAAATTCAGCATGCCGCTCCATAAAATTCTTAATAACAATGTGATTTGGTCACTGAAATATATAAAAGGTATTTTCAGCATTATTTTCCTTTATTTGATATCTGCAATTTTCTTTGTTGACACAAACTTTCTTATGGTTATAGAAGTATGGTTGATATTCTTTTCAACATGGCTTTGGACTTGGTGTTATTTATTTTTACCATGCATGTTGTTTCATGTAGGCTGCTTCCACTTTACTTTCCCCGGGATAAACATGAGGAGCAAGTTGCTTTGTCAAAACTTCCTGCAGATGTGGGGATGAAAATGGTGAGACCATCATAGATGATATATACTAGGAGTCCAGAGAGTCAGGATGCATCATCAATCCAAGCATATATAAATTTTGGTTTACATGTCCAGATAATATATTTAACAGTTTCTATTACAAGTTTACAAGCCTTTGAGAATGCGTATGAGCATACTAAGATTCATTTGCTTGCAATTTAGTTGTATGCGCTTGAGTGTTTTTGTTGTATTTGACTGAATAGAACATCACACATTTTTCAATCTTACTTCTGGTAAAAATTTCTTGATCCATGTGTTGTAGGAATTCATCAAATTGAGATTCATATGGAACATTGCGATTCATCATAGTCAAAACAATTAGAACATGAAGAAAGATGTTTCTTTTAAAGAGGATCAATGGGTTAAATATATTAACTAATTATAGTCAAAATATTATGTTAAAATACACTCTTCAGTTGGGTTAGTTTGGTTGAGGGATGATGCTGGTCTGTAATTGCAGCACCTGTTTTTCTGCGATTGAGTGTTTTTTTTTTCTGCTACTGGGTGTTTTGCTTTGGCTGCTGCGCTGCATCAGCAAGGCATGCAGTTTTTTGCTTATGCTGGGCTGGTGTTGCTTGTGTTGTTTGGGTGCTCGGTGGAGTATTTACTGGTAAGTTGATGCCTTCATGATTTTCACGAAGGTTTTCATTTGTAAATAGAAATGGACACGTTCTTTAAATTTATACTTTCAAGACTTCATAAGGTTTTCCTATATGGTGTGATCTCAGTGCCTTTGACTGGAGTACTTTAACTTTTTAGGCATGTGATTAGGCTTTTTAACTATTGATTTATGCATATAAACATTGATCATCTGAGTGTGTAATTCTTAAAAAGACTAAATTACACCGATTATTTATAATTACATACATGCACAGCAGTGCAACATACCAAAATTTGAACCAACTGTCAATTTACGCGATACGCGATTGACAAAATTGGAATCATATCCATATATGTAATGTATTGCATTTTGTTGTTCGCAGGAGGTTATGTTCATCGCGTTAGTGATTTGACGTTCGGAGTGGATTTGAAGCAGATAAGGTTGATGGGAATACTGCAGGTTCGATTTTTCGCCCTATGAAGTTAGAATTTCGTTGAACATGATAAAAAATGTCTGTATAATACTGATCATTCTTTATTTATTTCATTGGATTTCAGAGAATTGCGGTAGCATATTTGATTACAGCTCTTTGTGAAATTTGGCTCTAGCGTGAAAATATTGTTAATTCTGGATCGTACATGTTGTATGCAGAAACATGTTATCCTCCTTTGGTACAATATGTAACTTACAACAGATTAGGTCCCATTCGAACAATGGGTTGTCCTTCTTACTATGTTCCACCATTACCCTGCATGTGTACAGGCTTTGATCGTGACCCTTATCAGTTTCAATCTACACCTTTGATTCCCTTTGGGTTCTTCGGTGATGAAAATGCAAGTGGGTGTTCTGTTATGTGGTAAGTTTTTCCTTTTCTTTCGTTGTTTTCTCATACTCTCTTTGCCTTTAGTGTTCTTTGATTGATTAATGACATTATCTTTTAGAAATTTAAAATGAAAGAAACGATGTTAATGAAAAATACTAGCATTAATGTTGCTAGATTAATGGTACTGGAATTGTTTCCCCTTGACTGAGTGATTTGTTGTATATTGTGACTTGTGTGTGTTTCCCTTTTCATATTGACACCTTAATCGTATTCACTGGAAAAATAAAACAAGGCTCTATTTCAGATTTGTTCAGTACATTATATAGTTTGTTTGAAATTCCAAATCAATTATGCTTCACTAACATGATTATAATATTTCAGGTGCTTGACACCTTCAAATACCGTAATCGTGTCTCCTATATACTATGTCATGTTTACAACACTTGCAATAATCGCCACTGTAATAATGTTCAAGGTACCGCCTACAAGTTTTTGCAATTTATGTCAGATGCATATGATACTGGTGTCTGAATTGTGCAAGAGTCTAATTACAATTCAATTTATGCTTGCATGATTGGGATGGCCAAAGTTTTTCAACTATTATGTCAGAAATATGTAGCTTTATTGTTGTACTCTCTGGCACAATAATGTTACATCTGACCAAGGACTTCGAGAGAAGCCATTCTTTTAGAGGTATAGTCAAATTTAATCATATAGGAGTACTACTTAATTTAGCTGCTACTGACTCGCCAACCATACTTTACATTCTTTCATATTACATATATGTTGAAATTGCAGGTGGTGGCTTGCCTTCTTCGCCTACATTATCTGTCCGGTTTTATACCGGAAATGAGGACTCGCTACTTAAGGAAGATGAAGAGAACAAATCTCCTGAGGATATGTGCTCAAGAAGACAAGATTTATGTTAGATGGTTTTATATGACATAGTAAAGGTCTTAATTAGGAGAAGTTGAATCTTTCTCTGGGAAACTGAATAAGAATCTCATCGTATACCAATACAATGCAGCTGCAGGTAGTAATGTAACCATAGAATGATGGGAGGTTTCCGAAGCTATTCTTTCATGGATTTAATTGATATGCACTAACAGTGTAAATATTTTTCACTCTGTCAATCAATCATAACCATTGGATCAATAAAAATATTTGACTTCCAATCATATATACCTTAAAAGTTATACAATTGATGGTTTGTGATTGGTTAATAGTGTAAAAAGTTTACATTGACAGTGTATCAAAATCAATCTCTTTCTTTTATTATCAGCATATCGGGAATCTCATCGACCTAAATTTTTAGTCTGTGCTTTGCAAGGTGCATAGTGTACAGTGTGTCCTCAGTTGCTTGTGTTAGATAAGGTCATTGGATTGATATTATTTCTATCTGCATATATACGTTTTTCTTAGATTGAGATTAGTTCTCTTTTTGAGGCTATTTTTACTTGAATGAAGAAAGGGAGGATAAGATTAATTTGTTAGAACCGTATACATATGATGATTTTGTTTGGCTTTTATAATATTTATGGTTTTGCAATTTGGCTTAGCATACAAGATTCATTTGTGGTTTGTAAGTAGACAGACATATGGACAGGAAACTAACTAAGAAATTTCTCTGTTTAGAATTGTAGTTTCCTATGAGTATATGAAATATATTCTCATTTGTAAACATGTTCTAATTCTCATTGTAACCTATGTTTTCTACATCTGTTGTCCATTAACTATTTCATTTGTGAACAATGTTTTTGAATTAAGACATGTATTGTCCTTGATGTTACTTGATTTTGTTTACTTCTATTTGCTTAAGTTGCTGTTATTTATTTTACTTTTTTGCTTAACTGACTATAAGTAATATATATAGCTAAAAAAGTTGCAGAACATTGTGCACTTTACCAGTCATGTTTTCCTATTACCCATAGTTGGGCTTGCTAACTGAAAAATAAAAGACAATTTCCATTTCTACTTATGAGTAAAAAACTTATCTGAGGGATTATTACTTGGGCATGTGCCTGTGCCTATCCCATTCTAACTCTTTTGAGCTTCAGTCTTGGACTATGAAGCACGAACATTCCTTGGATAAGGCGTGTCCCCGTGCCAGACACGTGTCGTGTCCGACACCGACACGACACCGACACATATAATTACACTGCATTTTGTGATTTTCTAAAAAAATTAGCTGTGTCGGCGTGTCCATGTCGTTTCCGGTGTCCGTGTCCGTGTCCATATCCGTGCTTCAAATTTTTTACAAAATAAGACTACTGATCAAACAAAATTCCTATGTCCTAATATTATGAGAGTACTATTATTCTAATATTTATTAAGACTACTGATCACGAATATCTGAGACTATGCGGTACCTCTAACACAATTACAATATGGAAGTTGTTTTTCATAAATGACCCTGAAACAAATACCACCACATCTATAATCGGAAACGGGTGGAAAAGATTTTGCTTACGCAGTCGTATCACTCCTGGGACCAAATTGGAATTTAAGTGTGACTCAATCATGGCAAAAAAACATCGTTATTGTATTTAGATTAACTAGATAACAATAAAAAAAATTATTTAGGATTTTTTAACAACTAACTGATAATGATTCGAAACAGTTTGGAAGCTGCACCAACGCAAAGCGTTCTTCTGATGAAAAATATCGTAACAGTATCGCATCTACCGATTGTAACCTAACACAGTTTTATTCCGCCAAGTTGGGCAAACAAATTAAGACGGAGTGATCAGTTTCACCCTTGGGTATTTTTTGGAAGATATGTCATTGTATCTTGCGAAGTTATTTGATCTGCGGTCTATAATAGTTATATCCTTCGCATAATGGCTTTTCATTTTGCATCAGCCATGGCTGCTTTTGGTTAAGGTGTAATATATTAAGTTTGACATCAAAACTTACTACATGAAGTGTGCTGTGCTCAAATATGATGCATGTAAATATCCACTTTGTTGTACTTATAAATAACTGTGTTTATATTAGTATCTACTAAACTCTGTGTTTATATTAGTTTCTACTCTTCATACCAGATTACTCTTTGTATCATATAAAATCATAAAATTTTGATAAATGAACAATTTGAAGGCAAATGCTATATTCTTATATGCCTGTAATATCTATGTTTCGGATCAGTTTACTTTTAAGTATATTAACAAATATGTGTTTGCAATAATCTATTCCTTTATAACAAAAAAATTCGAAAAAAGTAACACGGGTTTGTAACTAGTTTAAATGTAGAAATGAGTTTAATTATAATTTTAATTTATCCACCTAGTTAAATTATCCACCTAGCAAGAGATTATAGACTAACAAAAAAAAAATGTTAGTTGGATAAATGACTATGTGACCAAGATTCATGTCTATGTGACCAAGATTGTAATACTGAGTCTGACAATCTTTTTGTTTAAATCAGGCTTGTCTATAAGACGGCACTGTATGAATGACTGTAAAAAATGCTAGTTGGATAAATGACGTTTAAATTATAATGTTAGTCCCTCACTTTGAAAATTATCCATCACAACAAAAAAAAATTATCGTACATTATAGACTAACATAATCCTATTCAGACGCTTCCTACGTTCAAATAAGATACTATCGGACAATAACTGCCATGTCGCATCCCATACTACATCAGGGCTCGTCATTGTGCTAGTGGTTAAGAGATGCACAAACAACCAACACAATTGATGGCCCAAACTGATGAGTCATTATTATATCTATTTTATCTATAATATTTAGTATTGTTTTATTTAGATTTTAGTTATATTTATATTTATAATATTTCCTTTTTGAATTATATTACTACAATTGCATATTTTATATTTCAGGAATGAATATTGGATGGATTGAGTCTTGGAGCAAAAGAATGAGGATTGGAGCTGATTCGGTGCAGAAATACGAAGATTCGGAAGACAAAATATGTCTCCCCCAAGTCAGAACCTTCGCACGGCCCGTGCTAGGCTTGGCACGGCCGTGCCACCTTCCAATGCCTCTTTTGCTGCTTTTGCTTAGATTTTAAGCTACTCTATTTTTAGCCCAAATGTAGTAGCTTAGATTTTAAGTCGAATAAATGCTATAAATAGAGTAGCCATCCATCACAAATAATCATCTTTTCTGGGAATACAATATGTGACAATTGTCTTTCTAACAAAAGTTCATTTTACTTTCTTGTTATTTATCTTTATGCTTTCTCTCTTCTTCTCCTTGTCTACAATGAACGTCAGTGAGTAGACTTCTCTTGTCTTGGGATTGTTGGATAAGTCTAATGACATAATCCTAATCAAACCAAGCTTTAAACCTTAATCTTATGTAACCCTAATTCCTTATCTAAATTCACCGCTTTAACATGGATCAACCATTATCAAACTGTGGAAACGAAAGTGGAGGGTTTGATAATTGTTTATCCATCATCTCAAATATCAATTCATAAAACGAAAGTGGAGCTTTGATATTCGAACAAGTGAATTTAGACAAAGATTGTAAAGGCAGCGAAATAGTCTTTACAATCTTTGAGACATATAGTTTCGATCTTCAAGGGAACTAATAATGATCAAGTCAGCGAAATAGGCTTGGTTGTTAGAGGAACCAAAATCTAATAGTAATCAAGTCAGCGAAATAGGCTTGGTTGCTAGAGGAACAAAAGAGAAACTGTCTTGAGAAATTAGGTCTAACATAAGGTTATAAGTTTAATAGTTTGGTTTGTGAAGGACTTGTCATTAGGATGAACCAATAATTCCAAGACTTTTATCTTTTCTTTTATTATTTACTTTTAATTAAAAAAACCCAAACTTTTCTATCTTATAAACCTTTAGTCTAATCATTATCTAAAGTTGATTGAATTCATAACTCCCTGTCGGAACGATACTCTTTTATACTACTTCGGTAAGACCGTGCACTTGCGGTTTTATCTCATCACAAACCTAACTCAGCATTTTCCATGATACCATCTAAAAACTCTTTGTCATCATCAAGTAATCCCAAAGTTGAGCATGCTTCCTGGAACGTGTCATAGGTATGTCCATTGATCGTTTTTATGCACCTATATCCCATGCAACCCTTCTGAACGGTCAATAGTATCCTCATGTAGTACAACTCCCCTATACCAGGCGGCGTGTAATGAAGCCTTCCAATTTGATATCCTGCCTTACGTGGCTGCCACCGTTTGTCTTTCTTCTCATAAGTAAATCTTGTTGGAAATTCAGCATACGTTAGATCACGACCGCCTAAATACTGATGATTTGCTTCAAACCACGCGAGAAACATGGTCGACGCCTCCTCGTTATACATCACCACGTCCACGATGTCATGATCATCATCATATAGTACCGATTGTTCATTATGCAAATGAAACGTTAGTTTGAGAATAGGAGGCCATTTATGGTGTATATGAAAAGCAAATATATCCTCCAAACAGCCTCGCAAGGTGAAACATAACGACAATCGTAATACTCCTTTATTTCATCAACCGGCTTGGACTTATCACGCTTATCACCGTCAACAGACAACTGCATCAATGCCTTATCAGGGCCTTTGTTGATGTATTTGAAAAGGTACTTGATCCAGGAGTATTCTTCGATTTATTTTGAAAAATACATTACATTTTTTTTATAGGAACATCTAACAAACCTCTGGTCGTCACAAAAAAATAAAAATAAACAATCTATTTAATGTCCTGATTAAAAATATCCTAAACAACCATTATAAGATGGCTATTTATTCTCAATTTCCATTTATAATCGAACTTTGCATATGTTTGATGCAAGAGTAGCACACAGTTGGGTTACGTAACACAGACGACAGAAACTTTGTTGCTGGATGAGATTTAACACGAATGACTTTCTACTTTGCTGCTGGATGAGAAGTGTTCCGAATTGCGGTTTTGTTGGGAGGTAAATAGAATTATTAGTGGTTTCACAAACTGCTTGTTGAACTACATCTGTTACCTTTAATTCTACGGGACATTGAAAGCCTACTGTCAGCTCACTTATATGCTGATATGCGTATCCATATTAATACCTTTAATTATCCTTCAAAATTCAATCAACATAATATTCAATATTTCGCAGCGGAATTTATTCAACATCTAAAAATAGTCTATGGCACGAAGGCCTCATCATAACATCTCATAAAATCCAATCAACAACTTATTCATAAAAATTCATAAAGTAATACGTAAGGAATAGAAAAGCATGCATCAAAGTTCCCATCCCGTTATGTATCAGAGCACCTAAGACACACGTGAGAAGGAAACCACTCACGACAACAACTAACAACAACTTAGTCTCGATCACCTACAAGTTACCCATAAGAAGAGCAACATTTCCAGGCAGAAGGGGTGAGATTTCACAAACAATAATATTAAGCATATAATTCATCAATTATATTTAACAACATAAACATCATCAATTCATCATATAATAATTCTTCATTAAACACTTCATTAAAATGTAACAACTTAACAACTTGACTCGACAATGCAACTTCGACTTGACTATGCAACTTATCTTCTTAATCATGCATGTGGTACCAATCCTGGGCATCAAGCCCTCAACTTATTTGAGCATTAATATACTCCCAGGGCATCAAGCCCTCAACTTAATTGAGCAAAGGCTCCAGGGCATCAAGCCCCCAACGTGTTGAGCAAAGGCTCCAGGGCATCAAGCCCCCAACATGAATGAGTATGCATGGACTCAACAACTTACATCTTAGAAACATCGACATCTTATGTAACTCCAATAATTTGGAACATCATCTTACATCTTGACCGACTCATGCAGCTTAATTAATATACAACAGCAACATAGGCAGAACATAAACATCTCAAGATAGAACAACACCAAATAATATTTCAACATCAACTTAAACATCTTATGTAAATCACATAATGCATATACAATATATCACATTACTAACAACCTCAATTCATAAATATTTTAAACTCACTGGACATTAACAGTACTATAATCAACCTTCATTCCTACCCCAAGGGTCAACTCATAACATCTTGTGCGACAAGGATCGCAAAACCCTAAACAAGGTTGTTTGTCTCTGTGCAGCTCGCGAGGCGAGCCACTCTACTCGCTATGGCGAGTTCAGGAAAAAGGCTACTCGCCTTTGTAACACCCCGTTTTCCCAACATAAAAATTCATAACAAATATCAGAGTATTCAACACATAACGGAATGCTACACTTCTTAAAAATCATAAATGAGATAATTAACTAATTATCTTTCCAAAAATCTTAAACATATTAATTCAAACTTTGCAGCGGATTAAATTCATTAACATAGATAAGTCTTTGGCACGCAGGCCTTATTAAAACATAAGCAATATGTAAAGGAATAGAAAATAGCCACAAAAGATCCCATCCCGTTACGTATCAGAGCATCCTAAGACTCAGTGAGGAATAAGTCACTCACGACAGCAACACCAGCAACCTACTAACGATCACCTGCAAGCTACTCATACGAAGAGCAACATTTCCAAGCAGAAGGGGTGAGATTTCACAAAACAATAATATTAAGCATATAATTCAACATTTATATTTAACAACCTAAAATCATCATAATATTCATCATAGACATTAATATATCATATATAACATCTTTAATAGTTCATATAAAGAATCACAGCTTCAACAACTTGGTAACTTAAACATCTTAGACTCGACAAATGCGACTCTAACTTGACTATGCAACTTAGACCTCTTATATGCATGTGGTACCAATACAGGGCATCAAGCCCCCATCGCTATTTGAGTATTAATATACTTCCAGGGCATCAAACCCCCATCGCTAATTTGAGCTAATGCTCCAACGTGGTGAGTACAAAGCTCCAAGGCATCAAGCCCCCAACAATGAAGGCTAATGCATGGACTCGACCTCTTAAACAACTTAATTCGACAACCTCTTATATTAGTCCAATAATTTGGAACATCATCATCTTCAACAACTTAGACCGACTCATGCAGCTTAGTTAAATAACAACAGCAACATAGGCAGTATACAAAATCAGCATGACATAATAATATCAATTGCAATTCAACAACATCTTAAATATTCAAATAATTCTCAAGTAATGCATAAAACATTATATCACATTGTCATATCCCAATTTTTGACCTAAGGTCCCATCGACACGCGTCGTCTAACCCTGATCAGTCTCACATTTCAGTGAAAATTTCGACAGGGAGGTATTTTAAAATACCTCATTTTTTCCAAATCAAGCCCTTTTCTCTCTTTATCTTATCTAATCTAATTCCATCTTTTATTCTTTTTAATTAATTTCGATTTTAACCTTTTTTCATTTTAATCGGTCTTTATTTATTTAGCTTTTTTTTAATCACTTCGTTTTAGTATTTATCTCCTTCTTTTCTTTTTTCCTTTTCAATTTTTACTTTTTATTATTATTATTATCCTTTTGTCCATAAGTCCAAAGAACGGTCCAAGTTCACGCGGTAGTTTTTCTTCGTTTTTTTTAGATCTAGGTTTAGGAACTCATTTTCTGGAAATTGTGGGTAAAGAATCGAATATGGGAGGATAAACCGTTTCTAAAAAGTAAATTTTTTTCAAAAAAAAAGGAAGAGCTTTTAGCTCCAGTGCGGCGCCGCCGCCGCGATGATTCGCCGGCCACCGCACCGGAGTTATCCCGGCCGCCTTCCCCATTTTTGGAGAAGAAAAAGAAATAAAGAGAGAGAAGAGAGCATTTTGTAAGAAAGAGAGAGAAACAACATGTAAAAATGAAATAAAACCAGCCCACTGCCTATATATACCATCAGACCGAACCGGTTCAACCTTTGAACCGGTCTAGGCCAACCCGATTCTTTCTTTGCCCAACAGCGCGCCTCTGCCCCTTAAAGCCCAGTTCCTTTTTTCAATTCCTGCACCCCCTGTTTACTGTTGCACCCCTCTCGCTTGCACTTTTATTCATATTTTCATGCATAATTAGCTCTATCTTGCATATGTAATTATTTCCTTTACATTTTTAGCTAGTTCCTTTATTCTGCATTATTACTTTTATTGTTTTTTTTACTTATGTCATTTACTTTATCGCATAATCGTTTAGAATGTATTTAGGCTTTTAATGTAATTTATTTATTTTCGTAACTTAGAATGTAAATTAGATTTAAATGTAAATTATTTCCGTCATTTACTTTCTCGCAGACCATAGCATGTATAATAGGGTTTTTTGTAATAGTTGTAGGTGTGTATGCCTTTCTCTTTATGTTTCTAGATTAGGTTAATGGTCTTTGTGGTGGTCCAACGCCACCATAAGGTACCTACGCTTTTATCTTTTCTCGCTCCGTTAGTGTTAATTTTTAGTATAGCTATCATTCAAAAACAACAAAAAAATGCAAATAACAAAAATCACAAAAACATTTTTTTATAATATCCCTTGATCCTAAATCAAGTGATCGTCTCTTTTTCATTTTATTTTCTTAATCAAATATCAATCAATCTAATCATACTTCGAGTCATCTTTCCTTTTAATAAAAAAACACAAATCAATTCTTATTTGCCACTTGGCTTTTCCTTTAAAACCTTCCCTTTATGTAACTAACCCCGAACCCAAAATCTTTTCAATATGGGGTTGTTTGAACTTTTTTCCCCTTTTTATAAAAAAATTAAATGTTCAGTCGTGAAATAATTAGTGAGTCAAAAGCTAATCAAATAGCCTTGATCTCCGAAAAATGACGCGACAGAAATGGCGACTTCACTGGGGACCCCCTAAGAGGGTTGAGCCTAACTTGCCTTTATTTAAATTTTGTGCTATAACTTGCTTAAAAATAAAATAAAATAAAAAAAGATGGAAATACGTGTATATGTTCTCTCTTCTTCTTTCTTCTTTCTTAAACGTGAGTGGTGAGATAAGTCCTACACCTGGACTTGAGAGAAATATAAGATAGGAGTGGTAGACACATAGTGGCATACCGAGCGTATACTCGTGTTTTGACACATGAGAGATACCCACACTTAGCGGAGGAGCTTATTCACTACTAAAAAAATGTCATTTTCGGACGGTTTTGGGACGGAATTTAAGGAAGATTCCCACGGAATTCGAACGGAAATGTGTTTTCAGACGGATTTCGAACGGATTGGGCGTGTCCGAAAAAGCCGCGTCGCAAATCATAATTCCGTCCCAAATTCCGTCCCAAAAATATTTCAGACGGAGTTCGCACTGTTACTTTTGTTGGATATTGGAATAGATTTTGGACGAATTTCGGACCGAATAAAGTTTAATTTCCTACGGATTTCGGACGGAATAAAGTTTAATTTCCTACGGTTTTTAGACGGAATTAAGTTTATTTTCCTGCAGTATTCAGACAAATTTTCCAACGATTTTCGGACGAAATTAAGGAACCTTAAAATATTTACACACGCTTTACAGGAGAGATTATAAGTTTTTTTTTTTTTTTTTTACATAATTGCAACAAAATTAATTTATTTTAATGAGTTTAAGATAAATTGAAATCCTAAAATTCATATTTAATAATACATACTAGATTCAAATAAAAATAAATAATAATTCAAGAGTAAACAAATACTCATTGTCTAAAACAAAATTATACAAACTAGATTCATATATGTGCTCAATGTTCTGGCACAATATATCACAAAATAACATGACTAAATTGTTCACTAGTCAATACTCAAGTAAATTAACATAAATTTGAGTAATACTTTCTTCAAAAGATGACGTACTCGAACACAAGACAAACAGATACACACTCAACTGAACTAGCAGGATTGTTCAGGCTCTATCGTCCATGTCCAGGCTTGTAGGATTGTTCTTAACATATACTAAGCTGTAAAAAGTTTATTCCTAAGAAGTCAATTGAGCTCTTGATCAGATTTGATTCCTTTGCTGTGAAGGAAGGAAGCCTTGATCCAACATTCTTTTTCATTATATAAGGATAATCACCAAATGGATTGTTTAAGATTAAAAATAGCAACATCTTTGCATAAAGCATAAAGTAGTATATGTTTGTTTAGAATAAGGATTACTTATTTAACATTCTTTTTCATTGACCACACACTTATTATAATCATATTATTTCTAAGCACCTAAATCAGCTTTTTTATGAAAAATCCCACAACTACTTTTTGGAGAGAAAAAAATCTATATGTTTGGTTCAATTGTCTGAAATGAACATGCTATAACTCTAAAAATATATATGGTTTGATCTTAATGAGCAACATAATGTCAAAATACTACTACAATGTGTTATATCATTTGGGAATAATCATACATGAATATAAAGAAAATGCAAAAGCATAACATTAGGAATTGAAAAAAGAGAGAGAAGAACAAACTTGGTAAGCTGAAGTTGATACACCAAACACAAAGTCGGAAAGGGAACTCATCTTTGTTCAAACTATAAGCACAAAGAAGGAGGATTGCTAATAATACTGCTGCAACAGTTAATAGTTCATTCATAGAAAAGTTCTTCAAGATCAAAGCCATACTGATTGTGCTTATGGTTTAAGCTAGTAGTGTTTTTTAGTCAATTAATCAACCTTATATGCATTTCATTTCGTTGTATAGCAAAAGGTAAATCTGTGATGGTAACAATTAGTAGTAAAATTCATAAATATGAGCAATAACATCAAATTACTATAGCTATATTTACCACTAATTGAAAACAGCCCCCATGAATAGATAGAAAAGTCACAACAGAATTCTCACATAAAGAAACCAATTGAAGATAACGGAATATGGAACATACTCTGGAAAAGGTGGTTCAAGCTTTTGGAGGATGATGGGTGAGGTTCTTGTTCAAGATAATAAGTCACACGTGACTCGTTGAAGCAACAATTCATTCCTGCAATTTAATTTAATGTCATGAGTAGAACCAGTAACTAAAAAAGAAAGTAAAACAAGAAACATTAACAAATAAACATTCTTAAATGTCTTTTAACTCTAAAATAGACCAAATGTTTAAAATCATCACACAGGAGCAACACAAAACACAACAAAGTTCAACATAAATTACAATAGTTCAACGTTATTTTGTTAAAATATCTCAACACCATTCAAGAAATTAGCATTCTAGTACTCAGGTTTTGAATACATAAGGGTGTAAATCTAGCCAAAGATCCTAATAAGATATATAGTCCTGATAAACAACAACTCAAGAACAGCGAAAATGCAAACCACATAATGAGTACCTGTTGGAACAGGCCAATAAAACACAAACCACAACATACACCCAATTGGAACAGCAAAAACGCACAAAACCCACAATATATTTCAACATCAAACATGAATCCAGGTCTAGGTAGTTAAGCACACTAAAAACCCTAATAAATAAAACAAAATAAACCCTGAAATTGAACAAAGAATCAGGCACAAGTTTATGGGTACATGGTTGATTTGTTGACAAGAACACATATTATAATATAGAGAGTGAATGGTAATACCTTGAAAAGCTTGAGAAATTAAAAAAAAAAAAAACTGAGAACCTCAAATCTGAAGAGAAGAGAAGCTAACCTTGAAGAGCTTGAGAAATGGTACAAGTTTTTGGAAGGAATTGATTGAAGAGTTTGAGAAATTGATTGTGAAATTGATTTTAGGGTTATGGAAGAGTAAATCTAGTTATGAGAGGAAGCAACACACAGAGGGAAATTTTGATGTGGACACAGGGGATATAGAATTTTCACAATTAAAAATAAAATTAAAACCTTCCGTCCGAAATCCATCTCAAAATTTCACACGGTTTTGGGACGGATTTGTTTTTTTAAGGAAATTCGTGCGAAATTCATGGGAAAATTCCTTGTTTGAATATGTTATAAAAATTTCATACGATTTTGGGACGGATTTGGGACGAAATTTCATGCGACTCTCAATATCATTTGGACATTCTTCACTTGTGCGGCTTTTACCTATATCAGGTGTGGCCGCCGCCTTTACTGCTTCAACATAACAATGAGTTTGCTGCCACTGTTGCTCTCGCTCCTTGTGTTTCTCCTCTAGTTCCTTCATCTGCTATGACATGCTGCCACATGAATTATTAATTAATATAAATTAAACAACTCACTCAACAGATGCCAGAGATAGAAAATGGTAAAAATTAAACATAGTACTCCTTTTCAATGTATGGAGGGGAGATTTAGACATATTAGACTATTATTACTGTTACTCTACTTCACTCATAATAAGCTTCTAAATGACTGTTAACAATTATTTCAAATGTAGTGTGCAACAGAAACAAATTAGTACCTGTTGTTTTAGCAAGGATTCCGAGTTCTGCTCCTGCTCTTTCAGTTTTCTCTCAAGCTCCTTGATCTAAAGAATATGAAGCAATGAACATAAAAAGAGGTCACTCAAAATATCCCATAACAACGGCAAAGAATATCGCACTACATGAGCAATTCTAGTGCTTGACAACCTTATCTTTTAGAAAGGAAGATTCAGACTCAGACCCTTGCAACTGATCTTTCAGCTTCTTTTCTAGATCCCAAACCTGCAATAACATACAAGAACTGACTTAACTTCTTTTTTCAGACCAAACGAATTGTTTCATTCAAACAAAGAAGGATAAACTTTTCTCCAATATATGCATCTTATGATTGCATGTTCTTCATGCTAAGGTTTTGGCAAGAATAAAGAATTAGAGAAGAGTGTAGGAAGCAGTTTTGCAAATGTGTTACAAACCTTCTGTTGGAAATTTGCTGTCTCTGTCTGCAGTTGTTCTTTTATTTTTCTCTCTAGCTCTTTGACCTTCAGTATAAGCATGTGTCTTGTTGGATATGAATGTCAAATGTCTCGGTAACGAAAGCAATGAACCAATGCTACTTATTTATAACTATATCTTCATACACTAGCTATCATTTGTAATACGTACATTTGTGAAAAACTTTAAATGAAATTTGCAGTTTATAAACTATAAGACCAAAACCATGATACACAACCAATGTTACTAAAAAATGTATAGATGAGCCACATGTCAAATAATAATCTTGAATAGAAAACAACCTTATGTTGAAGAGTACAGCAGGTTTCTTCTTTTCCCTTCAACCTTTCACATAATTGAGAAACTTGTTTCTCTGATTGGTTTTGCATGGATGTTTTGAGCTTAATCTGGCCTTCAAGTTCTTTAATCTTTTCTTGTAGATTTTTGTGGATATTATCCTTTCCCTTGGCCTTGCTCTCAATGTTTTGCAAACTTTCTTCTAATTTCCTCAAGGATTCTTCTTTACATCTGCACTCACTTCGTGCTTTGTCAAGCTATGCCAAAGTGTATAAGGAAGAATTCATCATAAATTGCTCATAAGGCATGATGAGAAAAATTTAATACGTTTTAGTAAGGATCAGCAACCTACCATTGCTTTTGTCTTTTGAAGTTCGCCTGTATCAATTTGCTTCTTAACAGGATCTAACTCAACGCCCCTCACTCTAGTTGCAAAATTAAGTGAGCTCAGAGTCTCACCGACATCCTGGTCTGATGGACTTATTTGTACAAACATCAAAGTTTTTGAGTCACCTCCTGCAATATGATACAAACATACAATGAAACAAGCTTCACCAATGTAATCCTACAAAAACTGGATCTTACTCCTAACATATAAACAACACATACAGAGAAAGCGGCAATAGCTAGACATACCTAGTGAGTCTTGGAGTAAATGTGTCAACTTAGAATTCCTGAAATATCCAAAAAAAAAAAATAGCATCGATGAAACTAACATTTACATATCAAGATTGGTAACAGTAAAGAGAGTAATTAATAGGTATACCTATATGGAATGTGACTACTTTTGGCAGCTAAAGCGGATATCACATCTCCAAGAGCAGAAAGAGAACGATTAATATTTTGTGCCTCCTTAAGTCGCTCTCCTTGCACATCCGTCTTTGCAAGTCTCTCACTGCCTGACAAATCCACAAGCCAAAGCTTGCTCTTGGTACACTCACCATTCATCAAATTTTTAGTCTTTACCATTATACATAGCATGCTGAACAAGAAACAAGTAGTAATTATCGGTAAGTATAGAAAAAGAAAAACTAGCAGTGATGTATAGTTCATAGACTATAAATTGTAAAGAAATAGGGAAAATGCATTAGCTTGGTACCAATGAGATCGACTACTATGTTCATTAACATTATTACTTCCAACTGCTCTAGCATTGCTTCCAGCTTGCAGTACAGTCCACACGTCACTTATGTTGTCCACCTTGGCTTCTACAACACCAGGTACATGATGATGTCCTTCATAATTTTGTTTTATCTCCAACCTAATAACAATTTCAATACAACTCATTTTAGTTTGCCATATTTTCATAGTTAACTAGTAGTATTTCACATTCTAGTATGGTTGACAAAGCTTTACTGTATCAAACTGTCACAAATGAAATATCAATGACAAACTCAACAAAGGTTACCTTTTTGATGCTGGTCCCGTAGCCAATAGGTCTCTGATTTGTTCATTGTAAACCTCGAGCACACTAACAGATATGTCGTATGAAAATGTTTCACTCCTTTCCTTACTAACTCTAAACAAATGCTCAAGAGTCCTGTAATTTACACCTCTATTTTGCTCTGTTCCTTCCATAGTAAATGTTTTTCCTGTTCCTGTTTGTCCATACGCAAAGATGCAAACGTTGTAGCCATCCAGCACAGAGATTACCATTGATGATGCATCAGCAAAAACATCAACTGTTAAACAAAACCAACACTGTTTTTAGAAAACTTCCAATTGTGTAAATAATCATAATAACAACAACAACAACAAGAATCTACAAACTACTAATTAATATAATATACCGGCAAAGTTACTAATTTATCCTTTTACAAATCTAATCACATTGTTTTAAACTTAAATTCCTATCCTTTTTCCATTATTAAATAAAAAACTCAATATCGGTTACTGAACGGAAGGCTAGTAGAAGTTTTTTTTTGTTTCTTTTCTACAACAACAATTCCATTCGGTTTCTCTCCATTCCTTTTTTAGAAGAAGGGTTTCTCTCCATTCCTTATCTTCTTATAAACAAAGGTTTGTTCTACCCTCATTTCTCCATTCCTTCAAATTCAATCTTATGGAGTAAACACTTCATTAAAGCCCTTTATCCTTTATTGTAATTTACATAGTACATAATATATTTTGGTCTATATAGAAGTTACTACACAATTCCATTTAACAACCATACAACACGGTTACAAACATGTTCAGGAAACGACGACAATGACTCATTGGAAGATTTTTTTACAAATTCATTTCTGTTTTGATGGAAAGGTACACAGATTTTGATCCCTTTACATTAGAATTCTCTGATTTAATTTCTTTGGCAACACCTTTGTATTATATTTTGGTCTATATATGGTTTTAAAAGGTTGTGGTTAGATGTTTTTTCTGATTTGAACCAATTGAACTATAGTAACATATTAGTAGAAATTTAATTTCCACGTCATTCTTCTCATCTCATTAGTAGAAATTCAATAGCATTATGCCTCTATGCATCATTGTAACCATTTTGACATATTCATTTTCTTCTAATGGAATATATTAAAAAAATGTGCAGGGGGTATCAAGGCAATCAATATGTGATAACAATATGAAAATAATGGAATATATTCAAAAATTCAAGTCACAAGGGTTGATGATATTAATCATGCAATAACTTGTTTTATATTTACAGGTTAAATATGCTTTTCATCCTACAGAGTTTAGGCCTTCCATGTGTAGTAACTATTTAAAAAATTGATATTTCAGTCCTCCACATTCATTTCATGCACTATTGGCACCTATTTGGAGGATTAATAGGCCTAAGAAATGAATATTGCAAGGACTCAAATGCCTATTTTTTAAAACAGGGACTAAACTTGGAGTGTCTTAATTTTATAGGGACATCACCAAGTGCATAACATGTAAAGTACAGCTATGGCCATCACTGATTAGCATAGTCAAGATTCAATATTTTAGTTTGGGCATTAGTTATGCCTAACTCTTTTCCCTATCCTTCGAGATGCACCTCAGTTTAGATAGCATTATTTCATCTGTTGTTAAATTGATGGTTTTTTCTTTTCTTTGTTTTTTGTCAAGGAAAACAATTTCCAATTATTCTTTCTTTTGCTATGACAATTAACAAGTCGCAATGCCAACTTCGGTTAAATACTATTATTGTTTTACAAGTTAAACAACTTTTTTTGAAGATACGTAATCATTTTGCTCAATCAATTATCAGGTTAAATCATTCCCCATACCCGTGTGGGTTTGTAACTAGTAATGATAATAATATGAACCGCGAACTAATATGACAATAATGATTAATGATTGTCAAGCAAACAGAGTTCTTGTATCACATTCTACGCATACCTTGATCATCTTTTGGTGTATAAACCCTGTCAAATCTGAATAATTTTTTAGAGGAGCCAGTTGCCAAAATCCCAAGGCATCCATCTTTTGCTGCATCAAAATCCACAACTGTTGTACACCCAGATGACATTTCAACCTTATTCAATGGTCGACAACGGCAAAAAACTCTGATGTTTCCTGTGTATTCATAACAGAAGCACATTAGAATTTAACGCCTTTGGCTTATAATAATTCTTGTCAAATAGAAACAAAGTCTACTTATACTAAATAGAATAAGTAAACATGATAACTTTAACATACCTTTAGCCTCTTGAACTTCATTGAAGAGCTTCTTTCTCTGTGTCATCTCTTCATAATACTTCACTTTAAGATCTTCACACTGCTTAACTGCATAAAAAAAATCTAGCCCTTTAACAGGATTCAAACTACTTCAAAACTAAAAAAAAGGTACAAATCTTCAGTCTTAATTAATAAAAATGGAGAATGAACAATGTAACTGAAGCATACCCAACTCCTGTACTGCATAAACCATCTTATTTAATTCAGGGATCGAATCAACACATTCATGTGCTTCGAAGGAAAGCCGAGACTGCTCACTCTTCATCAACTGCAAAACAAATTTAGTGTCGATGCTCTTAATGTGTTTCTGAGAGTTATAAAAAATGATAGTAAGTTAGTAACTCTAAACATTACTCTTTGTCATTTACCTGTACTTTTTCCTGTAAACTGATAATTGCTTCTGCCCATTTCTTCTTATCAAGTTCATATCTGTTAGAAATACTCCTCAGGTTCTCAGCTTGTTTTTCGGCAGTTAGTTCTGACAAATCACATTAATCTAGCTGAGAAAGGTCTAAGATTATGATTTCTATATGTTTCATGATCGAAGGTCATGCAATACCTGTAGTGAATGACTTAAATGTCACTTGATCAAGCTCCATCTGGACTTTTTCCACTTCCCTACTCATTTCAGTTAATGACGTCCATGCCTCATAGCATTCTTTTGCCTTGAGCTCGCACTGCATAGTAAGCTCCTTTATCTTATTTTCATACTTTGCTGTAGATTTTGTCTGCATAACTTTTATCTGAAAGATTCCAATTAAAATCAGAAAAAACAAAATGATGTGAGCCTATGATATGCTTGACACTTCAAACAGCCACATATCAAGTAGTGTACACCTCTAACCTGTGATGAAGGAATTTCAATCTGCGCAGCACAGTAGTTACATTCAATGAAATCGCTTGGCACTGGTGGAACTGTATAACAAAATATCGTAGACAATAACAAATTGTTGAGTAACTTCAATACCACTGGAAAAACTAATCAAGCACAGTAAACTGAAGAAATTAAGTACCTGACTCTTTTGACGCTCTCCTAATGCAGATCCCACTGACAACTGGTCTTCCATTTAAACTCTCAAATCTTATGAGAATCACCCCATCATCCTTCACAGTGGCCCGACAATCAATCAGCTGAAGTGGCTTGTTGACTCCAACAGCTGCATAGATATCCAATTCAGATAGAACCTGCCAGCCATAATATTACAATTAAAAAATGAGTTCAGGCTACAAGTTTCTCAAATGCAAAAGCATTAGTTCTGTGAAAAAGCTCACCTTTTCTTCTTGTATGTAAACATTGAACACCCTCATTCCTTTCGGCCCATTTACATTAATAATCTCAACAAAATGCAGGTCAACAAGATATTGTCCAGGAGGAAGGTTATCAATTCTATAACTAAAACTTCCCACCCGAGCTGACTGATAAATCGACGGGTAATCTCCACCTTCCACAATCGCCTCATTCGTGAGGAAAACATCGCCACCGTCAAAAAAAGTGTCACTCAGAAACTTCACTCCATCAGCTCCTTCATTAGTCGCTTCCCCTCCCACGTTTACAAACATTACACACTCCTCTGCTTCAAAATGTATACGTTAAAAGTGAACACTCAATTTAACAAATTAATACATGATATTAATCTTAAGTCCTTTCGTAATTCTTGGAATATTCTAGTTCTAGTGTTACATTTTTCAAACTACCCAGATTTACAATTTATCAAAACCTAAACAATAATTCTAAAACCCCAATTAACCCTAATTTAATTACCAACATTTTTGTGTAAAAAAAAAAAAAAAACAGATTGAAAAGCATTTGTTAACTGTAATTGGGAAATGTACTTAGAAAGAGGGGAAAAATTGAATCAAATTTTACATATTTTGATCGTATTGTGTATGATTCATAAAAACTATAAACGGAAATTGGGAAATTCTAACCTGAACTTTGAGATCTGGCGAAGCCATTTTGAATGAGTTTTGAACTTGAATCAACAAGCATAGAATCGAACAAGGAATCGTTTGCATCTTCCATTACTGAATCTTCTTGCTGGTTTGGGATTAGGGTTTGTGGATCATTGTGAAATTCGTTTGAGAGATTCAGAGCGCGAGAGAAAGATGACGAGAAAGTGTGAGCGGTGAGTTCTTAAGGGTTAATATGTAATTTGGAAGAGTTCCGGTTTTTCCCCTGTAAAAAAAAAGTTTAGATTCCAACCCTGTAAAATAAGATTCTTTGATTTTAGCCCCTGACCCATGTGACTGTGCATAATTGCTGACGTGGCGAGCTGAGTGGCATGCTAACTGTGCATATCTGATTATGTGGCGTGCTGACTGTATAATTAATTTTTTTTTTAAAAATATATAAAAATTTGTAAAAATTAAAAAAAATAAGGATTTTTTTTTATTACGAAAAATATTTTCGGAAATATATATTTTTCGAAAATTCCAAAATTTATAATTTATGAAAAATATATATTTCAAAATTTTTTAAAATTATTTTCGAAAATGTTGAAATATATATTTCAAAAAGGCTTAATTAATGGTTTGGTCCCCTAACTTATTTTTGCATTTCAATTTGGTCCCCTAAGTTTAAATTGTCTCAAATTGGTCCCCTAAGTATACCTCCGTTTACGCAATTGGTCCCTTCTGTTAATTTTTGCCAAAAAACGTTAACTTTGTCCTTGCTGGCATTCCACGTGGGCATAACGTTACAATTCTACAGAGTTAGAGAGAGAATGAAGAAAACGTAGAGAGAGAAGGAGAAGAAAACCTAGATCGCGAATTTGAAGATTGAAAGCGAAGATTGATGAAAAACTGAAAACAAATTTGATTTTTGAACTCGAATCAACATTCCAGGTTTGTTTCTTCCTAATTTTCTTGTGTTCTTCGCGAAAAAAAAGGTTAAAAAATGCTGGGTTTTTTTTCTGATAAGGGTTTCGAAACTATTTGTAGGGTTTTGAATTTTTTACTTTTAAAGGTTAATTTCATCTTCTTCTTCGCGAATCTCAAGTTAGAACATGTTTGTATGTATGTCTGATTATGGTTTCGAACATGTTTAGGGTTTGGAAAATTTTTGGGGGTTTTCAAAAATTTCAATGAAAAAGGGTTAGAAATGTGTTCTGTATGCATGGATTTGGTTTATAAATAGTTTATTCCTTCTTAAAAGTTGAAATTTGTCTGTTGTGTTGGAGTAGTATATGTTACATTGGTGTTTTATATTGTTGTGTTGTGAGTGGCACTGGCTTTTTCGAATATTGTGTGTTAAATTGATTAGGTTTTTGTTTCCTTTCTTATTTTAATGGTAAAAAACAGATGGACCAAATATTTGAGTGTGTGGTACATCATGCTGGGGATTTTAGTAGCTTCATGGACCCTAACTATGTAGGACCAGTAGAAACACTAGACTGTGAGCCAGATGTTTTCTCATACTTTGCTTTGTTAGCAACCTTAAAAAGATTAGGTTATGTTAGTCTTAAATCTCTGTGGTACTTTGATCCTAGTATGGAAGATGGGATGATTCCTCTTAATAGTGATGTTGGGTGTAGAAGGATGCAGAGTATTGCCTATGAATTTGATAGGGTTCATTTGTATGCTGTCCACCCTATTTCACAACCTGATGTTGTAGCTCTTGACCCATTGATAGAATATCCATGTATGGCCCCACCTGTTGTAAATGAGACAAATATAGGTCCCAATGATGTAGGTCCCACTGGTGAAGGCAAAGATGCTGATTGTGGTGTGAGTGGTCCCACTAGTGAAGGCAAAGATGCTGATGATGGTGTGAGTGGTCCCAACTCTGATGTGAATGGAAATGGGCCTGAGTTGGACTTGAACGACTTAGGCCCAATGATTGAGGAGGATGACTTGTTTGGTGAGCATGAGAATGGGCCTGGATTAGATGAAGGTGGACACAATGGATTAGGAGAGGATGAGTATGGGCTAGGCAATGAAGAGGGTGATGTGAATGTGGGTTCTGATAGGGAAGATAGTGCCTTGAATGTACATTTTAATGACTCAGATGTTGAGGTATGTATAGAAGGAAATTTAGACAGTGAGGTGGGTGAGTCAACTGCTGGTATTAATGCTGAAACTGTGAATGTTGAAACTGTGTTTGGTGAGGGATCTGGTGCAAGAGAGAATGAAGCCACTGTGAATGAAGCAAATGCTCAAAGTGAAGGTGCTGTTGGTGAGGGACCTGGTAAGAAGGGGAATAAGAAGAAGTGTGGATCAGGTAAGAAGAAGGGAGGATCTGGTAAGAGGAGAGGAAGAGGAAGGCCTAAGAAAAAGAAAACTAATGAAGAACCTGTGTTTGAAGATGATATAATTGAGACTATTAGGAGATCTGTTAACACTGAAGGAGAAGTAGGTGAGTCTAGTGTTGTGGGGGAGAAGGGATTAAGTGATGTGGAAGAATATAACTCTGATGAGCTGGATAGTGGGTCTGATAGTGATGAAGATGGTGTGGGCAACCCTAAATTCCCAACTTTCAAGATGCCAGTCAGTATGAAAGGCTATAAATGGGAGGTAGGTACTTTATTTATGACAAAGGTTGAATTTCAAGATGCTGTTAGAAGTTTTGCTGTTGAGAATTGTAAGGATTTGAAGTTCAAAAAAAAATGATAAAAGGAGAGTTGTAGTTGTTTGCAAGGGTGAAGGTTGTGAATGGAAGATGTATTGTGCACCTATTCCAGGTGAGGAAACATGGCAGTTGAGGAAAGTTACAGCTGATGATCATACATGTGGTACAGAATTTAGAGTGAAGTTGATGAACTCTAAATGGCTAGGTTCTAAACTACACACAAGAGTAAGAGAGGACAGGGACATAAAGGTTACAACTATTATGGACAGGGCACAACTGAAGTGGGGTGTGGGTGTCAACAGAAGCAAAGCTTATAGGGCAAAGAATTATGCAGTACAATTTGTTGAAGGTAGCTTTAGAGATCAATATAGAAGATTACATGATTATGGTGGTGAATTACTTAGATCCAATCCACATTCATCTGTAACCATTACTAGTACTCCTTACATAGGGACTGAGGCTGACTTAGAAAATCCTGAAGCCGTAGTGTGTCCTCACTTTCAGAGAATGTATGTGTGTTTTAAGGGATGTAGGGATAGTTTCTTCAAATGCAGGCCTATTATTGGTCTTGATGGGTGTTTCCTTAAGACCCCTTATGGTGGAATGCTATTGACTGCAATTGGAATGGATCCTAATGACCAAATACTTCCAATTGCATATGCTGTTGTGGAAGGAGAGAACAAAGAATCATGGATGTGGTTTCTGGAGCTTCTCATTGCTGATTTGGGTGGCACAAGACTTTGCAATACTTACACTATAATTAGTGACCAGCAAAAGGTAAAATGACTATTTCTTTTTCTTAAATATTCCTTCAAATATAAGTTATTAATTGGATATGGCTTAATCTTTAAATGACTATTTCTTTTGTAAGTTATTAATTGGATATGACTTAATCTTTAATATTGCTATTGAACAGGGACTTTTGCCAGCAATTGATACCTTGCTTCCTCAAGCTGAGCAGAGGTTTTGTGTCAGACACCTTTACAACAACTTTAGGAAGAAATTCCCTGGCAAAAAATTGAAAGAATTGATGTGGAGGGCTGCCAAGTCAACATACAGAAATGCATTTGAGAGGGAGATGATGGCAATCAAAGCAATCAGTGAGGAAGCATTTGATTATTTGTGTCAGATTGAGCCTAGGCATTGGACTAAGGCAATGTTTAAAGGTGATTCAAAGTGTGACACACTTGTCAACAACATATCAGAAGCATTTAATTCTGTAATTGTTGTTCCAAGGTCCAAGCCTATTGTTTCAATGTTGGAGGATATCAGGGTTTATGTGATGGAGAGGTGGCAGAAGAATAGGGAGAAAATTGCTAAGTATGTTGATGGTGAGGTACTGCCAAATATAAAAAAGAGACTTGAAAAGGAATCTTCTTATACAAATAATTGGCTAGTAAGGTATGATTCATTCACTTGTTTTATTTATGTTCATCTGGTGAGTTATTGAGACTTTGCAATTCTCTGTTAGTAATGTTAGCAATCTTCTTAATGTAGGCAAGCTGATGATAATGATTTTCAAGTTACACATATTTCAAACACTGGAGACAAATATGCTGTAAACTTGTTGGATAAAGTATGTGATTGCAGGAAATGGCTATTGACAGGACTTCCATGTTGTCATGCCATTGCTTGCATGAAGCACAAAAACTATAGGATAGCTGACTATGTTCCACCAATATTCAAAAAAGAGCAGTATGCTGCATGTTATTCCAGCATAATTCTTCCTGTCAATGACCAAGACTTATGGAAGAGGACAGAATGCACTGATCTTCAACCACCGCCTATGAAAAGGCAACCTGGTAGACCTAAAAAGAAGAGGAGATTGGATGCAAGTGAGCTGATGAGAAACAACTCAGAAATGAAGAGAGCTACATATGGAAGTAAGTGTAGTAGTTGCAAGCAAACTGGACACAACAAGTCAACATGCCCACTACCTACACCAGCAATAAATCAAACTGCACCATCTGCTCATGCACAAGCAACTTCTCAGGCAGCACCATCTGCTCATGCCCATGCATCTTCTCAGCCAGCACCATCTGCTCATGCACAAGCAACTTCTCAGCCAGCACCATCTGCCCATGCATCTTCTCAGCCAACACCATCTGCTCATGCACCATCTGCTCATGCTCATGCGCATACATCTTCTCAGCCAGCCCCATCAAAGACTCAAGCATCTCAGCAACCAACTCTGAAGAAAAAGAGATCACCTAGAAAAAGAAAGAATGTGGACCATGTTGCTGCAACTCAACCAACCCAAGCAAAAAAAAAATGAAAGAGTGTGCCAAAGAAGAATGCAGTATCTGCATCTCAGCCTTAGTTATTTACTTCTGAATGTAATATGTGCTATTAAGCACTTTTTAATATCTTTTGAAATTTAAGCACAAATTTTGAAGTAATTTAGTATACAACATCTGATGTAATATGTGCTTGTTGACTGTTAAGCACAAGTTCAATTTCTTTTTTGGTTTGAAATGTGTATGCACTTGTTGACTGTTAAGCACTTAGTGCTATACCATTGCTACTGGCATTTGATGTATTATGTGCTATAATGCACTTTTGAATTAATGAAATGATGTGCTATTATGCACTTTTATAATCCAGGTTCTGAACATATATGTAGCAGCTTATAGCATTATACACTTTTATAATGCTTAAACTGAACATCAACAAGAGTCCCTATTATAGCATTATTGAATCTTAAAAGTTCAGGGTCAACATATAATGATTAAACTGAACATCAACAAACCAAAATTCATTCAAACTATTGCATTCATTCATCATACTCAAAACATTACAGTCACTTAACAAGGTTACATTCATTCATTCATAATCAACCTAAACATTACATTACATTCATAACAACACCTAAACTTAAATTCATAACAAAACCTAAACTTACATTCATAACAGCCAAATTAAATTGTTCCTATTTCAAATAAAATCCATTCAAAATGGATGTGCTTTTGCAAGCTAACAATGTTCCTAAGACCAACACAATCCCAAAGCATACAAATCCAAAAATCAACGCCATTATCAACCACTCCCTTGTTCTTGATAAGTCACTCTTGAACTTGTTTTTCTTCTTCTTTTGTTTTTCAATCTTCAACCTTTGTTTTTCAATCTTCAAATCTCTTTCATCCATAACATCATCTTCATCAACTAACTTAAAGTAACTGCATCCTTTGTCAATCGAATTTCTATAGTTTCTACAGCCCCAAAATTTCTTCCCACAATTTGGATTCAATGAATCAGTTACAGTTCGAACAACAACATTTTCACCACACCTGCAATTTCGTGCTGCCCTTCTTCTCAAACTGGATCCAACCGAGCCGTATGCATATGAAGAATCATGAACCCATTGAGTATTTGTAGTGTGGTTTGACATTTTTGATTGTTTATTGAGCAATGAAGAAGAAAAAAGAATGGTGGGAGATGAAGGAAAGATGGTCACGATGGAGAAGAAGATTGGGTGAGGAAGGAGAAACAAAATCCTAATTTTCTCAATCAGTTACCCTTTTATACTGCTGACAGGGTTTTCCATGTAATTAAATGATAGGCCCACGTGGAATGGCAGCAAGGACAAAGTTAACGTTTTTTGGCAAAAATTAACAGAAGGGACCAATTGAGTAAACGGAGGTATACTTAGGGGACCAATTTGAGACAATTTAAACTTAGGGGACCAAATTGAAATGCAAAAATAAGTTAGGGGACCAAACCATTAATTAAGCCTTTCAAAAAAAAAAGTTCAAATTATTTTCGAAAATTTGGAATATATATTTTTTGAAGTTTAAAACAGATTTTTTTTCTGAAAAAGAAGTTTTTTAAATTTTCTCAACAAAAAAAAATTTGGATACAAATTTATTTAAAAATTTAGATTTTAGGATATATATTTAGGAATATTTTTTAATATTTAAATATTGAGGATTAAAAAAATCTAGAAATTATTTTAATATTTAAATTTATTCTTATCTATTTGATACATGTGTTATTTGTATTGAAAATTGTGAGTATTTTGAAAAGAAACAGTCCCCCCAAAAGCTGAAAGGGGTTGTTTTCTTTGTGTGCGTGTGTGTGTGTGTATATATATATATATTTCCAAAAATATTATATAAAAAAATTCATACACTTTTGAAACTTTCAAAAAATTTTAAAAAAAATCCAAATTAAATTAAAATTTTAAAAATATTCGAAAAAAATAATATAAGCTAATTTTTGAATGTTTTGGTAAAAAAATTAATATTTTTTTCTTAATTTTATTATTTTTTTTTAAAAAAAATCCATTATTTTTTCGTTTTTTAAAAAAATTGATTTTTTTTCTTGATTTTAAATTTTTGAAAATTAATTTTCAATTTTTTTTATCTTTTTAAAAATAATTTATTAAACCATTACACACATGTCAAATTTTAAAAAAAATTAAAATTAAAATAATTATACAGTGGCGTGCCACGTCAGCATCCATTACACACATGTCAGGTTTTAAAAAAAAATAATTACACAGTGGCGTGCCACATCAGCGTCTGAATAGGGTCAGGGGTGTTTTGTGGAGGATCTTCATATTACAGGGGTGTTTTGTGGAGAATCTTTATATTACAGGGTTGGAATCTAAACTTTTTTTTTTACAGGGGGAAAAACCGGAACTCGCCTAAATTACAGGGGGTAAAGACATATTAACCCTTCTTTCAATTTTGAATTTCGTTACAGTTGATGCTTTTGATTAATGGACCGTTTAACTTTTGCTTTTTACTCCCTAAGCTATAAATAACTAAATGTGGTACATTTTTGTAATTTTTTTTTCTGTCAAATATTCTAGTGGTTATAGCTCACATAAGTGAGGTGTCCGGGATTCGAACTTCAGTCCTTGCATATAATATGCAATATCCCTACTAATTGAGCAAGCTCGCGGGTGTCCGAGATACATTTTTGTATTTTAATCAACACAAAATGACCTCTACTAATATTACAAAGTCTCTAACTATTTGAAAATTTTTAAATAGATTATTAAACTAAAAAAATTCTGTTTAGATCATTTTTAGTGGGTATGTTTAACTCATTAAGCATTGCGAGAAAATTTAATTTTTGCTTGCGGAGCAAACGTGTTCAATTAAAGCACTTTTTATGTGGATCACATGATATTGAATAAAATCTTGAAATATATACTCCCATAATATTGTATGTATATATGGGTAGTAAAAATATGTAATCAAACATGCTAGTTGCTGACATAGTCAATGTATATATACACCCATAAAAAATGTAAAATGTTAGTTGCTGACAAAATTATAAGGTATTACAAAGTCAAAACTAATAAATGACGTGATTAAATGAAATGTAAAATAAAATCAGTCAACTACATATGCCAAAAAATATTAATTACATTCGTAATTTTAACAACTAAATCGATGAGTCATGAGTGAACAGCAAGTGAATAATCTTATTGAGGCACTGAAATTAAAATAAAGATAGGGAGTGTTAAGAATAATAAAGATTTTTTGTTTTTGCATATTAAAAGTCGCAATATTTTACCTAATTTATGAGTCTATTTCTTTCTAATTCTTATTCTCTATGACTAACCACTCCATCTCAATTTGTTAACAAAAAATATCTCTCTGTCTCAGTTATGCAACTATTAACAAAAGAACAATCAATTTTCAAAAGCATAAGTGTAGTTGATCATAACTTCATAAGATAGAAGTAGGTGCCAATTGCAATTGCCAAAGAATTTATTTATTATTTAATAGTCAAACGAATTTTCACTTTTGAGGAATCAGTTGAATTATGAAATGTTGTGATAATATAAACATTGAATTATGATTCATGTGTGTTGTTTTTGATAAACATGTTGTCTTTCGTTAATTAAACTTGTAGAGTGAAGCCTAGACTTTGGAACACATATCCTAACTTAGGGCTAATTGGTTCACATTTCAAATATTCATACTTGTGTTCTTCATGCACAATATCAAATGAAATATTTAATAGTTTTTCGATTCATTTTATATATATATCCGTGATCCAGGACCGTGACGCGCCCTTGAATTCTAGATTTGAGTTTTCTCAACATGGCAACTGGACGAGAAGACTTCATTTGAATTTTTTTAAAATTATATATGAATTCAATGAAAAAAAGTTGACATTATTATTTTGAGAATAATGTATAGTTTTTAATTATATTCAGAAGTTTGTTTTGACAATATTATTTTAGCCACAATAAATAATTAGCCCTATGCACGGAATGACAAAAAAAAAAAAAAAAGTTAGATTGACATTAGTAGGAATGTTATGGCCACATTTCGAAAAATAATCACCACCTTGATTATTGTGCTAAAAAATCACATTTGTACCATTAACACTAGTTGGCAGAACCATTGATATAATTTTATTCACAAGCTCCAAAGGAACGTGTTGAATCATTCTTTGCACATCTCACTTCACTCCATCTAACACAAAAATCATATTATTGTTATATATCTTAAGATCATGGATATTAGTAACAACTGAATCCATGATACAATCTACGTGAGAAAAGTCGAATGGTCGTTTCATAAGTTAACATTCACCTTATCTTGGCAAACAAAATAATGTCATCCGCAAAAGCCAAGTATCACATGCACCAATAGAGTACGAAACCTTTACATCTTAGTTCAAATAACACTACAAGATATCACTTTACAATAGTATTCTTTGACTCAACCTATTATCTTATCAAACCTTCTCCATACATGGAGCTTATGTTATTCCTGCATAAAGCGCCGTCCACATTAAGTTAAAACAATCTATAAGAAGACCTTATACAAGATTTGTAATTTGGGTCACACGTATTAGAATGCGAAGAAATGTGATTTCTAAACTCCTTATCAATCAATATTATATAAAATGTGTATAGTTTTGGATAGCATACAAAATGTTATCCTTAAAAATGTCCTATTTTATTAATTGTTAGACGAAATGACAATAATCATTGGCAACTCAAACACATAAATGACAAATCCAGAGTTGAGAACCTCAATCATGATATCCTTCCTACTTAATAACTTCAACGTTTTTACCGGTTGAGGCAAACTTTTGAACCACTCTCTATGTAACTTTTGATATGTATTTTTTACATACAAACTGTACAATTCAAAATCATAATTGAAGAGCCGATCAACAAAATTGCACCAAAACAGTAGTCTCCCTCCATCAACCTCGTTCTCTCCTTATCCAGTTCTCATGTCATTAGCTTCAGTGTTAGTCATTCATTTGGAAATGATGGCAAGCAAAATGAACCTGAAATGGATACTACTAGCATGGAAAATATTGAAACAAAAACAATCCTATCATACTCATTATTTTGCATAATTAATTAAACAATTGGCCCGTCAAATATCGCGATTGTGTGATTTTAGTCCTCACTATTTTTTAGTGATTTTGATATTTTATGTTTTCACTTCAATAATTGGTAGTCTCCCTTATAATCTCTTTCAAAATTTATGCCGTTGTGACATGACTTTCCTTTAAAATTAAAAAACAGAAAATCAACAGTTTTTTATTTTTTTTATTTTTTATAATCATCCATCTTGATTTTGGACTATGCTTAGAATCGTGAGATTCTTTGGACATTTTACAATCTTTGACTTTTCAGATTTTGCCAACTTCATTACCTGAAATGAAGTTCCTTTTATAGAGTTTAAGATGAGATCAGTTGAAAAAAGGTTGTTGGAGACATACATTGGAGTTGCACTTGATATTGAGAGCAGAGTACAACTTTATATGTTATCATTATATATAAACTCAGATTTTAGAGATGACGTTCATTCTATTCTTCATAAGATGATGAGATACTTTGGTCCGCTAACTAGACTATCTTCTGCTTTAATGTTGAGATGTTGTTGAACATTTTACTAGTAGGTATTATTTAAAGAGTAGAAAACAACAAAATTTAATATTTTAATACTTTAAATTAATAGTATAATCGAAAGAGAAAAAAATTACACAAAAACTAGCTATCAAATCTAGATTTCTCATTTGAAGAAGTAGTTGATGGATTTTTCTTTTCTAGTTCTATTTTTTTTTTTTTTTTAAATTAGTAACGAATGGAAGAAAATTTTCAGAAGTGATTATTTTGTTTAAAACAAACTATAATCAACAACATGTATGTTTGGTATTATGGTCACAATAATTGATTTTGTTTGAATTTTTTATGTAAAATTGATGGTGACAACTAGGGTACCCATGGAAGAATGATAGGTAAGACCAATTTTTTTATGTAAAATTGATGGTGACAAGTAGAATTAATTTTACAACTTCTATAATCACTTTTGATCATCAAAATAAAAACCAAACATAAGAGAATAACAGTTTCCAAAAATGATTTTTTTTCTAAAAGTGATTATTTATTTTTGAGTAAATGGAAAAAAGAAGAGGAAAACAGGCAGTAAAGCAGAGATGAAACAGTTAAAGAAGTTTCCATTGACAAGCAAAGCTTCTTCTTCTTCACATCACATCACAGATCCATCTGAATCATCATCATCATCATCATCATCTTCTTCTTCATTACTTATGATGTCTTCCGTGAAGCAAAATCAACAACAATCTTCATTCCACACTCTCTTCTCTCTCCGTGGTTCACTCCTAACCCTAGCAATCCTCACTCATCTTTCATTCACCTATCTTTCTCTCAAATACTCAACCCCTTCATCTCAGGTACACAAAATCGAAATCCAAACCCAACCCTTTTCCAAATTTTCTATCTTTCGATGACCCTTTTGGTTTTTTGTTGTTTCTTAGGTGTCAGTATCAGTTGCAAATCTTGTAGATGCAGTAAAAAATGAAGATGAAGTAAACAAAAATTAAAATCTAAACCCAACCCATTTCTAAATTTTGCATTTTTTATGGTTTTTTTTATGATTTTTTGATGGCCCTTTTGGTTTTTTGTTTTTTAGGTGCCAGTTACTGTGAAGGTGGTAGATGCTGGAAGAAATGAGGAGGAAGATGATGGTGGTGATGAATTTGGTGATGTGTATCATTCACCACGAGTGTTCAAGTTGAATTTCGCGGAGATGGAGAAGAAGTTCAAGGTTTATATATATCCAGATGGGGATTCCAAGACTTTTTATCAGACGCCGAGGAAGCTTACTGGAAAGTATGCTAGCGAGGGGTATTTCTTTCAGAATATTAGGGAGAGTCGGTTTCGGACTCTTGATCCTGATCAGGCTCATTTGTTTTTCATTCCCATTTCATGTCACAAGATGCGTGGAAAGGTATAGCAATCACATTTTGGATTTCCCATTTATTTGCAATTGATTTATTACTTGGTTTTTAGTTGCTGTGTTGCAATCATTAAATATCGCAGAGAATCACACTTAAATGCAGTCTGAATCACAGTGTGTTGTTTGTGATTGCAAAGGCATGAAAAAAAACTATTGCATAGAACCTTATGTCTTGTTCCCTACTATGATAGTAAATAGTGTTAACGGTTGTGTTTGCGCTGTGATCCTTGATACTACGGAGAACCGTTTTTAAATGCGGCCTTAATCACGACTTTATTCTCGTTTCGGAAACATAAACAATCATCCGGTTGCAGGCTTAGGACCTTTATTTAAAACCTTGTTCCCCACCGAAAATATACCAAAATTGTCGCCAATTGCTTTCCACCAATTCTACGGGGTGAACTGTGTTAACTGTTTTCTGAGTATCTTTGCATCTGTTAAGTGGAAAACAAACTATAGTAACTGTGTCTAATTCTATAGTAGTGTGCTAAGTTTTATCCTTTTAAAACCCTGCCCCTGAGATGGAAATAATCGAATATTTATTCATGATTTGTTACCGTGGTGCTATAAATACATAACTAAAATGGTGGGACCCCTTTCCGGACCCTGCGTATGCGGGAGGTTTAGTGCACCGAGTTGCCCATTTGTTACAATGGTGCCATAAATACATAACTAAAAAGGAAATGATAAGTAATAAGAAAGGTTTTGAATGTTTGACCTGGATGTTTAAGTGCCTGCTTCTTGGTGGAATGTAGTCAGTCTCATGTTTGGATAACATGCAGGGCACATCTTATATGAATATCAGTAAAAAGCTTGATGTCATCGTTGCCTTGAATGTGGTCTCATCTTAGGCTTTTATTAACAGGATAAAACTTATATCTAGATTCTTATGTCCTCTATGTCATGTTCCCCACTAACAACTACCAAAACTGTCACTAATTGCTTCCCACCGCTTCTAAGGTGTGAACTGTGTTAACTATTTTCTGAGTATTTTTGCATCTGTTTAATGAAAACCCATAGCAATGGTATCTATGTTAATGTTATGTACCGAAGTTATGTCCTTTTAAACCCCTGCTTCTGAGATTGAAATAATTGATTGTTTGTTCGCAATTTGTCACCAAGAGGCTGTAAATTTACAGCTAAAAAGGAAATTATTAGTAAGAAAGTTTTAGAATGTTTAGCTTGGATGTGCAAGTCCCTGCTTCTAGGTGGAATCTACTCAGTCTCATGCTTGGATATTATGCAGGGCACATCCTACGACAATATGACGATAATTGTACAAAATTACGTGGAAAGCTTGATATCCAAGTATCCTTATTGGAACAGAACCTTGGGTGCTGATCACTTCTTTGTCACTTGTCATGATGTTGGTGTAAGGGCAACAGAAGGACTTCCATTACTTGTGAAGAATTCCATTCGAGCAGTGTGCTCCCCAAGCTATGATGTTGGATTCATTCCACACAAAGATGTTGCTCTCCCTCAAGTGCTGCAGCCATTTGCTCTTCCAGCTGGGGGGAATGATGTAGAAAATAGGTGAAGCCTCTTCAGATTTACTTTTTTTTTTTTTTTGCCTCTTCCATTTAGCTAGATTACTATACCAAAATTGGTTCAAATTATGTTTTGTGGATCAAACTTTTCTTTTTTATATTGTTATCATCATGTTATTTTAAGTTTCGTGTCAATCTTGTTGTGGTCTTTTATCTAAACTTAGTCACAGTACACACGCCTTTAGTTTCTAAAATGATCTATAGTTGCACGTCAATTTCAAAATTTGTTTGACCTGGTTTAACATTACGAACCTTGTGGGTCTTAATATTTTCCTTGGAGTAATAATATTTTCCATTGTGAAAATTTGATATTTGTGGTTTGCAGGACTAGTCTTGGATTTTGGGCTGGTCATCGCAACTCTAAAATTAGAGTTATTCTTGCACGTGTATGGGAAAATGACACAGAACTTGATATTTCAAATAACCGAATTTAGTAGAGCTACCGGGCATCTAGTGTACCAGAAAAGATTTTACAGCACTAAGTTTTGTATATGCCCTGGTGGATCACAGGTTAATAGTGCTCGAATAGCAGATTCTATCCATTATGGATGCATACCTGGTAAGTCAACCTTTCTGATATTTTTTAACCTTTTAATTTTGTGGTTGCTTATATTGAGCTTCTCAAAACTGCATGCTTATATGACAAATGACAATGCTAGCATATACGAACATGATACTTATTCCTGAATGGTTTTTGGCCATGTTTGGATAAACAACTTAATTAAGTGTTTATGTTTAAGCTATTTCTATAACAAAAGCTAAAATAAAGTCAAATTGTTTATTGTCATAAGCTCTCTCAAACAGCCTCACAAGTGTTTATGCCAGTAGATAATTTCAAATAAGTCAAGCCAAACTAGTCCTTTGTCATGTTAAATTTACCTTGCATTTGTTGTATATCGGTTATTGGTTAACAAACATATGTGATCCCTATCCTTTTCCATATTGATTAACCTTTTGTGAAGCAGTTCACAAACATTTTCTAAGAGATTAGAACATATTTGATTCAGAACCAGTTTTAAACCTTAAGATTTAACCAAATAAAATAAAAAAATGAACAAGAATTATAATTTATAATATAAAAACATTAATATCAAGCCGGTAATTTCTCCCATAATCTAAATTATTTCATCAACAAATATTGAGGGTGAAAAAAGATGTTTTGGGGGGATCAAAAATGCCTGATCAGATTTGAATGCTAAAAAGAATAAAATGGAAACACATAATTTTTCTATGCATGCATAAGGATAAAAAAATTGACTTAGAGTTGCAATGACAATTCAAGTTTGCACGACAAACAAATTCAAGCATCTGGTGAAATGAAATTTTGTTGAATTTCGAGTGGAGGAACCAAAATATCATTCGCATTGTATCACACAAAGCAACAAAAGAAGACAATTCCTAACTACAATGTCTGCAAATCATTGATTTCAAGTCTCTTGATAGAACTTAGGGATTTCAATGAAAAACAACTGTGAATTATTGGTGGAAATGTGGTGAGCAAAGCTCTACAATGGAATAAACTTAACAGAAAAGAGAAGATACCAGAGTCCTAAGACTACTTCCAGAGCATTTCTGCTCCTGACCCAGATAAATTCTCTCCTAATTGACTAAGTATTTTTCTTAAGGGAAATGCTCATTGTTACGGAATATTAAAATATAAACACACAAGAGTGTTGTACTCCGTTGATTTTCACCACAACCATGTGCTTGATTTCCGTCAAAGACGGACATGATAATTTTTAGCTTATCTTAAAGATGACACATACACATCCTTGCTTTTCTTGTGTTAATTATTTCGTAATATCCAGCACTGCTCTTTTCTTAATGCCTCCCATACCTCCCAACTCTCCTTGTAACAAACTCGTCCCTTGAAATCAGATTTCAAGGGAAGGTGTAAGAGTGTGAGGCCTGTGATTTGGGCCCACTGATTCAGTTAACATATCTATTGGGAGCTAGTGTCCTATCACCTCTCCCGTACTGTTTCTAGCAAAGAGTATATCAGTATTTGTGAACAACTCATAGCCTCGTATTCATTAGATGAATGGCTTGGGTTCTTATAATTTGGGGTTTTAAGGTTTGAGTTTATGATTTGTATAGTATTTGTTATTGGATTTGTTAGATAGTTATGGTTGAGTTATGACCAGTTAATCGTTTTTACCCCAATATTCAATTACAGACACTGAACTTGTTTATAAAATAGGCTGAAGTTCTTGAACTGGTTTTGATAATATAGTTTTTTTATGGTTTAGTGTAGCTTGGTTTACAAATTGCTTTGTTTTTCTGGACCTTATGGAATAGAATTCCCACCATTGGTACCGAGAAGCATGACCAGTCCTTCACATCAACCATTACATCTTGCAATCCTTCCTTTTTATTGTGCTGAGGGGATGGGGGTTAGTTGTGGAATACAAAGAGTGCCTTGGAATCACAGTTTAGGAGTCCTAAGCTAAGGTTGAAACAGTGTTGTCAAACGCGGATTGCAGAAAATAGCAGTTTGTTCAAATTCAGCTATCTACCGTTATAGTGCCACTATAGTTGGTATTTGACATCACTTTGTACTAAATAGTGTTTCACGAAACAATAGTGGTGTGTTCAACTTCCGTTACGCCATAGCAGCTACCTGCTCCGTCCCTAATTATATGATATTTTGTTCATTTCACACAAATTAAGAAGTGTAATTAATATTGTATGGGAACATGAAATTATAAGTCATTTTACAAAATTATCCTTCACTAATGGCATATGAAATATAAATTAAAGAATTGAAAGAAGAGAGTTGTAAATAGTTGAGGGTATAGTAGGAAAAGTAGCATTTAATGCTTCATCGGTATTGTAGTGCGACTTATAATTTGGGACAAATTTTTTCTCCAAAATGACTTATAATTTGGGACGGAGGGAATATTTGACAACACTGGGTCAGAGTACTTTATTATTGGGTGATAATAAATCTCAAATTCAATAATACCCCACCTATCCAATTGAACATATACTTGGGTGATAATAAATTTCAAATTCGATTATAACTCACCGATCGAATTGCACGTATACTCCTGCCCAATTGTTACACGCGTGACATTTAAACTATAACTTGATCTGAATGATTTATCATTGAATGGCGTCCGGATCCTCTCCATTTCCTCTGAAAATGGGGATCGGCATTTCCTTTCCTTGCGGAACGACACATGGCATAAGTGGAAACCAAAGGTTGAGATCTATTCTTTCTTTCTTTAAAACAATTAAAATTATTAAATAATAATAAAAGAATTCAAACAATATTCAACAAAATCAGTTGCCAAATTTTGCGAGAAAATGATATTTGGTGTGGCTGGGATTGATCCTGAAAGAAGAGCAGGGCTAATTAAGGTTAGAACCTGTGCACGATTGGTTAATTATAACATGTATATGTAAACATGCAATTTCTTCATGTCAGATGAGTTTGTGATGGTTGTAGGACACTTGTTTTGAAAGCATAAGAACGCAGCACCATAACTAATTATATACTTAATCATGTCAGATGAGTTTTTGATGGTATCCAATTCAAACATCATAGAAAAACGCAGCACCATGATTGTTGTTATCAAATTTGGCAACTGAATTTGTTCAATATTAATTGAATTCTTTTATTATTTAATAATTTTAATTGGTTTTAAAGAAAGAATAGATCTCAACCTTTGGTTTTCACTTATGCCATGTGTCATTCCGCAAGGAAAGGAAATGCCGATCCCCATTTTCAGAGGAAATGGAGAGGATCCGGACACCATTGAATGTTTAATTTTGACTCTGATGTGTTGCCCTTAAGGATGAATTTGGGATATGAGTCTTTACACAACCATGTAACTGACCTGAAGCTAATGTTGTTTGCAGTGATATTGTCAAATTACTATGACCTTCCTTTTAATGATATTCTTGACTGGAGAAAATTTGCTGTTGTACACAACGAGAGTGATGTATACCAGCTTAAACAAATCCTCAAAAACAAATCGCAGGATGAGTTTATTGCACTTCATAATAATTTAGTAAAGTGATCTTCTCATTACTTCATTTCAAGAAATATTTCAATGCTACGTGCTTAAATTTTACTCTGGAATTTCTTATTATTTATGTCTTTTGTAAAGTCATCACTTATCAGTATGTTAGGTTGGTATATAACCCCCCAAAAAAAAATTACACTTAAAAATTTGAAGAAAAAAATAGTTTAAAGACTATGGAATGACAGTGTAAAACTTGTTTACATAATCAATCTAATTAGATCTTGTCATATAGATGTTTGTTGACATATTTTAAGAATTAATATAATATAGTGACATAGAGCAATTTAGTTGTATGATTCTGTAAAAATGATTTATGTTGTTAATGCATACTGCTTAGTGATTGAACTCAAAAAGTTAATATGTAAAGTTGGCAATTGAATTTTTTCTTGATATGGCGGAACTCACAAGAAAGTTATCTCATCTTGTATCAGATTCAGAAACACTTCCAGTGGAATTCGCCTCCAGTCAGATATGATGCTTTCCATATGGTTATGTATGACCTCTGGTTACGCCATCACACCATCCAATACTGATTCTAAGGGCTTGGTTGTTTCTGCAGTAGATGAATGTCCAACGCGCATCAGGATCAAAACTACAGTTTATAGCTTCTGGTAAATCATGGCCGATCGGCAACTGAATACAAGTTGAGCTTGTGTGGAAGTGAAACCAAACAAAGATCAAGACTCACTCTTGTTTTGTATACTCCCTTTACTTCAGTTATAGTAACCCAGAGAGGCACTGTAAATAACTACGTTACAGTTTTGTATGTAACAGCTAGTTTTTCGATATTTTTGCATCTGCTAAGTTTTATATTTATTATTATTTATTTGCTATGAAGCTTTTTGTTGCGTTGAAAATTCAGGCTGGTGCAATTTTTAGTGTTCAAAATTCAAATTCAGTCTAACGTGAATCATACCAGACTTAAGTAAAACAATGTCATTGTAATATCAAAATTAATTTTGAAGAATCAACTAAAGAAAGAGTAGTACTTAAAATTAAAAATATAGCATCTAACTTAATTTGAAGGATATACAAAAATCTTAAAACTTAATACAATTATATCAATAAATAATTCAATTGCAAACTTTACATAATAACTTTTTTTGAGTTCAACCACTATGCAATATGCCTAGGCTAACCTATTTGTTAGAAAAATATCATACTCATTGTTCTATACTTCTATTTTCTAATTACCATCTCAAGAATAGATTTAAAATGTAAGACAAGAAAATTACAGATGTCTCGTAACCTGTAAGTGCAAGCGAGATGGTAAAAAGACCGTGAGATATTCTGTTTTTTCAGGAGGATGGGAGTTCGAATCCACAATATCATTCTTCAAAGCAAAATACTTCCCTAGTGGTGACTTCCTTGATTTGAGTATTGGACATAACACAAGTTATGTTTGGCACAACATTTGGAGTTTGAAGTTTGGGTACAAATGTAGTATAGGTACAGATTCTCATATTCCGTACATCGATCAATAAACCTGTCAATTTGAATCCGGTCTTGAATCATTTAAAAGTGTCCGACTTAATCTTATATAACATAAAGGTTTGGAATGAGAATGTTAGAGAAGTGTTGCAAACATCTCTGTTTGATTATGTGCAAAATGACAAACTGATATGGAAATATGAAAAGAACCGGATGTACTCAGTGAGGAGTGCCAATTGATGTGGAGAGCATAATAGGGATGTACTCAAAATTGTCTCCCGACAAGAATCTGGTTGCGTAGAGGTGTGAATGGTCCGAATAATTGTGTGCTTTGTGACTCCAGCGTTGAAGATAATATGCATCTACTTTTCATTTGCCAAATTAGTATTTAATGTTGGCGAAGAATTGGTATATGGAAAAGTATGGTTCAGGTTTTGAATTCTACCAAGTCTGTGGCTGAGAAGCGAGAATATCTCTGATATTCTGCAACTTTTAAATTCAAACAAAAATGCCTTATTTGCTTGCATTCTTTAGTCGATATGGAAGCTAAAAAATTATGTGATTTAGAGAAATGAAATTGTTCAAAGGAATGCAGTCTGCGAACGGGGTATATGTTTGTTATCAAGTTGGCGGAACAAGCAAGAAACTCGATGAGGTACAACACTAAAATCCAGACCCAAGACAGTCTTGTATGGTTACGACCACCTACATGATGTTATAAGTGCAACGTCGACGCTTCACTTTCCACATCTTGAAACAAAGTTGGTATTGGTGTTTGTGTCAGAGATGATCAATGTCAATTTGTTCTGGCTAAAGCCGAGTTTCACCATTAACTGATATTAATGTTGGATGAGTTTGACCTTGGTCCTATTATCTGAGATTGTAAATATTTTTTCTCATCTTTTTTCACAAACTCTAACCTTGCTCGAGTATCCACGTCTTTAGTTAGCCTCCATATTTTTATCGATATTCCTATATGTATTCAGAATTTGATTATTAATTTGGGTTAATAGGTCTTTACCCCTCTGTAATATAGGGCACTTTTGGTTTTGCCCCCTGTAAATTTTTTTTTTTAGATTCCGTCCTTGTAAAATGAAGATTCTTCAAGATTGCCCCCTAAGCCCTGTGACTCAGCAGAATCTATGATGTGGCATTTTTTTTTATTTTTCAATTTTTTTTTGGATGCCAAGTGTAAAAAATAATTTACATGTCATTTATAATTAAAAAAAATAAAAAAATCTATTTTTTTTTTTAAAAACGAAAAAATATTTTAAAAATCAGAAAAAAAAAATTACAAATTTTTTTTTCAAAAACTTATAAAATTGAAATTTTTATTTTTAAAATGAAGTTCCAGATTTTTATTAAAATACTTCCTAATTCCAGATTCTTTTTAAAAATCTATTTTTTTTAAAAATCGAAAAAAAATCTCAGATATTTTTAAAAAATTAAGTTCCGGATTTTTGTTAAAATCAGAAAAAACATTCAGATTTTTTTAATTAGATTTTAAAATAAAAAAAATATTTTATATTTCAAAATCTTTATTCCAGAAATTTTATAAATTCTTTTTTGAAATTAAATAATTAGAAAAAAATTCAAATATTTTTTACAAATTCAAAAAAATTAGATAATACTTTTTTTTTTCAAATTTTATAATTTTAATTTAATTCGGATTTTTTTTAAATTTAGTATAATTTTTTTGGAAAATTTGGAAATATATTAAGTTCGAGAATGGAAATGGTATACCATAAAAGCATTTTTTATTTAAAAAAATAAAAATAAAATATTTTTTTTTCTGAAATTAGGAAGTATTTAAAAAAAAAAAACTGGATTTTATCAAAAATTTCAAAAACAAATCAGAATTTTTTCTAAATTTAAAATTTTCGAAAATATCTGAAGTTAAGATTTTAAAAATTTAAATAAAATCAAATTTTTTTTTCAGATTAAATAGTTGGAATTTAAAAACATTTATATCCAAATTTTTAAAAATTAAAATATTTTCCAGAATTTTCATTCTTTGTAGAAAAAATTAAAAAAACTTTTTTATTTCGAAAAAAATATGAATGTTTTTTAATTTTGAAAAAGATAAGACAATTTTCTATTTTGGAAAAAAATCTAAATGTTTTTTAATTTTTGGAAAAAAAATCTAATTTTTTTTCGATTTAAAAAATAGTTTGAATTTTTTCAGATTTTTTAAAATTTTGGAAATTAATTTTCAGATTTTTTAAAATATGATTTTCTTTTTTTCAAATTTTATTTTAAATTTTAATTTTTTTAAATAAAAATGACGTGTAAACTATTTTTTACAAGTGGCAAGCAAAAAAAAATAAAAAAGAAAAAGAAAAAGCCATGTAGGTGCCACATCATAGATTCTGCTGAGTCATAGGGTTCAGGGGGCAATCTTGAAGAATCTTCATTTTACAAGGACGGAATCTAAAATTTTTTTTTTACAAGGGGCAAAACCAAAAGTGCCCTATATTACTTTTTTTGAGTAAAGAATTTGATTATTAATGAAATGCTATAATTCTCTCGTCGCAAAAAAAAATTAAAATAAAAAATATCACTCTTCTCCGCCCTTAATGTGTGTATCTCATCGTTAAGTTCTTTTAAACCAAAAGAAGAAAGGGGCAAGATGAATAATAATAATTTAGTAATTCACCAATAATCTTTACAAGAACAAATTCCTCCTTTAAAATGATGAAATCTCTTTGCATCTCTAGCAATTATATCTCTCCAGTAAGTAAAGAAACAAATTTTATCCAACTGTGGCAGTCCCCACAAACTCTAAGATTCTTGAAAATCCTGATAGCAGTATTCTTACCGCAAGTCTTCCATAAAGCAAAAGCTATAGCTAATTTTTCACTGTGATAATATAAAGCACTAATCTTTTTCTCTTCCTCCAAATCCTGCAACACAAATTTGGTATCAGGATTATAACCCAGAGTTATAACCTTCTCTATTAATTCATGCAACATTTCTGAAATTTCATGAGCTCTTGGGTGAGATAAGTCTCCTGCCATAAAAGTATGAACTTCCCGATCTATATCAACCCAACTCATTGCAGGAGTTTTCTTCAACCTCAAATCTCTTCCTGCACTTTTCATCTCGATCACATTGTCCCATTTTCCAGCTGAAGCATAAATATTTGTCAAGAGAATATGAGTTCCTCCATCCCTAGGAGCTTGATCAAGCATTTTTTTCATAAATTTCTCCGCCATCTCTACCTCTCCATGAATCTTACATGCATTCAGCAGCGTCCTCCATTGTATCACATCTGGATTTTTCCCCTCCTCTATCAACATCGTAGCCTCTTCAAATCTCTTAGCTCTTCCTAACAGATCAATCATACAAGTATAATGATCTCTTGTTAATTCAATGCTGTGGTTGTTCCTGATGAGAGAAAAGATTTGACACCCTTCTTCAACTAATCCTGCATTGTTACATGCCAAGAGAATGCTAATAAATGTCACGACATTAGGTTCAAGTCCCAACTTTTTCAATCTTTCAAATAGCTCAAGAGCTTCATGCCCAAAACCGTTTTGTGCATAAGCATAGATCATTGTGTTTATGGATACTATGTCTAACTCGGTCAACGAATCAAAAACAGACCTTGCCTTTTCTACATTTCCACATTTTCCATACAAATGAATCAGTGCAGCATCAACAAACTTGTTTCCATCAACTCCTAGTTTCACGGTTACGGCATGGATTTGTTCCCCTGCTTCAAGCATTGCAAGGCTTGAACAAGCATGAAGAATACTAGACAATGTGAAATGATTCGGACTTATCGAACACCGCATCATTTCCCTAAACATTGACAAAGCAACCTCCTCTCTACCATTCTGCACAAGACCAACTATAAAAGATGTCCAAGTCACATGGCTTGCATAAGCAAGGCTATTAAATACCTTTATGGAATCCTCAACCATGTTGCATTTTGAATACATAGTAAGAAGCGAAGTTTGCGAAGCAACAACAGATTCCAAACCATACTTAACAACAAGACCATGAATCAATTTACCATTAACTAAATCTCCTAGATTACCACAACTAACCAAAACACTCGCCAAAGTATATTCATTCGGCTTAATTCTACTACCGACCATATCTTCAAAAACCTCCAAAGCTTCACCATCAAGACCGTGTTGATTATACCCAACAATCAACGCAGTGAACAAGACAACGTCTTTATCCAAAACACGGTCAAACACAAAACGGGCATCCTTCATTTTACCAAATTTCGCGTACATATCAACAATGCCGGTTGCAACAAACCCATCCGACACCTCAAAACCCAAAACCACAGCCAACCCATGCGCTTTCTGCCCCTCACGTGAAACTCCCATTTCTGAAAAAGCCTTAAAGATTGCGGAGAAGGTGTAAGCATCCGGTAAAACACCCTCAAAGAGCATGTTGCTGTAAAGCTCAATAGCTTCTTTGGTCTTCCCACGGCTAACATGAGAAGAGATCATTGAATTCCAAGTAACTATGTGTCTGTTGGGCATTTCATCGAACAACTTGCGTGCTTCAGTGATGACGCTGCATTTGATGTAACCATCAATGAGCTTGTGACCAAAGAATGAAAACAAGGAACCGGATTTGAGGATATGGGTGTGAAGTGATTTGAGGGTTGTTAAGGATTTTTTGTTTGTGCATTGTGCAATGAGGGAAGTGTAACAATTCATATTTGCATGCTACAATACGATTGTTTTATGTTTTTTATTGCCACCATTGTGAGTGAGGTTTTCTCTATGTTCATGTCTGCATAAATTCATATTTTCATGTTACAATACAATTCTTTTATTTTATGTTCTTCATCAATGGGAAGACTACTTCATTTGGTCGTTAATTTTTTTATTTTTCATTTTAAATGCAATACATTAATTCTGCTCACATTTGCTTTGATAAATACATGTCTGTTTGGTAAAGCCATCAAACGAACTTATAGCTTATAGTTTATAAGCTATAAGCTCGAATAACTAACATTTTATCACGAGCTTATAATTTATTACATGAACTTATAATTAATTAATTACTCCCTCCGTCCTAAATTGTATGTCACTTTAGAAAAAAAATATTTGTCTTAAATTGTATATGTCACTTTACAATACCAATGAAACATTAATGTTATTTTTCCTATTATATCTTTAACTATTTATTACTCTTTCTTCTTTCAATTCTTTCATTTATCTTTCTTATATCATTTATTAAGGATAATTTTGTAAAATAATTCATAATATCTCTTTCCCACACAGTATTAATTACATTTCTTAGTATGTGTGAAATGCCCAAAACGTCATACAATTTGGGACGGAAGGAGTAATAGTTTCAATTTTATGTAAGGACAATAATGTCATACTAAATCATTCTAGAAAGAAAAAGTCACTTAATAAACATAACTCTTTCTTTCCTTTCCGTTTCTAGTTCTACACACTCTCATTCTTACCAAACAGCGAATGAATCATCTCACTTCATGAAGATTTTTATATGATTACGTAGTTCAAATTGATTCGGAAGACTTGAGTTCAATTTTTATGTAAAATAATTTTTAATTAAATGATATCATTTTTCACGGCCAAACTTCAAATTATCGGGACTCTTTTTCTCAAGAATTGAAGGTTTAACAAAAAAATAATTCAAATCCAACTAAATAATCCACACACCTGTGTTATTTGATTACATAGTTATTTTCCTTTTTTTTTTTTTTTTTTTTTTAATTTAGGGAACACATGAAGATTTTTATATGATTACGTAGTTATTTTTCGTTGTCATTTGAGTGTTGTTGTAGACTTGGTCCTCCATTTTTGTAACAATGTGCCATATATATCACTTCAATCTTCCCAATTCATTATACCCTTAATAATATTAACCTCTTAATAAAAAAAAATATCAATAATATATTATCATGGGCAACAAAAAAACAATTTAACCTCTTAATATAATATACTACTTCGACATGGACATATTAGTGGAACATCTATGTACGTTGTTGAAAGATGTGAGCCATTTGACCGATATCCTAAAGAATCAAATCCTATAATCTCAAAATATAAAATTGTAAAAAGGAATCAAATTGTAAGAATCAGTCCCATCGCATGCATAATTTGATCCAACGGTTCATGTAACGGGGTTCAAAAGAATATCTTTATGGATTGTATGAATATATAATTTATAATGATGTCTTTTAATTAATTTGTATCTTATTATATAAGAAAAAGAATTATAAAAAAAATAAAAAAATCAATCCTCTTCTTCCTCTAATATATAAGAAAGTTTCTCGAAATATTGTAGTATATTAGACAGAAAAAGTGTCACGTTGCGTATATTAGCGAAAGTCAAAGCGGAAAATCTATGGTCTGCACTGCAGTCTGCAGCCAACCCAGCCTACACAAAAAAAACAAAAAACATTTATGTAAAGATTCATGAAATGCATAAAAAGAAACTTGCTAGCTCCCATTTTTACCCTCAACCCACAAAAAGCTAAGATTTGATTTGCTTTGCTTTGCTTCTCGCTCTCTCTCTCTATTATTTTTGACCAATAAAAAGATAACACAACAAGGTTGTCCCAAAAGTTATACCAAAAGAGTTGTTCAAATATCACTACTCTTTTATTATGAGGCATGTCCTTCCTCTAATTAGAATTGGGTGGGGTTTAGCATGGGAAAGACCAGTTGCTTCCCATCATGGGAAAGTTGCTTTTTAACCATCAGATCATTTGATGAGCATAGTTTTATGGTAGACAGCCAATACTAGATTTGTTTTCTGCATCTTCATAATATTCATCCTCTGTTCACGTAATCTAGAAAGAAAAAAACAATTTCACTTTCTTCTCAAACCCAAAATTCACGAAGCATACAATCTTGTCTATTTTCCAAAAATCAATACAAATTTAACCCATTTTGTAAATCTCATCCATCTTAACCCATTTTCCTAAATCTAATTCCCAAATCAGAGGCAAAAGCTACAGTTATTTATTTTCCATAAATCAATGGAGATAAAAATGAGATTACAATTTTTAAATTCTAATCAAATATTGCAATGCATGTTCAATAGAATTCTTTAAGGTTAAATTTTGAACGTTTATGATTTTGCCCATTTTTCAGATTGAGGGTATTGGATTGGAAACATATAGAAATCATATGAGTTTGGGATAGAAGTGGTTATGCAAATGAAGGTGTAGTTTGTTTTGTGTTTGGGAATTCAAAAATTAGGAAAAGAAAATAATTGAGAAGAATAGATTTTGATTTCAACTATAGAGAAGAATGAATCAAATGAGTTAAAACGAAGATTTGGGTGAACTAGAAAATTTGGGTTTTTTTTTTCTTTCAGATATGTGCAAGAGAAAGTGAATAGTGACAAAGAATATTGAAAGAAAAAAAATACTGTGTTGAGGGTCTATAATAAAACTATGTTCTTTGCTCGATCTAACCATTAAAAATAACTTTTTCATGGTGGGAAACAACTAACTTTTCCCATGCTAAACCTCACATAATTTTGTTACTATTACTTTCTAGGTGGCATTTCACATGAGAAAGTAGAATTTTATTTCAAAATATTTTCAAAAACCTTATTTTCCAGAATTTTATTTTCTTAGAAAAATAAAAAACTTTAATTTCAAAATATTTTTCTTAGGATTTTTATTTTATTTTATTATGAAATTAAAAAATATATTCTTTTTAGAAAAATAAAAACTTATCTTAGTTTCCAAAATTTTATTTTTATTGAAATAAAAAAAATTCTAACATTCAATAAATGAATTAAAGAATTTAACAAAAAAATTTCTGAATTTTTTATATTTTTTAATTTCTGAAAATTAATTTTCAGAATTTTTAAATTGTTGGAATATAGTGTGAAGAAAAATTTAATGTTGAGAGAACATGTTAAGAATATGTTCTTCACTTAATCTAATCATTGAATCCAACCAACTTTCCCATGGTGGAAAAGGATTAACCTTTCCCATATGAACACACACCTAATTTCTATTTCTTATCATTTGTACTTTCGATCGCAGCACTAACTTTACGAATTCAACACGGATCAGGATCTCTGCCATGAATCATATCTCAACAATTTTCAAAACCTACAAACCAAAACTAAATCATTTTCTCCTATTTATGTTCAAACCATTTCATCAATGAACTTCTTTTAATGTTGGAACTGCCTTTCTCTTTTACCTGAATCAGCTAGAGAATTTGATCAACGTATAGATGAATCATATCGTCAAATCATGGAGGCACTTACAAGAATGCATAACATTGTGCAAGTAAGTAGATAAGCAGCAATGAGCATATCACGCACGCCATAGTTTAAGAGTCTATTTTTGAAAAAAAATATATAGTTTAGGGACGGTTTTGTTCGATTTGAAAGAGGCATACCCATTTTCATGAGCTGGGATCAAAAATATAATTAAACATTTTTTTGGCAAACAAACGCCCAAGTACAATATCCAAAGTTTAACAATAACGACAATGGAGGTTTTGAAAACATTTGCTAAAGACCCTTTTGGATTCTCTAATTATTAAGTATACCCCACTAGAGAGAGAGGGAGTTTCACTTTCAATAACAAAGATATTGTTGAACTGTTAAAGGTTGAAATTGAAATTGTTGGCACATAGTTCTCAAGTTGGTGCTATTGTTGGGAAAGGAGGGAAGAATATAAGTAATATTAGGAATAATAGTGGTTCTAATATTAGGGTTTGTCCTGCTCCACATTGTGCTGCTAAAGATGAGGAGTTAATTCTTGTGAGTTTTGCTTTTGCTTATTATTACACTATTAATAGGATTTAATCTGTATTTAAAACTTTTTACACGAACATTTAATTAAATATTAATAATTAATTAGTTGTGTTTGAATTGGACCTCCAACTCTTTAGCTCAAACCAGTTAAACTACCCGACCACTAGTAAATATTTATAGAGATATTTTATGGATGGCCTTAAAAATTATGTATGAAAAAGGTTCACACAATGGAGGATCTAAATTAATCACTAATGATTTGTTAAATAAAGTTAGTTACTAATTAATATTATTACTAATTACTCTTATTAGGCACGGTAAATGCAATCGGATTTGACTCTAAGTTGAGCTCTTTGAATTAAGATCACTCAATCATTAATTAATGTTTTAATAGAGTTTAAATCCACGTATGTGATTGTAAAATAGTTTTATACTGACACGAAATTCAATGATAGGCCATTATTTTTCCATGTCATACCACCTTGGGGCGGAGGCAGCCCCTTTGAGGGGGTTGAACTTAAAAAAAAATGCAAATATACATCTATATATTTTGCATTTTGAAGCCCCTGATTTTATTTTTCCTCAAAGAAATCAAAAGTTTGAACCCTTTGGGGGGTTATATACCAACCTAACATACTGATAATTAATGACTTTACAAAAGACATAAATAATAAGAAATTCCAGAGTAAAATTTAAGCACGTAGCATTGAAATATTTCTTGAAATGAAGTAATGAGAAGATCACCTTTTGCTGCCAGCTTAGTTAAGAATGTAAATGATAACAAATATCTTATTTTGTTGCACTGCATTAGTGCTTTTACTACTGAGGCATTCATGTGGTCAGAATAGATTGATAACTTGTTTTGATAAACAACTTAATAAGCATTTATATCATAAGTACTTATGTGTGAGTTATATTTATAACAAGATAAATAAAATTAAATCATAATGTTTTCATATAAACTTTAAGCTGTTTTCATAAGTTATCTTGAAGAGCTTACGAAAATAAGTTGAAAACAGCGTATGGACATGTCATAAGCTGTTTTCATAAGCACTCTCCTAGACAGTCTCAGAAGTGCTCATGCCACTGGCTGAGTTTCTTGTCGGGGCTCCAACAATCTTTTCTTACTGTTTGCTAGTCATGTTTATACATAGAGAGACATTTCATGCAGATCACTGGTGGATACAGATGCATAGAAAATGCTCTACGTAAAATCACTTCTATAATTAGGAATAATCCTTTGACCAATGAGGTGCTTGCTGAAGCAAGAATCAAACCAAGTTTTCCTTTAAATAAAGATACCGTTAGGAGTAAGTTCATTACCCGCAAAAAATCTTCCTTTCCTTTTGCAAGGGTTCCACCACAGGTATTCTTCACCTCCTTTATTTTAACCATCTTTTGATATTCTATTACATCTCTTGTTTTCCAAGGGTTTTTAGTACAAGATTGTTAAGAATCTTGTATATTTGCAGAATGCAGGGGTCTATCAAGCTAAAAAGGTCACAGAAAATGGGGAATCACATACGAATTTAATCGAGAATGTGGAACCTGGCAGGTCAGTATAATCCAGCTGGGAGTATACGCCTTTGCTGTGATTTTTTCTCCCTTTCCCTCAGTAAAATCTTAGATTCCTATAATTATTTTTTTTTGAATAAAGATTCCTATAATTATTAGATATAGAAGCCAATGGCATAATAAATATTCACTACAAATCAATAAAATAATATATTGCTGGATAAACAAATAACTCAATCTGTGAAGACATCTTCCTGCTTCTAATCTTTTTTCAACCTTTCTGTTTTGGTAAAATCTTTTGGCAGAGGAAACATTGTTGCCACTGTGACAAACACTACCGTGGAGATTATAGTCTCAGAGCATGTCTTTGGTTCTGTTTATGGTGAGGATGGCGGCAATTTAGATCGAATTAGACAGGTGTGCAATTATTTATTCCCTTAGAAAGATGGCATGAATTATTTAATTTGCCGTGAGTCATGGTTGGACTGTGTTAAGCTTTCTTCTGATTATTTGGTGTGTTTTGAATCATTCGATCATTGTGGTTTTGGAGTGCTAATGATTTTAATTAAGGTAAAAAAAAAGGTATATCTGATCTGAGTATGAAACTTGCATTTCATTTTGTTACATTTGTTGGTACTGTAACTCCAAAAAAATTAGGGAATTTGGAATTGTTTGCACTATGTGAAATTTATTGGTCATTATCAAAGTTTAGACTTTGGTATCAAGAGCTTTCATTTTAACCCTTTTTATATTTAAACCGTTTAATAAAAAAATGCAGATGCAGATATAATACTAATACAAATGAAAGGTTAATATTTTAATATACATAGATTGTATTTATTGTATATGGATTATGGTGTCCACGAGGGCTGAGTTTCAATCTCCATGAGGAAGGTTGTAAAATGTTTATTGGTGTCACTTCAATTATTAAAAAAGTCCCGCTTTCTCAATTTTTTTATTTGTATAGGGATTATGGAAATAGTCTATTAAAGATGATACTAATATGCTCTAGTGTCGTTTCTGGGACCAGATTTCAGGTGCAGATGTTACTGTATTTGATCCCAGCAGCACCGGTACAAGTGGAGGGAAGGTTGTGATATCTGGAACACCTGATCAAACATTTGCAGCTCAGAGTTTGCTTCAAGCTGATGGATAGATGGCAAGCTGCATTTCATTTCATTTTAAAGTTCTTCCTTCAAAACAGGAGGAGGTGCCATTAGTGGTTGGTGTACATATCACACGTCTTGACGAGTCACCTTCAACTTGTGAATAATATTATCATTATAGACTGACTTTGTCACTTCAAATGATATGATGGTTACCTCCTGTAGACTAACAGACACATTTTGTTAGATTTTGGTTTCTGACGTTTTATTAACTGTCTCCTTGAAAGGGCCGTGGAGCTCCCGTTGTACCGTTTATCAGTACTATCATTTTGCTCCAACACCTATTTATAAAAGTTCATCCTTTTCCTTCGCTTTTTTAGCTAGTGATATTTATGTTCATATTATTAGAGATTTAGAGTTGGATTTTATAGAGTATGAGAAAATCGAATTCTAGTTCACGCTCGATGTGAAGGTTGGTATTGGAGTTTTATTTTGAGTCTTTTGGATTGATACATTTGTTGGGTACTGCAACTCCCAAATATTTATGGAATTTTGGCACTTTGGACTATGTGAAATTGATTGGTCATTGTCAAAGCTAAGCTTTGACATCAAGACAGACCAAACGAAACGCGATCTGACCCGGTAGCAGTTTGAAAACGGGTCGTTTTCGGTTGTTTCGTTTCAACGGTGGTTGTGGGTGGTGGTGATCGGTGGTTTCAACGGTGGCGGAGAAAGTGGGGTCTTGCATTTTTGAACGAAATTGTAAAAAGTTTGTGACTTTTGAAATGGGTTTTGCGTTTTGATGAAGTTAACGTTAATGGGTTGTGATGATTTGAGGAATTTTCATGGTGAAAAGGAGATTTGTTTGGGAATGAAAATGAAATAGAGTGAGAAAGTTGAAATGGAATGAAAGGGTATTGTGAAGGATTGATTTTGTTTTTAGTGTTATTCTGTGTGTTTGGCTTTATTTGTTGACAAGCTTGAAATTGAGGTTTTTGTTTTTGTCTGCTAGCCAATGGAACAGTGTAATTGTCTTGTGTTATTACAGCTTTGGTTAATGTGGGTAGCTGTAATAATAAATCAACTTTGTTAACATTTCCCTATAATATAATTTCATCAAAAAATAATGAAAACAATATAATAATAAAAAGGTTTTTCTATCATATGTAAATCGTGTTATAAGCTATTAAATGTAATGAATATGATTTTCAACAAAATGTGTTATTTAGCTCATATCTTCGATTTAAATTTTAGTTGGATATCGTTTATGAGAATTAAAATGTGTTATATGTAAGGTAGTGTAATCCAACCGATAAAATTGATATTACTATTATGAACATTGTAATTGAATTTAAATTTAAAAATGTACGAAATTTTACGTTGTATTTGTCACTTCATTTATATGATGAAGAAAAAAAACTAATGGACAAAATTTTAAATTTGTTCAGTGTTTTAATATTTGGTTATTTCCATTGTCACGCGTGGATGGTACTCTCCGGTCCTAATTATGTGATACCAAAATGTCAAATTTGTGTGTCGTTGGTTTTACCTAAACATAATTTGATTTTCAACTAGCTGGTTTCTTTTTATGCAAAATGAAATGATTTTATACAAAAAATTATCAAAAGTCGATAAGTTACGGTCCTCATGAGCTTAGTTCAATTGACATGGATATTGCATATTTTATGCAAGGATCGGGGTTGAGGTGTCTGGAGTTCGAACCCTGACCCTTGCATAAACTCACTTCTCCATATTTAAATGTGTGAACTCTAGACGTTAGACTACTATACCAAAAACAAAATAGGATAAGTTACATGGATCAAATTAGGATCGTACATGGATAAGTCCATTCGGACTAACTCGACCAAACCGAATTAGATCGACTTATAGGGGGTTGTTGGGTTGAGTGATCTTGTACAACTGATTTCATAAATAAAACAATAAAAAACACATATATGACATGTTGAGAAGAGCAATTTAAAACATATTTGGCAACCTAACCAACAAGCCTAACCTATATATACGTAAAAG